>NC_081423.1:67754634-68101542 GCF_949786415.1 Peromyscus eremicus
ACACGTGAGTATATAAGTGTGTGTGTGTGTTTATACCTGTACCATTATTATTAAATAAAGTAGGCATGCTTTTAAAGTTCAAGGACCATTAAGAAACAAAGAGTGGGAGTAAAAATGAATGTGTGAGCAGGTGGGGGTGGGTGGGCTGACCTATACGTCATTCTCAGTAGTTAGGGCATTTACACAGCCTCATAATACCTGAATTAACCAAGTAAGCCTTTAAACCCTTACAATGGAACATTTAAATTCAATGTGGCTATAATCTCTTCCTTATAAACCATGGACCCAGAGAGTTTAGCCTCAAGTATGTTAAAAAGGGGTGTGTGTATGTGTGAGAAATGTATTATATTCACCATCCACCTCATCCACATGACCATATTTTAAAAAGACAAAAGAGAAAAAAATAATAAAAGAAACTCACAGGCCTATTGTAACACATTGTACCCCTTCTGAATGCAACACTTAGCTCAGGCTCACTACCCTGACAAATAAGGAAAGCACTTTATGAAGCCAATTTAATTGGGAGGTGACAGAAAACATACACCCATTTTCTTTAGCCTTATCATTGAATTGGCTTCAGTTCCAATCTCTGGCAAATCCCACTCAACAGAAGAAATTAACCAGGTCAGCAGAACAGGTGCTACGCTGTGTCTGTCAAGGGCCTGGCATCACCACAATTACTTGCACACAATGAAGCAGTAATCTTTACAGATCATCTCTTCCAAGCAGCATATTGGGGAGGGGGAGGAAAACTGAAGGGAGGAGATCAGGGGAGTAAAGGGGCAGTGAGTAGAAGAGGAATAAGAAGAAATGAGAAAAGGCAAGAAAAGAAAATGAATGTGCAGCTGCCTTGCAGCTCAGCAGATGTCAGGATGTGATGTACGAGGCTAGGATAAGCTGTCGTAGCCTGCTGCCAAAGAGTGGTAAGTGATTAAAGCTCGCACAGTTCTAAGCACCATATTTAGAATCTGTGGGGTTTCAAGACTTGCACCCGTGCCTTGCTGTGCCACCAGATGTTGGCAACTGGACCAGTTCCTACCGAGTATGCAAGAATGGCAGCAGTTGGTACAGAAGCAAAGCAATCTGGAATGCTTCCGGAGACTCTGTACATTAACAAGTGTCACCCATCATTCACCTTTACAGAAGGCTGAAACAACTCCAATTTGCTGCCACTTCCCTCTTGGGAAACAGCCAAGATAAAGTTGTGCCTGGCAGCCCCATTTGTTTCACTCAGGTGTTTCAGCTGCCTTACTGACCTCTATTAGTTTAAGTTTTAATTTAGATTAACCTCAGCACCCCAATTAACCAGCAAGGGGAAAAGCGAAGATGTGACTAGTCATAACTCTGAAATCAGAATTTATTGAACTTAAAATTATTAATTAGGATGAAGGACCAATCAAATAATGTTACTTCTTAAACAGATCTTCAGAATTAAAACAAATAAATAGATGGATGAATGAATAAGTAAATAAATGTAAGAGAAAACAAAGAAATACAGGGGAAATAATCAAGGCTCCATGATCTTGTCAGTGGAATTGGCTTCTTCCCAGCAATTTCAGTTTGCCTTCTTCAGGCTATTTAGCTCACGATGCACTTTTATTTAGCAATGTACACTTTAATGAGGAATAGAACATTTCTGACTGTCTCTCCTGATCTCACACAATTAGATAGCATTAATATCCTGTATCAAGCCCATCTTTAGACTCTCCAGAACATTTCCTGTCGTCCTGACAAATGGGTTTAAGAAGAGGAAAAAAGTAAAATAATCAAGACCCCTGACTGGAGCAGCTGAGGCCAATACTCTCCTCGATCCTCAATATACTTTTCACACTCACTTATGGCAATAATTTTATCAAATATTAAAAATTATGGGGCTGGAGAGATGGCTCAGCAGGGTAAGAGCACCTGCTGCTTTTGCAGCAAACTGGGGTTTGATTCCTTGTTGCAGGAATCCTAAATGGTCTTAATAAAAACCTGGAGCCAGATATTTGGGGAAAATACTGAAAGATCAGAGAGACAAAATAACAAGCCACAGTCACTTCTCACCTCACTAACTCCAGGAATCCTCAGACTGATGCCTGCGAGTCCTCAGCCAAAAGGACTCTAGTTCCTGTCTCCTCATACCTTTTACGCCTTTCTCCGCCCAGCCATTTCACTTCCTACTTCAACCTTCCTAGTGCTGGGATTAATGGCGTGTATGCTTCCCGAGTACTGGGGTTAAAGGTATGTGCCACCACTGCCTAGCTCTGTTTCTCTCCTAGACTGGATCAATCTCATGTAGTCCAGTGTAGTCTTGAACTCACAGAGATTCTGCCTCCCGAGGGCTAGGATTAAAGGTGTGTGCCACCATTGCCTGACCTCTATGTTTAACTCTGTGGCTGGCTCTGTTATCCAACCTTCAGGCAAGCTTTATTTCTTAGATTACAAATATTACCACATTTCCTAACACCGACATCAGGCAGCTCACAAGCACCTGTAACTCTAGTTCCATGGAATCCAACACCCTCTTTCCGGACACGGGTACTGCATGAACACTGTGAGTGTGCACAAATACACAAATAACATTTTAAATAAATAAAAGATTAAATAAGTCTCTTTTTACATGCCAAGTAAGAGGCATTCCCAATACAAATCACCTCTTCTTGTTTTACCTATAATTTTCTTAAGAGGTTTCTTACTTTATTTTCATATGCAAAGTAAATCTATCATGACTAAACCTTCAACATGCTGTTGCAAATTCTCTGGCAAAAACTAACTAAAAATTCAATAGAGTAAAGTCTTATCTTGATAAGCAACATCTCAACAAAAACCAGACATCACTGGTGAGGAACATCCTCAACCTTCCACTGGGCAAGAAAGCACAATTCATTAATAATATAACTTATCAAGAGATTTAGGAATATAGAAAGTTACTGTAGCCCTTTAGAGTATCTCAAACATTTAGTTCATTTAACAAGCACCAGGATTATTAAAAAAGAGTAGCATGAAAGCAAATAATGTCAGGAAAATTCGGGAAACTCTCCTGAAGATACTAGCACTAGGCTGAGAATAGGTGGCACACCCCTGTATCTCACTCGGCCCATGGAGTCAGAAGCAGATGAGCTGCAAGTTCAAAGATAACATGCTGTGGGATGTCTTTCTGTATGCTGTGAATATGTGTTGCTCCCATTGTTTACTAAAGTTGCTTTGGCCTATGGCAAGACAAGATAGAGCCAGGCGGAAAATCCAAGCTGAGATACAGGGAAAAGAAGGGCGGAGTCAGGGACAGACACCATCCAGCCGCCCAAGGAACAAGGTGCCAGCAGAAGGGTAGTACCACGGCCACGTGGCAATACATAGATGAATAGAAATGGGTTAATTTAAATTGTAAGAGCTAGTTACTAATATGCCTGAGCAATAGGCCAAGCGTTTATAAGTAATATTAAGCCTCTGAATGATTGTTTACAAACGGCCACAGGACAGAGCAGGACAGAAAAGCCTCCACTTACAAACACAGTGAGATGTTGTCTCAAAAGTCAAAACAAATAAACAATTACAACAAGAAGAAAATAAAGACTTGAGAACTGAACTATAATGTCAATTTTTACCGATTATCTCTTTTAAAATATTAGATAGAGCCGGGCGGTGGTGGCGCACACCTTTAATCCCAGCACTCGGGAGGCAGAGCCAGGCGGATCTCTGTGAGTTCGAGGCCAGCCTGGGCTACCAAGTGAGTTCCAGGAAAGGCGCAAAGCTACACAGAGAAACCCTGTCTCAAAAAAAACCCAAAAAAAACAAAAAAACAAAAACGAAACAAAAAAAAATATTAGATAGACAGACAAATGGAAAAATCTACAGTAGCTTACATTTTAATATACATGAAGCTGATTTAAATATACACAAAAATTACAATAAAGGGGCTGGAGAGGTGGCTCAGTGGTTAGCAGCATTCATTGCTCTTGCAAAGAACCTGGGATAAATTCCCAGCACCCACATGGAGGCTCATAACTCCAGTTCCAAGGGATCTGCTACTCTCTTTTCTGGCCTCCTCGGGCACAAAACACATTCATGGTAAACAGACATACAAAAAGGAAAATAAAGACAAATAAATTTTTTTTAAACAAATCACATTAAAAAAGACTGAATTAGGTTATAGAACCAGAAATGCAACTCAAGAACTCTGGGATCTCAGTTCTTGCCTAGCACGTGCAAACCTGAGTTTGTCTAGCATGTACAAGGCCCAGGTTTGATGGCTAGTACCTGGAGTGGGAGAAGAAGGTTAGACTGAGCAGCCAGTGTGGTAGTACACATGTGTGACCCCAGCACTCAGGAGACTGAAGCAGGGCTGCCAGTTTGAGGCTGCCTTGGGCTGGTTCACAGTGAGACCCTGTCTCAAAAATTGAAAACAAAAATAAACAAAGTACCCAGCAGAAGCCAAAGAATAAATAATTGACTCAAAGAAGCTTAAACTGTTTACAGATAACTTAGACCAGAGCAGTGTTCACAAAATAGCTACAGCTTTTTTCACTTCAAAAGGCAAATGCAAAACCAAAGAAAACCAACACTCCAGAATGACATTGTTTAAGTCAATCCTGAATATAGGAGTTCTAACTCCTTGCTGACTCCAAAATAAGGCACCTTATATTCGGAGAATGCTATCAGTGGATTTAAAATGCAAAAGCTGGCTTGTTTTAACAAAAGAATGTGTAAAATTCATACCTGGTGGTAAAAGTCATCATCATCAAATATTTCTTCATCCAAGTCCTTCAGGTGAGCATTGGCAGGGACTTGAGGAAGGATCTCCTATGTGAACAGGGAGTAAGAGAGTGTGAATCCCAGGAAGTCTGTCAAATCAACCTAGCTACTCAAAGTACTATGTCTAAAGGTCAAAGCACATTTTCCTTAAGATATAAGTTTTTATAAGATATAAGAACTCTTCCTATCTCTTTAGTTATTTTTAGTTTTTTAAGACAGAGTTTCTCGGTGTAGCCCTGGCTGTCCTGGGACTCCTTCTGTAGAACAGGTTGGCCTTGAATGCAGAGAGTGCTGTAATTAAAGGTATGGGCCACCAAGCCCAGCTAAAAACTCTTAACTAAATAAATGTTTTTTTTTAATTAAAAAAAAAGTTCAAGAATAACCTGAGCACTATAGCAAGACCAGATCTCAAAAAAAGGGTGGGAAAAGAGGAGAAAAGATTAACAGGCAGTTGACAGAATAAAGAAGTGTAAGTAATCATGAAAATGTTTAAGTTCATTCTAACGAAATCCACACAAATTCAAATAAGAAAATACTATTTTTCACCTTTCAGACTGGCAATACCCAGGACTTGGAAAACAGCTAGAGGGATTGGAACTAATAGGAGCCTTTTGGGAGGTAATTTGGCAACATCTATCAGGATTTAATGTATTTTCGTTAAAATATTTTCACTTTTAAAAATTCATCCATACATTCACACAAACAAACAGAAATATTTAGAAATGTTTTCTATAGTTGTTTCTAAAACTGGAGACAACAGAAACATCAAGTTTGACTAAGTTATAGCTTATAGTCATACAATGGAATTCCCGCGCCCCCCTCAGGACAGGGTTTCTCTGTGTACCCCTGCTGTCCTGGAATGTGAGCCACCACCTCCCAGCACAGCATACAATGGAATTCTTTACAGACAGAAAAATATAAGGTTGACTTTCATGCTATGATAAAGTATCTAGAATACAGTATGTTTTAAAATTATAGTATTTTTAAATATAGTGACATTTTACATTATTTGTTTAAATGTACACATAACCATTTGACTTAATTCTACAAAAGGACCCCTGAGGTGTTCTAGGCAGTAAACGGCTGTTGAGGGGAGGAGAGCCATATTCGCTAAGTTGCCCTTGCTCAAGTAAATAACCCTCCACCCATTCTCATGTAGGTACTCCTAGTTAAAAGCAGTCAGCCACACACAAACAGAAAATGAAAGCAAGAAGAGACTAGGAAGGAAGAATTTAGTGGGAAGGGGAAGAGGGTAACGGGAAAGAATATGCTTAAAGTACATACCATGTAGGGGTGTGTGTGTGTAATAAAACAATGGGAAAAAAAAACTTTTTTAATGATTTAAAAGAGATGGCTTGGTGGTTAAGTGCATGTATTGCTCTTCCAGAGGACTAGAGTTCAATTCCCAGCACCCACATCAAGTGGCTCACAACCACCTATAACTCCAGTTCCAGAGGATCCAGTGCCTCTGATCTGCATTCACATGCACATACCCACATGCACACACACATATTACTAAAAATTTTTTAAAAAATCACATTTATATATGTTACATATATGTCATATGCATAAAGCTTATAGAAACAGTATCATGGTTAAAATTTTCAGAGTAGGAAAAATTTTACATTTCATTTTAAATTCTTATGAAATTAAAAAGTATTGAGTATATTTTTTGTAATTAAAAAATAAAAATGTGTAACATTGAAGGGGAAAAATTTCAGTCTTACCCATAGACAATTGACTGCAAGGAGAGGGAGAATTAGCCTCTCCAGGGATGAGCTCCCTTATTGGTTATCCAATATGAATGAAGTGGACAGCCCTGAAACCGTATATACACAAACAATAAAAAAGACTCAGCAAGCTGTATTTAGATATTTGTGTGTGTGTGTGTGTGTGTGTGTGTGTGTGTATGTGTGTGTGTGTAAAATAATAACCAAAGAAAAAGAGGTTATCAATTTGAGAAGGGTTGGAAGGGGGAAAGTAATGCAATTCTAGTGTTTTTTTATTTTAATTTTTATTTCATGTGTATTCATGTTTTACTTGCCTGTATGTCTGTGTGAAGTTGTTAGCTTCCCTGAAACTGAAGTTATAGGCAGTTATAAGCTGCCATGTGGGTGCTGGGAATTGAACCTGGGTCCTCTGGAAGAGCAACCAGTTCTTTTAACAGCTGAGTCATCTCTCCAGCCCCCTAATATTTTTTTTAAAGAGATCTATAAACATAAAAATATAAACTACAAAATTAAAATGTGGTGGACTTAAGAAATGGCTCAGCAGTTCGGAGCACTTGCTGTTCTTACAGAGGACCCAGGTCCAGTTCCTAACACCTAGATGATGGCTAACAGCCATTGGTTAACTCTGGTTCCAGAAGAACTCCAATATCCTCTTCTGGCCTCCACAGGCACTGGATGTTCAGTGTGTACACAGACATTCATGGAGGTAGGACACTCATACTTGAAAAATAAAAACAAACAAACAAAAAAGGGTTGTGCTGCATGTCTCTAATCCCAGCATTAAGGAGACAGAAGCAGGCAGATTTCTTTTGAGTTGAGGGCCAGCCTGTTCTACATAGTGAGTTCCTGGACAGTCAGAACAATGTAGAGAGATTCTATCTCAAAAATAGCCCCCTCAAGGGGGCTGGAGAGATGGCTCAGCAGTTAAGAGCACTGGCTGTTCTTCCAGAGGTTCTGAGTTCAATTCCCAGAAATCACACAGTGGCTCACAACCATAATAGGATCTGAAGCCCTCTCTGGCTTACATGCAGACACAACACTCATACATAAATAAATTAAAAAATATCCCCCTCAAAAAAACAGAATGTTTCCTTTTTAAACAGAAGAATTTTTTGTTTTGTTTTGGTTTACGAGACAGGGTTTCTCTGTGTAGTTTTGGTGCCTATCCTGGATCTCGTTCTGTAGTCCAGGTTTGATACCAGATTACAACCACAACCAACCAAATCCCTTAAATTTTAGAAACTGGATTTTAAACATTTCTCCTGCCAAACTCCTACATCAAATGCAAAGTCAGGGGATTGACAAAGCCTCATGCTAATAATCCAGCAGAGCAGTGCTGTCTCCTTTCTCACTAACTTCTCACAGGAGTTGATTCCACATGTAACTAGCCCCACAGAGACTGTTGTTCCCATAAGCTCATTGTCCCAGAGTTCTTACCGGTTCTCCTGGCAAACTCTCTGTTACAGGCTCAGGGGCTGGCTCAGGCTTGCCAAGAACTCGGTAGACAGAGCGCTTAGTTTGTGTCCTTCGAAGCAATCTTTCTTTGTCCATCAGAATGTGATCAATCTGAGTCAATATCGAGCGTTCAAAGGCACCGAAACCCTGCAATAACATTAACCAGTGTCAGGTAATGCAGGTCAGTGCTAAAGGCAGCTCCACTGGCTTCTATTTCTGTGTCAGAGGAGAAAGAAAGCTGTCTTTTCAGGAGGGTTTTCTGTTAAGAGCTGAGTATGTCAGTAGCTATGACTATTCTCAGAAAAATCTTAGTCTTAAGCAGTCATCACTTTCTTCTGCTCCTTTAATAATGTATTCAAATCTGCTTATTTAAAGTATTTCATACTTTCAGCACCTGAACCAGGCTTCCTTTCCAGAATAAAACATTCTAATAAAGTTAAAATCAAACAGTTCAAACTTCAGGAGTAGAAGTAATTCAATGAATCTGAGAAATAATTGCTTACTATTACATCACGTAAATACATCAGACTTCCTATTTCTTACAAATTCTTCAGTTACCACAATATATCTTACATACAGACACAACACAGACACACACAAAGACATACAGACACACACTAGAGTGCTTTGAATAGGTATAGACTCCATAGAATCTTGTGTTTGAATGCTTGGCCCATAGGGAGTGGCACTATTAGGAGGTATGGCCTTGTTGGAGTGTCTGTGGCCTTGATAGAGGAAGTATGTCACTGTAGGGGTGGGCTTTGAAGTCTCCTATGCTCAAGCTATGCCCACTGTGGACACAGTTGCTTCTGCTGCCTGTGGATCAAGATGTTGAACTCTCAGCTCTTCTCCAGCACCATTTCTGTCTGCATGCCGCCATGCTTTTCACCATGATGATAAAGGACTAAACCTCTGAAAGTGTAAGCCAGCCTCAATTAAATGTTTCCTTTGTAAGAGTTGCTGTGGTCATGGTGTCTGTTCATAGCAATAGAAACTCTAAGATAGACAGACACAGACACACACAGACACACACAGACACACAGACACACACAGACACACAGACACACACACACACACACACACACACACACATACACACCTTGCCCAGTTTTCCAGAAGCAAGCTTGGTTTTATCATGCCACTTCTGCAGTGTACGGTTCCTGTAGACTGTAAAGTCAGCAAAGCGCTTTGCCATGAAGCTGGGATAGTTCTCCATCTCTAGCTTCCTCTTTGGTGGGGCCTTTCTTTGCTTCTTCTTCTCTTTTACAAGCTCATCATCTTCACTAGAAATCTCTTCACTAGAAAACCAGAAAGACCATTAAGTCCAATGTAAACATTACTTAAGTTAACAGATTAGGTTCACATCAAGTATTTAGACCCTACCCATTATAACTATATTACATCAGAAAGATGAGGATAGCTTTTTTTTATGTTTGAAAAGAATGTTCACAGTGCTAGAGAGATGGCTCAGTGATTAAGAGCATTGGTTGCCCTTCCAGAGAACCTGAGTTTGATTCCCAGCACCCACATAATGGCTCACAACTGTCTGTAATTCCAGTCCCAGAGGATCTGACACCTTCTTCTAGCCTCCACAGGCATTGCTTATACATGGTGCACAGACATACATGCAGGTAAAACATCTATACACATTAAAAAAAAAAAAAAAAGATTAAAAATTTTTTTATAGTTCATAAGGACAATTAAAGACTCATGGAAATTTTCAAATAAGTATCAAAAGCACCTGGGTTTAAATTTTTTTTTAATGGTAAGCACACCATAAAAAGAAATGAGGTTGTAAAAACATTACTTGAAATTTATATGAAGCAGGCATATACTGCTATAGGAGAAACTTTAAAATTTTAAAAATTAAACACATACTCATATTTCTATGACCTTAAATTCCAAAATCAATAAGAGAAACATATTTCCATAATCAACTGCTAAGAAGAGGTGAATAATATTAATTGAACCAAATGAAAAGAAGCTGAATGTGAAAAAAAAATTAGCACTACCCTGAAATGTAGATAAAAACAGCAGAGGAAGTTCACAGCTCTGCAGGGTTTCACTCTTGTCAAGCAACTGTCTAGCTAGTATTATGTTGTGTAATTGGTATTAAAAGCAATTCAAGGATGATAGAAAGTTCATAGAAGGATGCACACAGAACTCACCATCTGCAGATGTGCGTATCCATGAAAGGTTTGAGCTATTTCCCCTTGGATACAGAGGGACAATTGCACATGTGATGAAAACCACTATGACTGTCCTCAGTGCATGTGCTGGCTGTTTGGAACCTGGGGCTTATATCAGGACACTTGGCTCAGTCTGGGAGGAGGGGACTGGGTCTGCCTGGACTGAATCTACCAAGTTGAACTCAATCCTCAGGGGAGTCTTTGCCATGGAAGAAATGGGAATAGGAGGTGGGCTGAGGGGAAGTGGGGGGAGGGGCGGGAGAACAAGGGAATCCGTGGCTGATATGTAAAATTAAATTATAAAATAAAAAAGAAAGAAAAAAAAAACCACTATGAAAACATACTATTAGCCTCCAACTACTTAGCCAACTGCACTCGCTGGACTACTGGTTCCAACACACAGATGGTGCTCAAGATGGTTGTGACTGAGTCCATGGTATGAGCACAAAATATTTCATAACATTAATTAAGCATTAATATTCAAAATATGATTTTAATCTACTAATTATTATAGAACAAAAGAGAAGGCAAGTATTTTGCCTAAGGCTACAAAGATAAGCAGGTATAAAAAGTTAGAACAAGCAGCCTAGTCTCCATCATCCTGTTCTGACCACCAGTCAAATACAAGAGTAGCTCTGCTTTAATTATTATCAAATTTCATATGTATCTGTATGGGAAGGACATGGCTTTCTTTTTCATACAGGATAGGAATCTGTCCAGACCAAAAGAAAATAAGCAAGCCGACAGTTTTGCTTCTTCCGTACCTCTCCGTTTTGGGTTTCATCCCATTTACTAGAAATCTAGTGTCCGGGTACTGGAAAAGCAACTCTTCCTGAAGATCCACCAATGACCTTAACAATGCTTTAAGTGCTTTGTGACCTGGGATAGAAATAAAGCACAGAAAGGGGATAATTAGTCATTTACAACTCTCTACAATGGCAGATGGCTGTCATTCACTGTCTGCTGAGCAGTTCTCACAGGGGAGAATGCAGGGACAGAGTCAGGAGACAGTGAGTATTCTCTGAAATCAACTCCATGGAAATCATCACAGTGCCTGTCTCGCATGGTAGTAAGGAACAAGACAGCCATGTGGAAGATTATTAGAAATGTGTCTGCAGATAGAAAGACTTCAGTGTCCAGTTCTTTTTTTTTTTTTTTTTTAATTTTATTTTACACTGTGTGAAGGTGTCAGATCCCCTGGAACTGGAGTTACAGACAGCTGTGAGCTGCCATGTGGGTGCAGGGAATTGAACTCAGGTCCTCTGGAAGAACAGCCAGTGCTCTTAACCACTGAGCCATCTCTCCAGCCCAGTGGCCACTTCTTAAAGTCATTAAGTTTGCCAAACTCCTTGCCTGTTATCATAACGAATACAATTTTCCCTTAATACTTAGTTCCTTGGGTATATCCTAGAGGCTACCCACAGATCTCTTGGGTGATGCCTCTGTTAAGCAATTCCTTCCAAAAGTCATCTTCTCCTGAAGAATACAATTTAGTTCTCTCTCTCCCCACCAGATCTCATCTGCCTCTGATCTGAGCTGCAAACCGGTCTCTCAAGCTCCAAACATATCCTACAGAAAGTCTCTGTTCATATATAAAAGCCAAGTTAGGGGGCTGGGGACATGGCTCAGTGGGTAAAGCATTTGCTTTGTAAGCATGAGGACCAGGGTTCAGATTTCCAGACTTATGAAAATGCCAGGCAAGCATTGTGGCCCACTAGGAATCCTAGCTCTTGGAAAGCTGAGATGGCATCCCCAGGACAAGCTGGCCAACTAGACTAGCCAAAGAGCAAGCTCCAGTCTTGAATGAGAGATTGTGACTCTCATGAATAAGGTGGAGAACAACCAAGGAAGACACCTACCTGATGTTGGCCTCTGGTCTCCACATGCACAAGCATACATGTGCACCCATACACACGAGAACATGTATACACACATGAATGCACACCACACACAGACAAAAACCAAAATCAAACCAAACAATCAAACAAACAAAAAAAAAAACAAATTAATAATTTCCAACTTGTAGTACTAAGATGTATATTAATTTATACATGGACAGAATTTGGGAGGCTCAGGCACCAGGCCATTTGGGGCTATAGAGCAAAGATCCTGCCAGGAAAATGTGTTTACTCATATAGACAATATTCTCACATATAACAGGATGCATCTGTAATACAGTTGGTCAGGACTAGGTATACAATCTATGGCTAAGAACTTAAAAAAAAAAAAAAAAGTCTGGGGATGTGACTCATTTGGTAGACTCACTGCCTAGCATTCATAAAGGCCCTGGGTTTGATACTCAGCACCATCATAAACTAGGCATGGCGGCAAATCTGTAATCCCAGCACTCAGGAGGTGGAGCAGGAGGATCAGAAGTTCAAAGTCATCCTCTGTTCTACAAAGGGAATTTGAAGTGAGCCTGAGCTAAAGACCTTGTCTCAAACAAACCAAAAAACATTAAAAACTGGACCTTTGCTGGGCATGGTGTCAGACATCTTTATTCTCAGAGTTTGGGAGGCAGAGGCAGGTGGATCTCTTTGAGTTTGAGGTCAGCCTGATCTACACAGTGAGTCCCAGGATAGTCAGAGCTACACAGAGAAACCCTGTCTCAAACAACTAACAACTCCAGACCACTGAGACCTGAACTCTTGCCTTCTGCATTAGAATAACCCTACTAAAGAGTTCACCAAATATTAATAATCAATATTTATTTGTTGAGAACACTCAGATTTCTCTCTGATAATCAAATTTCCACATCTTCAGTTAACTGCCAGACAATCTCTGCCTTAATGCCCTATCACAATTCAAATCTGCCATCTCAAAACAGAACTTTCTTCCACCTAATATTTCCCCTTTGACTGTACTTTTCCCCACACACTGCTTTCACAGATCATTGACATTTGGATGCCTATAACTCTATACACGTAATTGGCTATGAATTTTCATATTTCCCATTCATATTATCACTAATAATTGTTCATCTTTGGCCATAGTTCAATCACTTCTTCTTTTTCAAGCTATAATTGCACAAGCATTCCTATTTTTTCATCCAACAACCTTTGCATTTACACCACACTAACTTCAACACACACAAACTTTTACTAAGTGATTTTTTTTTTTTTTTTTGGTCTTATTCTATGTTTCTTTCTGGTCTCCTTCTCCTCACACAGCAAGGGCAGCCTTTTTAAATTCTCGATCCTAGCCAATTCATCAATGGGGTACCACCAACACATGTTAAACAATAGTTCTGGCCATGTCATTCTATTTTAACATAAGACTAAGAGGCCAAGCAACCTGAAAGTCTTCCCAGAAGAAACTCCACGACCAAAACAACTTTATATGCTTTTAAATTATCTGCATATGAAGCTTTATAAATACAATTTCCTTATTTAAATGAGATTCCTGTTCATATCTTTTATAAATTCTATAATACTTTCATACCAGTGTATATTCATGCCAATTGAGAGGATTTACAAATACCTAAGTACTTCCTAAAAAAAAATCCCAAATGTCTTGTGTCCTAGGTCCAAAATTATAAAATGGTTATGTTCAATCTCTAGAAACAAAATAAAACAAAAATGGAAGTTTTCCACCATAAAGATGAAGAACAAAAATAAATCGGAACCAGAAATGGCAGCTCATATACTCAGATCACCCAGGAGGATGAGGCAGGGGGATCACAAGTCAAGACTGACCTGCAAGCACAGCAGGCTAGTTCATAAAAAGAAGCAGATGGACAGAGCCGTTTTTCTGCAAGTCAGCTTTTGGGAAATGGATAGAGACAAAATGAACAGTAGAATGAAAAAAGGATAAGGATTAATAATTTGAAAGGCAAAAAATACCTTACTAGGAAAATAGAAAGGAGTCCATGAAAACAGAGAGAGGCAGGGAAAATCTATCTCTCTTTGTCACTGTTTTACCTTATTTTCTAGAACTAGGTATTTGGTTTTGTTGTTTTTGTAGGATAATGCACATGTGTGAGCACTCATGCAATCATGGAAGTGTGTTTAGTTTTTTTTTTTTTTGTGTGTGTGTGTGTTGAAGATTAAGTCTAAGGCTTCACTTGCTGCTAGGCAAGTATACCACTAATGAGCTGCATCCTTAACCCAAATAGTTAATTTGTAAGAGAGAAATCCTATTTTCCAAAGTGAAACCACAAATTCATTTTGTGTCTGAAAAATTGATTCAGTTGAAATCATGAATTTTGCAGGTAAATAGGTGGAACTAGAAAAGATCATATTGATTGAGGTACCCCAGACCCAGAAAGACAAGTGTTGCATGTGGTGATATATTGTGTATCAAATAAAGCTTGCCTGAGGATCAGAGGACAGAACAAGCCATTGGATTAAACATAGAGGCCAGGCAGTCGCAGCACACACCTTTAATTCTAGCAATTGGGAGGCAATGATCCATCTGGATCTCTTATGAGTTCAAAGCCACCCTGGACTACATGAGATTGATTCAGTCTAGAAGAGAAACAGAGCCAGGCAGTGGTGGCACATACCTTTAACCCCAGTACTTGGGAATCATACACCTTTAATCCCAGTACTTGAGATCTCATGCCTTTGCTACCAGTATTTGGGAAACACACAGGCCATTAATCCCAGCACTAGGAAGGAAGTGAAATGGCTGGGTGGAGAAAGGTATATAAGGTGTGAGGAGACAGGAACTAGGGACCCCCTTTTTGGCTGAGGCCTCAGAGGCTTGTAGTCTAAGGATTGTGGAGATAGGATCTTGCCTTCCATTCGGCCTGAGGATTTGGTAGCAGTGAGAAGTTCCTCTAGAGGCTTGTTCCTTTGTCTCTCTAATCTTTCAGCATCTACCCCAATATCTGGCTCCAGTTGTTCTCTGTAAGACCAGTTTGGATTCATGCAACAGCTACATGTTCTCTCTCATCAGACTCTTAGGCTCCCAATCTTTAGATGTGAGTACACATCCTGGAGTAACTGCAAAGTCAGGAAAGTAAAAAGGGGCCATTGCCAGGGTGGGATGGGGGAAAACAACAGAAAGAAAAATACCAGGGTACAAATCAGGGAAATGGGAACAAAGAGGGGGTTCAAATTAAGGAAGGGGAAGGGAGATAAATACAGAAGGAAGGAAGGAAGGAGAAGGCAAAATAATAGTAAGGATGTCTGAGAAGGTCATAAGGAATCATATTATTAACTATTTACCTTTAAAAAATCCCAAATTTTTAATATCTGTAAATCCAAATATAAATATACATACACAGTTTGAATTAAATTTTCTCATCTGGGCTCCCAATCTCCCTTCCAAGACCCAAAGAGCACCTAACAAACACCGGGCATGAGAAGCCTTCCTTTGAATTGTTGCTCAGGTTTGTTCAGGAGACACTCAAAACATAAAACATACAGGCCATTGCTACTGCCCTTGGTTGACCTCCCCCCACCCCCAGGTGGAAAGTTAGGTCCCTACTGCTGAAGACATCATGCACTTCAGACCCAGGGCCTCGAGGCCCCAGAGCTGGAACTAACCTGAATGCCTCCTCCCTGGGGACTAACTTTCATGGTATCAAAAGGTGCTACACAAGCTTCCAGAGAAGGAAAGCAACAGTCATACCCAGCTACAACGTCCAGGACTACAACAACCAGCATGGCTCATAACCGTAGGATGCAGTAGTGGCATGCATACCTTAGCAGTAACCAACAGCTCTCTAAGTGGACTTGAGACCCGTTCAACATGAAGGAAACCATGTCTGGTACTGGAAACCTAGAAACTACCCATGGCCAGTGAAGTCGTGGATCTTGGAGGAGAACCTACAAACTAACATAGTCCCCTACTACATTCTAAATATTTGTCTTTAGTCCTCACCCCTCATCAAGGAAATGTCTCTTTACAACAAACAGAGACCATTATAGAAAATCACAACCAATCAAAATGCAGAGATGTGGAGCCCAGTCCCAAAGGATGCATTTACAAAACAATTCCTAAACCTAAGGCTCAAGGAACAAACATTATGGAAGAGAGAGTGGAAAGATTGTAAGAGTCAGAATAACAGGGAGTATGCTGTGAGATTATGTCTCCTAGTAATGTCAGAAACTACACCCATAAAGTCTCACCAACATGGCTACTTGAACATGAGATGAACAAGCTCAATGATAGATATGTCAAAGAGGATCAGGGAAAGCCTATGAGGCCTCATCCCTATACAAAGAACTGCAGGCAAATAAGGAATGCTGAGAGCAGAAGAAAGTCTTCTCTACGGAATAGCACACCAATTGGTTATCCAATCTCAAATGGTCAACATACAAGTAACAATATACACACTGAGAAACTAATATCTAGTTATATGTACATATATATACATACATACACACATATATGCATGTAACAACAATTAATGAAAAGAGAGGTCATGAATTTGAAATCGAGCAAGGAGAGGTAGGTATAAGAGAGGGTTTGGAGGGAGAAAAAGGAAGGGAGAAATGATGTAATAACATTGTAAATTGGTAGTTGTAGTTCTTAGAGAAAAAAATTCCTTGGACCAACTCGGCACTGAGAAAATAAAACTGAAGAAACAAGCCAGGTGTGGTAGAGCCTGCCTGTAATCACAGTACTTCTGAGGTTGAAGGAGGAGGATCACAGTTTAAGAACAGCTACACAGATGTTGTTATGAAGACAGATGGACAGATCACTAGACTATACCTTGAAAATATTAGGTTAAGTAGAAATGCCAGCTGTACAAAAGAAACATAACTCCACTAACATGAGGAAACTAAAATACTACAATTCATAGAGAAGAAAATGGAGAATTAATGTTTAATAGTACAATTTGGGGTGAGAACATGTTCTGGAAACAGATAGTGGTAGGTAATGGTTTGTACAACAATGCAAATGTACTTAATGACACTGAACTGTACACTTAAAATGGTTTAATAAAGGTTTATGTCAAAAATAGTTCACCACAATAAAAACACTGATATAATTCAGTAGAAGAACAGTTATCTAACATGAAAAAAAAAGTCTTGGGTTCAAACTAGCACCACCATGCAAAACAACCAACCACCTACTCAACCAAACAAAAACCTACAAAACAATGACTTAAAGCCCAAGACTACAGTATCGTAAATAATCCTATCATTCTAATCCATCTTTGTAGGGAGAAAGTTATAATATTTCAAACAGTTTATTCAAAAAGATCAGGAAAAATGGAAAATTATTTAGACTTTAAAAGGAAGCAAATTATGGCAGATGTTTTAACACAGATGACCCTTGATGACCCCTAAGTGAATCAGCCAATGAGAAACAAACAAAAAGTACAATCCACTTAACATTAAAATCAGTGAGACACCAGGTGGTGGTGGTGCACACCCTTAATCCCAGCACTCGAGAGGCAGAGGCAGGCAGATTTCTGAGTTCGAGGTCAGCCTGGACTACAGAGTAAGTTCCTAGACAGCCAGAGCTACACAGAGAAACCCTGTCTCAAAAAAACAAACATGAAAAGCCAAAAAAAAAAAAAAGGAAAGAAAGAAAAACCAGTGAGAAAAGCCGGGCATGGTGGTGGCACACATCTCTAATCCTAGCAGTCAAGAGGCAGGGGCAGGTGGATCTCTGTGAGTTTGAGGTCAGTCTGGTCTACAAGGTGAGTTCCAGGGTATCCAGTGCTATGTAGAGAGATCCTGTCTCACCCGCCCCCAAAAAAATAAGTAAATAAAAATAAAATCACTGAGCGAGAAGAGAATGGCTACTGTCAGGAGTTTCAGGAGAAGGAGGAAATGAAGACTTATTTAGTGGGCACAGATGAAAAAGTTCTAGAGATTGGTTGTACAAAGGCATGGTTTATTTATTCACAGTTTTGCATTGAGACAGCTTATTACTATGCAACCCAGGCTGGCCCCAAACGTGTGATCCTCCTGCCTCTGCCTCCCAAATGCTCGAATTATTAGCATGGGCCACCACAATCAAAATTCTAGAGAACTATATCAAATGCTAGTGAACTATACATTAAAAATGGCTTATAAATAAATGAATGAATAAATGAATGAATAAATAAATAAATAAATAGAAAAAGAAGAGGAGTGGAATGTAGCTCAGTTGGCAGCATGCTTGCCTACCACACGAGGCCCTATGTTTGATACCTGGTACCACATCAACTGGGCATGGTGGCATATGCCTGTAGTCCCGCACTTGGGAGGTAGCCGCAGGAGGATCAGAAGATCAAGATCATTCTCAGTTGTACAAGGGATTTGAGGCCAGCCTTGTCTTTATGGAGGAAAATGGTAAACTTGCTGCTATGTTGCATGTTCTTTATTTAACATAATGAAAGGTGAAAAAAAAAAAAAAAAAGAGTGAAGCATCTCTTCCCCACTTCCTCTAAGTAACATGTGCCATGACCTAAAACATGAGTGAAGGAAGAAGATACTGGGGCTGGAGAGATGGCCCAGCAGTTAAGAGCACTTGTTACCCTTACAGAGTTCAGTTCCCAGCACACACATGACGGCTCATAACTATCAATAATTCCAGTTCCAAGAGATCCAATGCCTTTTTCTGATCTCAACAGGCACCAGGCACATATGTGGTGCACATGCATACATGCAGGCCAAACACTCGTATACATAAAAAGTTAGTTAATATAAAATAATTTAAAGTTTTCTTTAAAAGAAAGAAGCTACAAGACAAGTGTGCCATAGTTGCTTGCCAACTGGCAAGTCACAGTCCAACTCCAACATTCGGCATAACCAAGAACTGTGAAGGGATCCAATGAAAGACAGTTTTGTTTTGTTTTTTTCTTTTCTCTTTTTGGTTTTTCAAGACAGAGTTTCTCTGTTTATCCTTGGCTGTCCTCAGACTCAGAGATTCGCCTCCCTTTGCCTCCCAAATGTTGGGATTAAAGAGGTGCACCACTTTTGCCCAGCAAAAGTCTACAACTTTTAAGGGCCACTCTCAAGCACTTTTTAAAAATTATTCATTTTTATGTGCATTGGTGTTTTGCCCACATGTATATCTGTGTGAGGGTGTTGGATCCTGGAGTTACAGACAGTTGTCAGCTGCCATGTAGGTACTTGGAATTGAACCAGAGGACCCAGGTTTTTTCGAGCACTTTTTATTTTGTTCCAGTTGGTATTTTTTTTTTAATCCATTGCAGATCCATTCAACAGCTTTATCAATCCAACAAGAAAACAAGAGAACCAGCATCAGTAAATTGAAGCGCCTTTCTGTTAACATTCTCACATCTTCCCATTTTTTACACCCACTCAGAAAGCAGCTCTTAAGTATAAGCTCCATTCAAAGTGTCAAGAGACTGGTCAGAAATGAACTTTATAATTACATTTTTAAACCTCCTACCCACCCCCTCACAGTTAATCAAAGCAATTATCACAGTGACCACTACACAGATAACTTCCCATGAACAGACTTAGAAGACAGAATTCAATTTTCACTTCTTTATAAATATAAAGGCCACACTTCTGTCTGGTAGGCAAAAGCTGGTTGGTAAGATGGCTCATCCATTAAAATACTTACTACTGAGCCTAATGACCTAAGTTTGATCTCGGGGACCTACATGGTGGATCCAGAGAACTGACTCCTCTAAGAGGTCCTCTGACCTCCACACACATGAACACAGCATCCACACCAACATACTCCCCCACTTGTAAATAAATAGATGGTGTGTAAAACCTACAGACACAATGGAGCAAAAGCCAGCGCTGACAAGAGTAAAGAATCTGGAAACTCAAATCCAACAGTGAATTCTTCAAATTCTTCCTAGGCAAAACAAATACTCTCTTTATTATTCATATAGGACTGAATTCTATTTGTCCAACACTATAAATAATAGATAGACTGAAATCAACAGTTTCTAATTCACCTCTAATTTTTCTGCCAATGATTACAGAGTTAAAAAGTTAAGAGAAGCAGTGAAGACTCAATGCTCAAATCATCTTGGCATATGGCCACAAAACAGATGGAGACTGTCAAGGATATTTGCGTTTCGTTTGCCCTACATGGTCCATTTCCAGAAGCCTTTCCCTTAAGAGGAGATTAAGAAAGACACTGCTTCCCAGCACTAGCAAGACTCAATATAAGCATGTGTCTACCAGCGTTAGAAAGGATTCTGAGTAGAAAACAAGGGAAAGAGCACTTTACTGAGTCCAGGGCCTGAATTCTGTTACTAACTAGTCATATTATACTGAGTGGACCAATTTAATCTCTTTGAGCCTCATTTTCTTACCTATAATGTGTAGGCAATTCTTTCCTTGTTGATCTTATAAAAATGAGGTAAAAACAATAGATGTGTTATTGTCTACTGACATATTTTGGATATTTTTCTAAAAGCTTTAGAATAGAAGGTCTGTTACTGTGAAACCATCATCTCCCACATGCTCAAAATCTTTTCAGAGCTGCATGTGTTGAGCTGCAGCACTAAGATTGGACTCGACTGGACTGGTATTCACTGATCCTGACATTCATTTACAAGCTATTCATTTGCAAGCATTTCTAAATGTAAAATGTCACCAGTCTAGTATCCTCTTCACCCAACAAGTTTACTTTTCCCAATTCATCTAGATTGTCCAACACTAACAAAATTGTAGACACAGAATCAATTCGGACGTGCGCTAATTAGATTATAAACTAATAACTACATTTCTGGCAGTGGAAGGAGGGAAACGAGAAGGGTATGAATGTGTAAAGTAAAATGAAGCTTACCTTTCCACTTTTACAATGCCTGTACAGTTATTGTAAATAAATATGCAAACAAACAATTATTTACATACAAATACACACAAGCTCTCCCTCGTCACCCTAGGCAGATGCACTGAACTGGAATCTGCAGATTTTAAGAGTGTCTTTTTTTTTGCCCCCTCCATCAAAAGTAACTCCAGAACTAGAGCTAAAGTACAGGTCAAAATTACACAGGAAAGACAGGCCGAGAACAATACTTCTCATTCAAATCCACACAAGCCTGCCACTTGCACTAGTCATCCCCAGCAATTAATCCCCCAAGAAAGACGTTTGATTAAATCTTTTCAAGCAAATCCTTTGCTTTGCTTTTGTTAGTTCACTTCTTGTCAACATCTATTAAAATATGCCTTTAATTCTCCCACAATCTTAAAAAACACCGATTCCACTGTCTTCAACTTTAATCAACTGTATGGCCAGCATTTTTCATTTCATAATAATGTGCTGCTTGGAATTCAAGAGGCAGGCTCAGCATCAATCATCTGGTAAGAATTTTTCCACTGCAATAAATATGCAAATGAGGAGAGCCAGTCAGTCGTATTTCAGGCCCGACTTGCTAGTGTTTTAAAAAAGACACAAATTTATTAATTGCCGGTGGCCAGAGGAATCCTATTACTTTGGGCATTGATTACAAAGCTGTGTGAGTGATTATTGTGCAACTCGCGGGCTACCCAGGCATGAGGAAAAATTATTAAAGCAAGGCAGAGATTATCAACTCAGAATAACAATAAGCCTTAACATTTAGGCCCTAACTTCTTCAACAAAGAATTACGTGAAGGCTCCACTGTATCATAATTCTGAATTCTGTCAGTATTACTGTTTGGGCTTGTTCTATATTCCCCAAGCAGAATGGCGTTACCAGTAAGAAAGGACTGCAGGTTACAATTCCTCAACAACCACCATTTGGATGAATGGCTATCATTTCCAATGTACATCCAAATAGGATTTGTATATTTCCATGTAAGGATGCAGATATTCAGGTGTGTGCATTCTTACATGCATAGATTTGGACAAATGGGCTGCTGTGGCAGGGGCTGTGGCTCTGGCTGGACAATGCAGGGAGATGGGCACTCCTGTGCTGGCTATTTCTGTGGACCCAAAGAACAATTTTCTTAATGGTATAAAAATAACAACAAGAATAACTTTTCTAAGCAGAGTATGGAGACTTATATTCTAAAATCATGAAGGCTAAGCCATACGCAGACTTGGGTTTTCACACCTCAGAGGACATGGCTGTAGAAGACGTGCAGCCTATGGAAGGGTCTATGGAGAAAACAACTTGATGGGCTAATTCAGAATGCAAAGTGTTTTTGTGAGAAACATTCAACTCAAAATATATTAAATATAATAAGAAAGAGGACTCAGTGGACAAAACTTATTTTTTTTTTTTCTGTTTAAGAGAATGATATGGGGAATTGGGGAAGTGAGTAGAAGTTGAAATAAGGGAAAGATGAAGAGACATGGTGAAATATATGCTGGGTGAGCCCCTGTGCAGAAAGAAACAAAAAAGAAAAAAATTCTCAACATTTTACATTACTGCCACACTAAGTAACATGATAAATAGAGTGCATTTGAGTTCCGTGGAGGGACATCCCACTCAAGCTGTAATTTCTGGCCAGGCATGAATTTATAAGGAAGAGAAAGGAACTGCAGAATTTCTTAGGTTTCCCTGAATACTCTCTCAAATACCTTGATGAAGTGTCAATAAATCCTTAAAAAGCCCTATAGGACACAGCAATCTAACTGATCAATGTACTTCCAGAAATCTGCAACAGTTACCTTCCTGCACAGGTCCTAGACAGCCTACGCTGCTCTTTAGTACTTTCCCAAAAAGGAAAATTCATTTCTGTCCCCCTTAAATAGAAAGAGTAAATATTCAGAATACAAGGTACTTAAAATCCGAGTTTATTTACAAGTGATTATTTAAACTGCCTAGCAGCAGTTACCCAGGAAGAGTGGGGGATACTATCATTTGTATTGGATATACTTTTGAACTGTTTGAATATTTTATAAGCATATATTACTTTCATAATTTAAAATTTTATTAAAATTTAAAGTAAACTGCGAAGTAAGGAAAGTTATTAAAAATAAAATTAGAAGCAAACTTAAGCAAGCCTCTCTTGGTTCATGTAAAACAGTCTGAGAAGTCCACAGCCTAGTGGACACTGGGACTTCTACTAAAAAAGGACGATTCTTTCCTATTGTAAAACTGAGCCTGACTAAATTCTCAAAATCTTATGCGTATACAAATAAATCCAATGAAAAGGAGGATTTGGGAAGTACCTTTTTGAAATATCCGGATTTCATACAGAATTAGTCACTCTTCTCTCAGGGTCAATCCTATCATTGGTAAAAATCACCACATTGCACTAAAACTTGGATTTTAAGTACTTTATATTCTGAATATTTACTCTTACTATATAAAGAGGGGGAAATGAAATTTCCTTTGTGGGAAATTCCTTTTTCTTTTTTTCTTTCTATCCCCCTCCCTCCAGGCTCCGCTGCCCTGGTTCTCGAGACAGAGTTTCTCTGTGTAGATCTGGCTGTCCTGGAACTCACTCTGTAGGTCAGGCTGGCCTTGAACTCAGAGATCCCAATGCCTGTGCCTCACCAGTGCTAAGATTAAAGATGTGCGCCACCATACCAGGTTTATGAGTCTGATTTCAATACACTCAAGCTGCTTCAGAGACACCACTCATCCTGTCACTCCAGCATCTCACACATCACCATGACCAGAATGAATTCCTATTATTGTTTTCATTTCGGAAAGTCAATGGCAAAATATCTGACCACACCATTATCTCTAAATCTAGATGCAAACAAAAGATGAACTCTTGAGGATGACCATGAACTTCTGATCCTCCTGTTTCAACCCCAGAGTACTGGGATTACAAGTCTGCAGTAGCATATCCAAACTGTGCTGGGGACAGGCCTAGGGCTTTTTGGCATGCTAGGCAAACACTGTATCAACTGGGCTACATCCCCAGCTCCAGGCTTAGGATTTTAAAATCATAAAATAGGCACATTCTTGTGAAGACTTAGTTGCTAGTGCTTACTAAACTGAGCCTTAAACATTCAAAGTATGCCTCAGTTGTGTTTCTTTTACTACTAGTAAGAGCAAAGATTGTTTATTCACCAACTCAAAATGAATCATTTTGAGAAGTTGTATTCACAGTAAAACCATATAAATAATGTTTCCTGCATTTAAAGCAGTTTACTAAAACCCATGTTTTCCTATGAGCACTTTGAAATCAAGGGCTATACTCCCTTGCTATGCTTAGGAGAGGTAAATGGTGGAGTTTGTGTTGCTGAATACATTTAAACACAGGTGTATTTGAGTGACATTCTAGTCTATTTTTGTTTTATGTGTGCTTTATTTTTTTTTTTTTATGTTCGGACATAGGGTTTCATGTAGCCCAGCCTGGCCTCAAATTCTGGATGTAGCCAGAACGATCTTGAACTCCTGATCTTTCTAACTAGTGCTGTGATCACAGGCAGGCACCACATACCCCAGCTCCCTAATCTTCTTGACACATAATTTTATGTTAATTTCAAGACTTCAAATAACTTTACATATAGTCTAATATTTATTCACATAGTCTTTTCAAGAAGAAACAAATACTGTGGCCAGAGGCCTGTATATCCTAAGACTAACTCATTTAAATCTCTCCAGTAATCCTTGAGGTAGATGCTGTTATTCTATCTCCATTTTATAGATGAAGAAAACATTACTATGAGCTTAAAAAAAAACTGAAGTTTTCATTTTCTATATTAATGCATCCTTGTGGATTATGCAGTAAACCTACATGGAGAACCAAGTGCAATCCAATTTTTAGTTACTAAATTGCTGGGGGCATGGCTCAGCTGTACAGCACTTGCCTCACATACACAAGGCCCCAAATTTAATCTCTAGCACAGATTAAATAAATAAACAATTATCTTAATTATTTTCTGAGACTGTGTGATTTCACTTAATATTAGACATTCTAAGTCCATCCATTTCTCTGCAAATTCTTCTTTAAAGTTGGTTAGTATTTCATTTTATATAAAAATATAAACTCCAATGTGAAGTTCCACAGCTTTCATTCTGAATGGTTATCCTAATTACATAGAAGTTCACTGAATTATAAAGTCTTTGGGTCTGATTAATTTCATTGTGTGATTTCTTTTCAGCAGCATTTTTATAATAAAATTTAAAATAATAATTTCAAAAATACTTTAAGATTAATTTAATTATGTGTAGGTGGGGGGAAATGCACATGAGTGTGAGTACCCTCTGGGGCCAAAAGAGGGCATCAGAGAACCCTGAGTTGGAGTTACAGGCAATTGTAAGTCACCATTGGTGCTGTAAACCCAATTTGGGTCCTCTGGAAAAACAGAAAGCGTTCTTAAACACTGAGCCACCTTCCTAACTACCAAAATCTTTCTTCAATTACTAAAAAATGGTAAAAATCTTCCTTTTCAATTCTACCACTCGATAAGAAAAATATCCAAATTTGGTTCCCACAATTGAAAAATAATGTAGGAAAATTAAAGGAAGCCCAAATCTTAACAAAAACCAAGTCCCACTAGGAGGAGATAAAGGAGCACATCTATTCTGAAAAGACAATGTTAAAGAATGGATTAATAAGTCTCAAAAATTCAAATGGCCAAACACAGACAAGATGCTTAAATTTACACTTCAAAAAAAAAAAAAAAACTATTACAAGACATAAAAAATTTAAAGCTATGTGATAAATGACATCTAACATCCTGTTCCCTTTAACCAATTTCTTGGTTTGGAGATGAAGCTCAGAGGTATAGTACCTGCCTAGAATGTGCAAGACCCTGGGTTAAATTCCTAATACTGCAAAAATATACATATATATTAATAAAATACAATATTTTTCTGACACGTCTTGATGATTTCAAGAATTTAAGGAAAGGTCTCCATTCACAACAGATAAGAAAGAGTTTAATTAGCTCTGCACATCCAGAAAGCAGTCAGGCAAAATGCATCAGAATTACCCACATGTATGTTTTCTTCCACAGCTAGAAATTAATCACAAAGAAACAGATTTCAAAGCAAAGAGATAGATACAAAAAGTATTTTCAGCATTGTTTATAATAGGTTTAAAAAACCCTACAAATATCTTTGTTGCCCATTTATAAGGAACTGCTTAGATTAATTTTACTTTAATCAGAAAAGTTCTTGTGCAACTGTTTAAAAAGGTAAGTATAAATGGAGCTTGGTTTAAATAAAATAAACCATTAAAAAAAATGAAGCAATCTATGGAATGGGCATGTTACAAAATTACTGAGACTATTAACTTGCTTAGGTGAGATGATGACTGCACAAAAATCCTCATTTTTAGAGTCATGTATTTAAATATTTACAGGCAACATGATTGTTATTAATAAACTATTTTAAAAAGAGCCCTGGCTGTCCTGGAACTTACCCTGTAAACCAGGATGGCCTTGAACTCACAGAGATTCACCTGCTCTGCCTCCAGAGTGCTGGGATTAAAGGCCTGTACCACCACCGCCCAGCAGCCTCTGACTTTTTAAAAGGGCAATTAAGATCAAATGAAGAAAAATTTGGCAGAGCAGAGCATGCCTGCAATCCAAGAACTCAAGAAGCCTTAGGGCAATCACAAATTTGAGGTCAGCATGAGCTATATAACAGGTACCAAGTTAGCAAGACTCAAAACAAACAAACAAACAAACATCTCAAAGAATATAAAGACATAGGATTGAAAATATGGCTCAATGATCAAGAGCACTGGCTGTTCTTCCAGAAGATCTAAGTCCAATTCCCAACACCTACATAGTGGCTCACAATTGTCTGTGACTTCAGTTCTAGGGGATCCGACACCCTCTTCTGGCCTCTGTGGGCACCAGGAACACATGTGATGCACAGACATACATGGAGGCAAAACACCCATACACATAATATAAAATTAATTAAAATAAAAGAATAATAGGCTAGATGTGGTGGTGCATGCCTTTAATCCCAGCACTTGGGAAACAGGAATAGGTAGATCTCTGTAAGTTCAAGGCTAGCCTGGTCTACATAGTGAGTTCACAGCTAGAGCTACATAAAGAAACCCTGTCTCAAAAAAAACGTAGGCCGGTCTGTCTGTCTGTCTGTCTGTCTATTGTGGGGTAGAGTCTTCTAAGGCAAATTTACTTCTCCGTATCAATAAAAATAAATACATAAATAAAATAAAATCTAGCAAAAAGAAGAAACAGGTTAAAGTCAAATGTCAAACTAGGAACCTGTGTGGTGGTACCCATGTCAGTTTTAGTCCTTGGGAGGGCCGATGTGGGAGGGTCCTGAATTCAAAGTCAGCCTGGGCCTCAGAGTGAGAGATTGTCTCCCAGAGGAAAGGGAGGGGTGAGGGGGAAGAGAGGAGAGGGAAGAGAAGGATAACTAGGAGTAAGAAGTTTTCAGATTGACTGACAAGGAGAGCATGCATCCCTAGAACCAGTTTAAATTTCTTCCTATTTGATTCACAAACGAAATAACAAGGGCCAATAACTGTAAGGTAGAAAATTCTTGTCCTCATTAATACTGTGAAATATAAATTAAAAGAAATGTAAATTAAAATAAACACACCGTTTTCCACCTATCAAAGCAGCAAAAATGAAACAAAATTACAATACCCAGTGCTGACAAAGATAGGAAACTTAATTCATCTAAATAAGGCAAAAACGTAAATTGATACAACTTTTCTGGGGGGCAGTTTGGCGATAGGGATCAAAAGCCTTAAAGTGTTAACTATACTAGGAAATGCACAGATTCCACACCTAGATTTATTTTCTGTATCCAGATAACCCTGGATGTAAGATTCAGTAATGAAGATGTTTGTTCATCATTTAGGAAAATGAAAACCTGGAAACAATCCAAATGTCCAACAATAAAGAACTGGTTAAACTACCCATATGATGAAATTCTGTGCTGTCATTAGAAATAATGCTGCAGAACCTTTAATGGCATGGAAAAACAGTCATGATCTCTGTTACATAGAAAAAGTCAGATTACAGAACAATTTAGAATATAGTCCTATTTTCTAACTATATACAAAAAGAAGAAACATCTAGAAAAGATAAAATCACATAACAAAATATTGAAAATACTTCACACACTCGAATACACACACACACACACACACACACACACACACACACGGTCCCCCTGCCTTTAACTCTTGAGGGCTAGAATTCCATGTTTGAGCCACCATGCCTAACTTTAAAGCACCTGGCTCTTAACTGCTAGAATCAGGAAATTATTGCCAAATTTTGCTTAGCTTTTCCCAAATTTCATATAATGAATATATATAATGTATTTATAAGAAAAAAACATGGGGCTGGAGAGATGCCTCAGCAGTTTAGAGCACTTGTTGCTCTTGCAGAGACCTGAGTTTGATCCTCAAAATTCACACGGTAGCTCACAACTATCTGTAACTCCAGTTCTAGGGGATTCAACTCCTTCTTCTGGCCTCCAGGGGTAGTAGGCACACATGTGGCATACATACATGCATGCATACATACATAAATGCAGGCAGGCAAAACACTCATACACATAAAATAAATAAATCTAAAAAAGAAAAAAACACACTCATTTACCACCTAAGAAATGAAGACCTGCCTATAGGACAGACTACATCAGCTCATGTCCTAGCTCTAGTTCTAAAAACATGAGTGCTCCAAACCTATCTTAATAACACATTCATCTCCAAGTTTCTCCTTTCTGTCTTCATTTATTTAAGCTTTGGCACTTATTTCTGTGTATTTCCTCACACTTTCTTTGGACAGGGAGGGAAAACCTTCAGCTCAGAAAGTTAGCTATACACACAGTGATTGGACAGAATAAAGACTGAATGAAGTGAATAAAGAAAAGCAGCTTCTGGTTTTACATCTAATTAGTGAGGTGACTTTATCACCCACAACCTGATTTCCTCATCTTTACAGAGTTCTCAGCATCTACTTCACAGGCTGCTTTAAGAACTTAAATGAGACTGTACATGCTTTCCCCATTATAGGATAGACTACACTAAACCAAGGGGAGTTGGTTTTATGATTTTTTAATGTAGTGGTGTCTAGCATTGCACTTGTACAATAAAAATACCAACATGAAAGTAACTTGAATGATCTCCACTCTGAAAACATCCTACTTGATTTCTTCTTGTTCATGTTATATTTTATGTCTTACTGAAAACAATAGAGGATTTCTGAGTTAGAATGTCTGTCTTAGGCCACTGTCTAAGGCCTCACAATAGCTGACGTGTATGCAGTACTTTTATGGGACATTTTCATATACAGAAGTCTAAGACCATATGAAAAGCATTTCTACCTGTAAAGCTTTTGCTTCTGTTAAACAGGATAAGGGGTTGGAAAGAACTCTTCTCAAACTAGAAGCAGATCGCATTTTTTGAGATGTAAATTTACTCAATTGTTGGGGGTGGGGGACACAACAGAAAGTGGTAGATTTGAGAATACCAAGCAATACAATATGATATGAAAGACATTTTGAGACAGGGTTTCTCTGTATAGTCCTGGCTGTCCTGGAACTAGCTCTGTAGACTAAGCTGGCCTCAAACTCAGAGATCTGCCTGCCTCTGCCTCCAGAGTGCTGAGATTAAAGGCATGCACAACTATGTCTGGCGACATGAAAGACATTTAAAAATTGACAAAGGGCCATGCACGGTGACACACAACAATAATCCCAGCACTGGGGTGGCAGAGGCAGGAAGAGTTCTAGGCTAGTTTGGCTATATAGTCAGAACTTGTCTCAAAAAGGAAGGAAGGAACAAACACACTAAAGTCAAGGCAACTCCAACTATAACTTTCAATGTGCCTACAATAGTTGGCAGAGTGCTTACCTAGTATGCACAGATCCCTGGGTTCGATCCCCAGAACTGCATAAGCCAGCATGGTGGAGGTAGAAAGATCAGAATGCCAAGGTCTTCCACAGCTATAAAGCAAGTCTGAGGCCAACCTGGGATGCACTGAGGCTGTCTCAAAATAACAGGAAAAAAAAAAAGAAAGAAAGCCAGGTAGTGGTGGCACATGCCTTTAATCCTAGCAGTCAGAAGGCAGAGGCAGGAGGATCTCTGAGTTCCAGGCCAGCTTGGCCTATAGAGTGAGTTCCAGGACAGCCAGGGTTAGATAGAAACCCTGTTTCAAAAAAACAAAAAACAAAAAAAAGGAAGAAAGAAAGGAAGAGAGGGAGGGTGGGAGGGAGGGAGGGAGGGAGGAAGGAAGGAAGGAAGGAAGGAAGAAAAAGAAAGAAAGAAAGAAAGAAAGAGAGAGAGAGAGAGAGAGAGAGAGGGAGGAAGGAAGGAAGAAAAAGAATTTCGAAAGTACAAATTTGTCTTCAGGCAGGTTATAAATATAATAATTATATTATAATGATCAAGAGAAAATTATGTTGTAAAGGTGCCCAGGTAATCTGTAAGTAGCATTGTAGCCTGGTTTAGTGATTCCCACTCAATTTCCTCTTTTTGTCAAACTTAAAACTTAATGTAAGGGGCTGGAGAAATGACCCAGTAGTTAAGGGCACTCACTAGCTGCTCTTCCAGAGGACCCTGGTCAAGTTCTCAGTACCAACAAGGTGGTTCACAACTGTCTATAAATTCCAGTCCAGGGGAACTGATGACCTTTTCCAGCCCCTGCTGATACTGCACACACATGGTGCGCAGACAAAATACCCATATATATAAAATAAAAGAAAAATATATTTTAAAAAAATCCATTGTAAGGTAAGTGTGGCTTAAGAGTAGCACACACATATAGTAGTATGTGATGGACTGGGCTCTATCCCTAGTACTAAAAACAAAACAAAAAATAGCAAACAAAGAAATTACTTGATAGCAAATTCTAAAGTGGGGAGGGCTGGTGAGACGGCCCAGTAGGCAAAGGTGCTTGTCTGCAACCCGTCACCCATGTTCAGTGCCCGGGTGCTGAGAGCCCGATCCCAGAGTTGTTCTCTGAATTTTGGTTTTTTTCTTTTATGCTCTTCTGTGCTATTTCTTATATTCATCTATTATATTTCTTTTCTTTCTAGAGGAGATTGCTGGATGTCCTCCTCTATCACTCACTACATTATTCCCTTGACATAGGGTCTCTCTGAACCAGTTTTTCAGCTAGGCTTGTGGCTAGCAAGCCCCAGAGACCTTCCTGTCTCTGACCACCAGCAGCAATAAGGTTACAGGGACAAACAAGCAGCCAAGTCCTATGTTTATGGTATGCTGGGGATCCCAACTCATTTCTCATGCTTATACAGCAAGTGCTTTTTAGCCACAAGTCATCTCCCCTGCCCCTTTTTAAAATTTTTTGAGACAAGGTATCATGCAGCTCTGATTGACCTTGAATTTTTATTTTTTAGAAAGACAGACAGATAGAAATATTTTATGTGCATGGATGTCTTCCCTGCATGTCTATCTACATACCTTGTGCATGCCTGGTATCCATGGAGACCAAAAGAGAGTGTTAGATCCCCTGGAATTGTAATTACAGACAGCTATGTGGGTGCTATGAATTGAATTTGGGTCCTCTGGAAGAGCAGCCAATGCTCTTAACTGCTGAGCCATCCCTCCAGGCCACTGACTAGCCTCGAACTGGCTATATAGGGGAGAATGACCATAACTCTTCATTCTTATAGCTCTACCTCCCAAGTCCTGGGATCATAGGCATGTGCCACCACACCTGGCTCTACTCACATTTAATTTTTAACATAAAGGAAGAGCAGCCAAGATGAGGGCTCCCATCTGTAAACTAACACTCAAGGAGCTGAGGCAAGAGGATTAACACAGATGTGAAGTCAGTCTGAGCTATGTATTGAACTCCAGGTGTGACTGAGATACCGGACTCAAGTCTAGGAGAGGCAGGGAGAAAGAGCTAAACTACAAATTGAACTAAGAATTAAGTCCTATAAAAACCAAGGGATTCCAGGCATAGTGGCACACTCCTGAAATCCCAACATTTGGGAGGCTGAGACTAGCCTGGGCTACATAGCATGCCCATTTCAAATAAATACCTGCATTCTTTTGGGAAATGTGTTGCAGTTTCCTATGGTATTGAGAGAAATGGGGGCAGCTAGTATTGGGAAACACTGTTATGAGTTGGTAAGCATTAGCCACGTAAACAGAGAGAAGAACAGGCTGAGGTGGTAGTCTTATTTCAGGCTTCCCATTAATATACTTCTCACATATCAAGATGGAGACAACCACTGGCTTAGAACAAGACTTCCAGAGAAACTGCAACAGAGCCCACTTTCGTTTTTTTGTTTGGTTTTTTTTTGTTGTTGTTGTTGTTGGGTTTTTTTGGGGTTTTTTGTTTTGTTTTGTTTTTGAGACAGGGTTTCTCTGTGTAGTTTTGGAGCCTGTCCTGGATCTTGCTCTGTAGACCAGGTTGTCCTCGAACTCACAGAGATCCACCTGGTTCTACCTCCTGAGTGCTGGGGTTAAAGGCAAGGGCCACCACCATGTTTTTTGTTGTTGTTGTTGTTGTTGCTTGTTTTTTGTTTGTTTTGTTTTTTTAAGATAAGGTTTCTCCGCATATCTCTGGCTGTCCAGGAACTCACTCTGTTGACCAGGCTGGTCAGAGATCTGCCTGCCTCTGCCTTCCAACTGCTAGGATTAAAGTCACGAGTCATCAGTGCCAGGCTCAAAGTGATGAAAAAGCCCTCTTTACATAGCATATATCTGTGTTTGTCTACCTTTCTAGGATTACTTGGATTATAAAAAGTAACTTCATCACTTGTAGATGGGTGGTGGTGGTGCACGACTTTAATCCCAGCAGTTGGCAGACAGAGGCAGGCGGATCTCTGTGAGTTTGAGATCAGCCTAGTCCACAGAGTGAGTTTCAGGACAGCTAAGGCTACAAAGAAAAACCCTGTCTCAAAAAATGAAGGAAAAAACAAACTTTCATTTGTATGTACAACTACTACCATAGGGGAGGGGCAACTTGAGAGAAAACAGAACTGCCACTCAACTCCATCACATTTTCCACTTTTACCCAAGAGAGAGAACAACAAAACCAAACATATAAATTCTACACTTTTTCAGGATTTGTATTTTCCTTTAAACAAAGGATTTACTTTCTACTCTTCCTCCACAGCCCTCTCATTTGGATCATTTGTTCCTATTTGAGTACAATGTATCCCTAAGGAGTTTCAATGAGTTGTGAAACAACTGTTATTCACAAGCAAAAAGAAAAGAAAGAAGAGAGCAAGAAGGCAAGACTAACTGCCACTGCAGTGCAGCTCAGGAGCTGCTTCTCACACTTTCACCATGTAAATAATGCACAGATCCTGCGGGAACATGCCAAACACCAGGATTCTTAATTAATGGAGCTCTTTAATGTGCAAATCAGGAACAAATTGCAAGTTCTGACTTGCATTGATTATGAAAACATTAATTGAATGAGCAAGACCTATGAAAGACAGAATCCCAAGTCTTCCAAGAGACCAAGAGAATACGAAGCTCTGGAAACCAGACAAGTCTGACTGTTGTCTGAAGTGCAAACCTGCACCTGAGTGCTCTCCAGAACACACCGAATTAAAAACCAAGTTCAATCAGAAAGCAATCACTATAAAAGCCTCTATCCCACTACCATATCACATTAAACAGAAAAATGAGTGTCTGCTCCTGAAGCTTACAGAGACAGCTTTAAGGAAAAACAAAAATAAAAAACACCACCAACAACAAAACTATATATATAAAATCTCATATATATATATGTGTGTGTGTGTGTGTGTGTGTGTGTGTGTGTGTGTGTGTGTGTAGGTATAACAAAACAATGCTGTCTCTTTAAAAAAATTCATTCTATATAAATTATAGCCATAAACTTTTCCTGCAGTGCAGCCTAATTAATTCTTGTTCTATACACAAAGGGAAATGCTGGGTGACAAATGGGTGTGAAGCCAGAAAGCTGCCAGGTCTGCAAAACATTTTCTACTTCAATTTATAAGCAATTTTGCAGTAAATCATCAACCAGAACCTGGAATCTCAGGAATCTCTGAGTGTCCAAACCACATTATATCACTTATCAAAGAGAGAAGGAAAAATAGTTTAAAGACATCTCATTTTTCAGTTCAAACCCACATCAAAATCCAGAAGCTTTATACAATATATTATTCTCTTCTGGGTAAGGTTTTCAGGCCAAAGATATATATTTCAAGCAAAAGTGACACTATAGGTTGATGTAGATCATCCCTCTATCCCTAGAAGCACTGTATCATGTATCCATTACCATAAGAAGTATTCCTGAGTTATCTGGGAATAAGCACACAACTATTTACACCCCTTCCTCAATACAAGCAAAATGCTCACAATCAAGGCGAGCTGAAGGGTTCACCAGTAAGCGGGTAGAAAACAGGTGGGAAACACTCCAAGAAAACAAGGCTACTGGAGAGGAAAATGGAAACTCATACAAGACAAAGAAAAAAGCTGGGCTGCCTCTTTGTAGTCAAACCCTTCCCCCACCCTTAGCCCACGGGCTGCCACTGAGCTGTTCTCTTCCCCATAGTTCCAACACTCCCCAGAACGTCATATAAATGGAGTTTTAAAGTGAATAACCTTTTGAGGTTTTCAGTTAGCATAATACCACTGAGATTGATTCCTTTTTATTGCTGAGTAATGTACCACAATTTGTTTATACATTTGTCCAATTTGTTTGAAGGACATTTGGGCTGTTTCCAGTTTTGCTGATTATGAATAATGCTGCTATAAATGTCCACATGCAAGTCTTTGTGTGAATGTGTTTTCATTTTTCTAGTAAGATCGAACAGTAGGATTGCTGCATCTGGATCATGTGGTAAATACATGCTTATATTTATTTTTAGAAACAAAACTTTTTTTCTAAGTTTTTTTTCCAAAATGGCTGTACTGTTTTGCATTCCTACCAGCAACCTAGGAAAATCCCAAGTTGGTGACAGTTGTTTTCCACATACTCTAATGGGAATACGGAGAAATCTCCAGCGATGATTACATCAACATGATTGGGTGAGATGTCTTTTCATCTACTTATTTGGCATCATACATTTCTTTGGTAAGGGTTCTGTCCAATCTTGGTCTATGTTTTTGTTTGTTTATTTATTTATTTATTTATTTTGGTTTTTTGAGACAGGGTTTCTCTGTGTAGCTTTGCGCCTCTCCTGGAACTCGTTTTGTAGACCAGGCTGGCCTCAAACTCACAGAGATCCGCCTGCCTCTGCCTCCCAAGTGCCGGGATTAAAGGCGTGTGCCACCACTGCCCGGCATATTTTTGTTTTTATTCATTTTTTTTTACATCTATTTCTTTGTGCATGCAGGTGCATGTGAGCATGCACACAGCATGGTTTGTGTGTAAAGGTCAGATGACAACTTTCAGGAGTGGGTCATCTCTTTCCACCATTGGGTCCCAGGGAACTTAGCGTGTCTTCAGCGTTAGTGACAAGCATCTCTACACTCTGAGCCATATTACTGGCCCTTGTCCATGTTTTTAAATGAGTAATTTTACTGTTGTGTTTTGAGAATCTTTACACATATTCTAGACGCACTTTTTTTTTGGTGGGAGGTGTAGGGTTTCTGGAATATGATTTGCAAGTGTTTCCTCCTAGTCTGTAGCTTGTCTTTTCATTCTGTTAACACAGAACAAAAGGTTCTAATTCAGACAGTACAATCATTAATTTCTTCTTTTATGGACTGCATGTATGTCTATGCACCACATAAATGAAATGCCAGCAAAGGCCAGAAAGGGGTACCAGATCCCCTGGGACTGGTTACAAAGGGGGTGTTGGGAACTGAACCTAAGTCCTCTGGAAGAGCATTCAGTGCTCTTAACCACTGAGCCATCTCTCCAGCACCATGGACTGATATGGTGTCTTAAGAAATCTCTCCCTAACCCAAGGTCATAAAGATTGTACTCACTTGTGGTCTTGAAAACACATTATGGTTTTTTGTTTTACTGTAAGTTATTATAAACTAGTTTGGATTAATTTTAATATAAAGCTTGAGACATTGGTTGAGGTTCATTTGTTGTTTAAGACTATTCTCTTGTTTTTACGGATATATTTATTTTTATTTTATGTGTATGAGTGTTTTGCCTATATGTAGGCATATGCAAGTAATTGCCTGGTGTCCTCAAAAGACAGAAGAAGGCATCAGATCCCCTGAACTGGGGTTACAGATGGTGGTGAGCCACCATGTGGGTGCTGGAATTCAAATCTGGGTCCTCTGGAAAGCAACTAATGCTTTAACCACTTAACCATCTCTCCAGTCCCTGAAGACTATTCTTTTGCCACTGTAAAGACTTGCATCTTTGTAAAAGGTCATACTCTACTGATTAATTTTTTAAAGTAACCCATAAAGGAAAGACAAAGACAGAATATATAGCAATTCAGTTCTACAACCTAAAAAGACAACGAACTGCATAATTATTAGAATGTCTAACACTGTACACAGTGGCCAAACCAAGTGTTTCTGGAAGATAGGCCCACTGCTGGGTTCTAAAAGGATATGACTACTTTGGTAAACAGCTGGGTTGTTTAAAAACACATTTAACATGTGACTTAGCCATTTCATTTTCAGTTACCCAGAGAAATGAAAATCTGAGACTACACAATTATACATATATATTTGTGGCAGACCTGTAACAGTCTCAAACTAGAAACAAACTGTGGTACAAGCATTCAAGTGAATGCTGTTTAATAGTAAAGGACAGTGAGCACTTACCTGATGAAAAATATGGGTTGTGATAGGATGTGTGTGGGAGCTTGCTACACAAGTCTGGTAACTTGAGTTCAATCCCAAACAAAAAGGAGAGAATTGACCACCAGAGTTGACCTCTATAGGTGCTCTGTGGCACATGCAGCCCTACCACAGCCCTATAAACACATCATGCACATATATACACAATAATGAATAAATAAATAAATTTTTAAAAGAAAAAATATAGATCAATCTCAAAAGAACTACACTGAGTGAAAGCATGACAAAAGAATATAAACTTCCTGGGGCTGGGATGCAGCCCAAAAGACTGCTTAAATAGCATTCATAAGGCTCTGAGTTCTACCACAAAAAAGGGGAAGAAATATTGAGTAGAGAAGGGTGGCACATGCCTATAATCCCAACACTTGGGAAGCAGAAGCAGGAGAATCAAGAGTTCAAAGTCATCCTCAGCTATTCAGAGTTCAAAGACAGCCTGGCTATGTAAGAACCTGTGTTTCAAAAAACTGTGGTTGGTAGTGAAAGGAGAGAGAAGGGAAGAAGATTCTGAATGCTGAAAAAAAAAACCCGAGCCTACTCACCTCCTAGACTGTTGGTATCCAAACAGGAGACGAGAACTCCTCTAGAGGATGAGTCAGTCCATAGTGGCTAAGATCCAACAAGACATTAACAATGAGGATTCCCCCTAAACAGCACAGACAGACCCCTTTACAATAGAAACCTCAGAGCCAGGTGGTGGTGGTGGTGGTGCACGCCTTTAAACCCAGCATTAGGAAGGTAGAGGCAGGTGGATCTCTGAGTTCGAGGCCAGCCTGGTCTATAGAGCAAGTTCCAAGACAGCCAGGACTACACAGAGACGCCCTGTCTCGAAAAACCACACTAAAAAAAAAATCCCAAACAGCCGGGCGGTGGTGGCGCACGTCTTTAATCCCAGCACTCGGGAGGCAGAGACAGGCGGATCTCTGTGAGTTCGAGGCCAGCCTGGGCTACCAAGTGAGTTCCAGGAAAGGCGCAAAGCTACACAGAGAAACCCTGTCTCGAAAAACCAAAAAAAAAAAACCAAAAAAAAACCAAAAAAAAAAAAAAAAAAAACCCAAACAACCACAACAAGAACAAACAAAAACAACAAAGTAATAGAAACCACAGACCAAAGCTGCAACCAAAATGCAAGGCTTTTAATCAGTTTTTTGGTCCCTTACTCTTAAAACTTAAGTGCAAAGGGTTACTAAATACCGGAAAAAAGGATACTAACATGTTGTACTGGAGTTAAAGAAAAGCGGGAAAGTAACTTCAAGAAGAGTAGGAACACACTTCAGAAAACAGGAACCATGCACATCTTCCAAGAAATAAGATGAAAATACAATCAAAGTCATAATTTAAAAAAAAAAAAGCAACCTCATAAAAGGGTATGAAAACTCAGGAAATGGCTTAGAAAACAGGAGGGGCGGGAAGAGGGAAGAGAGGGGGATCTGTGGTTGATATGTAAAATGAATAAAAAATTTCTTAATAAAGAAAATAGGAGAGGGGGGTAAAAAACTAAGGAGATGAAAGAAGAAAACTATAGAGCAAATGCCAAATGAAAGGTCTCCCAGAAGGAACAGAAAACAGAAAGGAGAAGGAAAACGAAATAATTTCAAGATGATTTTCTAGAATTAAAAACTGAGTTTCTAGACATGAAATCCTCTAACTACCCTGTGTAACAGATGAAACAGACCTACACTAAGGCAGGTAATAACAACATTTCAGAACTCTGCCAAGTCTCCAGTTTCTGGGGAGCAAAGGGGTGCGCAATATATCAGGAATAAAATAGTCTCTTCCCTGTCACTACTAACTTGAGTCTGGAAGACAAATGAACCCCATAGAATCTTACACTCTGCCAATCACCTGTGATTGACTTGATAGACTTAAGATATTTGTAGATAACCAAAATCTGAAACAAAACAAACAACAACAACAACAACAAAAACCTGTATCTTCTGTTCCCTTTCTCATCAAGCATGAAACAGTTTGCTTCAGGAAATCACAGAAGCAAGCAGCTAAAGTGACCCTGGGTAACGGTTATGACAGCTGGGCCCTAAAGAGGCGTAGATCACAAGTCAAAGGTTCTAGGAAAGACTTCTTTGAAAGACAAACTAGCAAAATATTTGATGCAATTAATTTTTTTCCTTAAATTTTATCTATTATTTTTATGTGTATGGGTATTTCACCTGCATGTATGTCTGTATACCACATGAGTGCCTGGTGCCCAAGGAGGCCAGAAGATATTGGATCCTCTGGGACTGGAACTACATATAGATGGCTATGTCTTAAATCAACTTTAAAAAAAAAAAAAAAAAAAAAAAGAAAAAAAATCAGGGGCTGGATAGGATGGCTCAGTAGTTAAAGGCACTGGCTGCTCTTCAGAAGACTGGGTTCAATTCCCAGGGCCCACATGGCTGCTCACAACCATTTGTAACTCCAGTTTTAGAGGATCTGATGCCCTCTTCTGGCCTCCTTGGGCACCAGGCACACATATTGTGCATAAACATACATGCAGGCAAAACATCCATGCCCATAAATAATAAAAAATGTATTTTAAAAAAAGTTTTAAGGGCTGGAGAGATGACTCAGTGGTTAAGAGCACTGGCTACTCTTCCAGAGGTCCTGAGTTCAATTCCCAGCAACCACGTGGTGGCTCACAGCCATCCATAATGAGATCTGGTGCCCTCTTCTGGCTTGCAGGTATACATGCAGGCAGAACATTGTATTCATAATAAATAAATAAATCTTTTAAAAAAATTTTTATCTTTTTGAGATAAGTCTGAAGACCTGGCCTTGAATCATCCTAGGTTCAAACAATTCTCCTGCCTTAGTCCTCTGGGATGCTGGAACCACAGGTGTGTACCACCAGGCCTGACTTTCAGGTGAAATCTTGAAGGAAATCCAGACAACTAGAAAAAAGTTGGGTACTGAGTTACAACAAGGAAAACTAAACCAGATGTGGTGACTTCTTGTAATCATAGTGCTTGGAAGCTGGAGAACTGTCACAATTTTGAAGTCAGTATGACCTATAGGATGAGGTCCAGGCCAGCCTGGACTTCAGAGTAAGACGATGGATGGATGGATGGATGGATGGATGGATGGATGGATGGATGGATGGATGGATGGATGGATGGGCAGGCAGACAAACAGACAGACACCCTGCCTGTATGAATGGATGGATGGAACCACTAACTCTAGAAAACAGCACAATGTGTGGGAAAGAGAAATAATCACAGCATGTATGTTTCACATATATACTTATTTTTAAAACATCAACTGTGAACAGTTCTTACACAGGCATGAGAATTTGAACATTGAATATTTAACTAACCAATTACAATAATCAGGAAGGGGCAAATAAATAGCATGGGCAAAAAGTATATATGAGTGCAACATGAGAAAGAACTAAATCTTCACTTTGACATTTGAGTTATCAGACAATGCTTAAAACTGAAGAAATAAAGTATAAACATGGTAACTGAAGAAAGAAATCTATATACTTACAAAAAGTTTACTAAAATTATTAAAAATTATAATTGATGTTGCAGAACAGTGATTTATAGCAAAAAAGGCAGTACACAAAGCAGACAAATGGTTTCCATGACAAGTTCTGTAGAATGACCGTACTCTCAGTTACGTTCATATATGATTTGAATAAAAACTTAAAGGAAAAAAATCCACAAGTATGAAAACCTGGTGGAAATAAAAACAAATTCTAGGAACTAAAATGATTGTAAAACAAAAGCAAGACAGCTTTAAATGTCCATAATACACTCTAAGTAAATTAATTATATAGTGAAAGAGCATTCAGAAAATAAATGGCCTTTCAGAGATTCAAAATATAATTAAAATGCAAAATAAAAATGAACCAGAGGGGCTGGAGACACAGCTCAGTGGCAGAGCACCTGCCTAGCCCACACAAGGTCCTGGGCTTCACCCAGAACCACAAAAACAAAGAAAAATAGAAATAACTTTTTCATTCAGCAATCTTCAGAACATAGAAAAAGTCAGCAAATGCAGGCAAATGTTAAAGGTCATGTATGAGACTTACAGTTCAGCCAGATGGAGGGAAGGCAACTCAAAGACACATTAGAATAGATTTTCCCAAACTGGACTCTGATCTTCACAGTGAAAACTCTGTAATGCTCAACACTGCTGTTCACACAGAACACCAAGAATAAGGAAATGCTCCCAGGACAATGAGACAAACCAGCTGTAAGGGTTTCTTACTGAAAACCCTTGGGTGGGAGAAGACAGTAGGAAATAAACTATTATACTAACGTTGGCTGAATAACCATTCCTAAGCTTGTCTATATACTAATTCTCAGAATCTCTGAATATTATTACCTCATATGGTGAAAAGAATCTGCAGATATGTGAGAGATGTGATGAGAAAAGGATCTTAGATTAGCCTAGGGACCCTAAGGGGACAGTGGTCCTTAAAAGAGGGAAGCACGGAGACAATAATATAACTGGACACTGTAAATCAAAAAGAAGTTGGGGGTATGGGACTGATAGTTCTGATAAGAAAAGAAAAACATGACCCCATGCACAGAGGCAGCCAATGAAATCTGAAAACATTACCCTGCCAACACCTTTATTTAGGACCTCTGACCTCCAGAGCAGGAAGGCAAAAAGTCTATACTGTTATGTTGCCACACTTTTGATAATTTGTTACAACAGAAATAAACGAAACTGATGCAGGCCATACTTTCATGCTGAGAGAGTGATTTTCAACGTAGAAATGTGTCCATAATCAATAAAGAATACATCAATGTGGGCTACAGAAATGGCTCAGGAGTTAAGGGCATGTACTGCTCTTACAGAGGACCCTGGTTGAATTCCCAGCACCTACATCAGGCAGCTTACAACCCCTATAACTCCAATATCAGGGGATCAGGTACCCTCTTCTGGCCTCACAGGTACCAGGCACACCTGGTGCACAAACACAGGCACTCACACTTACACATAAAATTAACACATCTTTTAAAAAGAGGCTAGAGGAAAAAGCTGGTAAAAGCACTGGTTGTTCTTCCAGAAGACCTAAGTTAGATTCTCTGCACCCACATAATGGCTTATATCCATAGGATCCAGCGCCCTCTTTTGACCTCCACAGTACCAAGTATGCATGCAGTACAGATACATGCATACAGGCAAAACACTCAAACACGTAAATCTAAAATAAATAAACTAATTAATAAATTTTAAGAAAATAAAGGTGCTGGCAAGATGACTCTGGGTAGAGTGTTTGTAAACAAACCTGAGGACAAACTCAGGTCCCCAGGACCCATGAAGAATGCAGCACAACAGCACACACCTGTGACCCCAGCACTGGGAGGCAGAGACAGGTGAATTCTGGAAGCTCAACATCCAGTCTAGTTGAAAAAACAGAGAAGCAACTGAGGAAGACATCCTGACATCAACTTCTGGCCACTACACATCCAAGGATAAACATGTACAAAGAAAAATTATTTTCTAATTCTTCCCTGCCTTGGTATTGTACTTCTCATATGTGATGATAATGACATTGTAATGTAGTCTGCTCATTTTCAACTCCTATGGTCAACATATACATAAAGCACTGAGGTCCTAGTTACATGAACAGAGGAGAAAGCAAAATTTTAGTGGGACAACTATTTAATATCATCAGAGATTTTTCTACTATCTCCTCATACTCCTCATTCACAATCTGTGACCTTGTCGTCTCTATTTAAAAAAAAAAGTGAAACAACCAAGACAGAGGTTTTTGTTTTGTTTTGTTTTTAAGATTTAGTTATTTATTATGTACACAGTGTTCTGTCTGCATGTATGCACGTAGGCCAGAAGAGGGCACCAGATCTCATTACAGATGGTTGTGAGCCACCATGTCGTTGCTGGGAATTGAACTCAGGACCTCTGGAAGAACAGCTAGTGCTCTTAACCGTTGAGCCATCTCTCCAGCCCCCAAGACAGAGTTTTTATAGGCTCCTTTCCATTTATGCCTATCGTTCCACTCTCTTCCCACTTAATCTGTACATACATCTCGCTAAGTCCATTCTTCTTGTGTACTAGCTCCAATTCTACTTACTACTTGAGCAAAGTGCTATGCACATGTCCTCTGCTGCAGTCCAACTGCCACCCACTGAGTCATTCTCATCAATATGGAGACACTGTTCCCACCTTCAAAACATCTCTTGACTACATCTTCTCTCTTATGTCTCACTTCTCTGTTCCTTTAAATCAACATCCTTTGAAAGAGTTTTCTATGCTGCCTCAAATTCTTTTCCCCCATTCTCTCTTGGATTCATTCTATATTTATTCAATCCTATAATCCTGCCACTCTACTGAATCTGCTCATCAAGGTCACAGATGACTACCATGCTCTTAAACAGTCAATTCTCAATCTCCATCCTAGTTAACCTGTCAGCAGCATTCTCGTCCTTCATTCCAGAGAGTAAATAAGTAAAGAAGTATGATTTGGCTCAGTAGAAGAGTACTTGACTAGCATGCCCTAAATTTGATCCCCATATGGGGGTGCAGGATTGGAGAGAGAAGGACAAAACAGACTCTACATATATACAAACAAATGTAAAATTGGACAAATAGAATGAGGAGCTTGAGATTCAGTGGTAGGGTATTTGCCTAACACACTTTACCAAAAGGCCCTTGGTTTGCTCTCCAAGACTTCCCTGCCAAAAGCCCAGAATAAGAACGTAAGCAAAGGAATACTGTCTTCCTGAATACTTCTGCACTATTTATCATATTCATGCATGACTTTAATAACACAATTTAAGAATAAGTTTTTTGTTTTTTGTTTTTTTTGGTTTTTCGAGACAGGGTTTCTCTGTGCAGCTTTGCGCCTTTCCTGGAACTCACTTGGGAGACCAGGCTGGCCTCGAACTCACAGAGATCCGCCTGGCTCTGCCTCCCGAGTGCTGGGATTAAAGGCGTGCGCCACCACCGCCCGGCAAGAATAAGTTTTAAGCCACATAAAAATAACTATAATAAAGTAGAGACAATAGTTAGGTCTTAAAGTCTAACCATAATGAAAAGCAAAGCTCTGACAAAATGACTCAAATTCCTGAACACCATTGAGTACATCAGTGTGCCACCTCTCAGAAAGTACAACACAGTCTGTTCTTCACCTCCAGAACATTTAGGGATGGTACTGTACCAAAAAAGGCATGTTGTGACTTTATACATTAAATCCACAGTTTATGAGAAGATTACTGGAGTCTGTCTTCCTGTCTCTCTATCCCCTCCACACATACACACCTCCAGGCATACAGTCAATCAAGTTTGTTAAATATACATATATAGGTAAATATACATATGAGGCTCCAAAATACAATGGTCTATACTTTACTATTGATACTGTGGAAGAGAGACCCCACTGTGAAACACTAGCTACACCAGGGCTGCTCCCTACTCCATGCCTCACTATTTCTATTTCATTTTTATTTAATAGTGCTGGAGGCTGAACTCATGGCCTTGTGTATACTACACAAGCACTCACTCTACCAATCAATGACCTTTCTCCCCAAAAATGTTACTAAGCTGGGTGTGGTGGCACATACATGTATTCCCAGCAGTCAAGGCTAAGGCAGAAGGATTATAAATTCAAGGCCACCCCTAACTTTACAATGAGCTCAAGGCCATTGAGCTACATAGTGAGACCAACCATGTTTCTCACAAGGCTTTAATCACTCAAAGGCAGAGATAGGTTGATCTATGTAAGTTAGAAGACAACACAGTCTACTAGCAAGTTCCAGGCTAGCCAGGGCTACATAGTAACCCTCTTTCCAAAGGAAAAATTCCTTCTGCGATGGAAATGAACTATCTGACCAGCTTGGTTTTAATACTTTTTAAGCTGCCCTTAGTTTTCACTGCTCTGTGATCAAACTGAAGCTCATCTTTTCAGGGTAAGTGGAATCAATGAATAAGTAACTAACACTACCACACTGGGGGCACAGGCTACAACTCAGATGGAGCACTAGCCTAACATTGTCAGTCCCTAAGGTTTGATCGATCTCAAGAAACAGAAATACACACACACACACACACACACACACACACACACACACACACACACACACGGAGAAGGAAGGGGAGGACCGAGAGACAGAATGAATCTAGCACTTTCCTCCTCGCTCTACTACATCACTATATTAAGAAGTTCTTGCTCTGTGACCCACCTTATTTTCTATATAGCATAAAGGCCTGGTGAACCAGGTTGGGCAAAATAAGTCGGCATTCAGAGGGACCAATATTCCTACACAGAAACCTTTCTCCAAGAACTAACCGAACAGAGCTTACACTGCAAAACCAAGTCAACAGGTATTATGTAAATATCAAAAGGAAGGCTATTAAAAAATGATTGCCTTCATTTCCCACCCACAGTTGAGGAAAAATAATAGATCAATAATGCCCTGTGGTGGCAGGCATGCAAGAAAAGGAATGTTACAGACAAGAATTTAAATTGTTATAATTTCTCTAAGGAACAGCATGGCAATATAACCCAAAAAAACAAGTACAATTCCTTTGTCCCAGCAATTACATTTCCAGAGAGTAAAGCCTTGTGCAAACCGATAGGCATCTCTAGCTACTTATGACTTTTTTGTGGTTTTGTGGTGCTGAGGATTGAATCTAGGCTTTGAGCATGCTAGGCATGTAGTTTACCAACCCAAAGATCTACCTGTCTGCTTGCCAAGCGCTAAGATTGAAAGTATGTACCATCATGCCTGGTGAAAATACAAGTGTTTTGCATTTTTTTTTTTTTAAGATTTATTTATTATGTATTTAGTGTTCTGCCTGCATGTATGCCTACATGCAGAAGAGGGCACCAGATCTCATTATAGATGGTTGTGAGCCACCATGTGGTTGCTAGGAATTGAACTCAGGACCTCTGATAAGAGCAGTCAGTGCTCTTAACCTCTGAGCCATCACTCTAGCCCAAAAATACAAGTGTTAATGAGGTAATTGTACATTCTTTTTTCATATTATGCCTATTTGAAACATGTATATGTAGTCACTAACCGTATGTTGGAAGGCATCAGATCCTCTGGAACTAGAGCTACAGATGGTTTGTGTGTAGGTCCTAAGAACTGAATCCAGGTCCTCTGTAAGAGCAACAAGTGCTCTCAACATCTCAGCCAACACTTTGTTGCTTTTTTTTTTTTTCAGACAAAACGACATGGATAGTGGTCCAGCATGGAGGAACCACCACCCATAGCTATGCACTCAGCAGCTGCCTCTGGGGCCTGCCACCACTTCAGCCCAGGGAGCAGTCCAGAAGCAGGCTACCAACTTTGCAATAGTAGGCAGTGCAGCAGTAGGGTCAGCTCACCTACTGACCAGTGACAGAGCTCCAGGGTCTTTGACAACTCTTCTGCCAATGTTACAGCAAATGCAAACGCTATAAATCCAGATTTATGATATAGCTAAGCAGGAAGATTGTAACAGATCACAGCTTCAGTTCCTAGCTACAAAAAGTTACAGTCCCAATTTTCTTGTCCCTTTTGAGTCTTGCATCATTTGAAAATGTCCAGGCAGGCTGGGAATGGTGGTACATGACTTTAATCCCAGTACTCAGGAGGCAGGCGCAGATGAATCTCTCTGAGTTTGAGGCTAGTCTGATCTACAGAGCAAGGTCCATCCAAGGCTACACAGAGAAAGCTTGTCTCAGAAAAGAAAAAAAGGAAGAAAGAAAATGTCCATGCAAAGTATCCGGAAGTACCAGCACCACTTTCCCAAGAACTCTATCACTAGGACTGAAGCTTGGTCTTAGAACGAGTAGAGGAACCTGACTCTTGTCAACACAGTCTAACCAGCTATGGAGAAGACGACAAGTGCTGTAAAATATCTGGAGTGTTCTACTCTCACACAGCAAAGCCTCAAGTGTTTGATGAAGCCATCTACACAGTTACCTGCCCATCTCCTAGTAAGAAGAGAGCCAGAGCTGGGTGGTGCTCTTTAATCCCAGCACTCAGGAGACAAAGGCAGGTGGATCTCTGAGTTCAAGGCCAGCCTGGTCTACAGAATGAGTTCCAGGACAACCAAGACTACACAGAAAAACCCTGTCTCCAGAGAGAGAGAGAGAGAGAGAGAGAGAGAGAGAGAGAGAGAGAGAGAGCGCGTGAGAGCGAGCGAGAGCGAGCGAGAGCGAGCTGGAGGGGCTAGAAAGATGGCTCAGAGGTTAAGAGCACTGGCTGTTCTTCCAGAGGTCCTGAGTTCAATTCCCAGCACCCATATGGTACAGCTCAATGTAGTCCCATGGGATCTGATGCCCTCTTCTGTATGCAGACAGACATACATGGAGACAAAACACCCACATATATAAAATACATAAATAAATAAATCTTTGAAAGAGGAAGAGGAAGAGAAGATCTGGAAATGCAGTCAGTGGTAGAGGGCTTGCCATACACACACAATGTAATGGGTTTGAAGCCCAGCACCAGGTGGGAATAAAAGAGAAAATACTGCTATTGTAAATGTCCTAGTCCCTTATCCTTAGTCTTGTCCCTTAGAATCTTTATACACTTTACTGACTGGTAGAGCCAAAGCTGGACATGGTGGTATACACTGGTTATCCTAGCATTCTGGATGCAGAAGCTAGAGGATCACCACAAGTTCAAAACTGGCCTCGTCTATATAGTAACTCTGTCTAAAAAAAAAACTTAAGTCAGTGAGTAAAGCACTTGTAGAACAAGCAAGAAGACTTGAGTTTGGATTCCTAACACCTACGTAAAGACCAGAAACAGCAACACACACACACACATACCCCTAACCCTAGTGCTGCTATGGGGTAGAAACAGATGGATTCTAGAGGTTCACTAGCTACTCTAGTCAGAATGAAAGGGGAAGCTCCAGGTTCAGTGAGAGACACTGTCTCAAAAACAAAGTAGACAAGTACTTAAGAAAGACATCCTAGCCAGGCAGTGGTACACGCCTTTAATCCCAGCACTTGGGAGGCAGAGCCAGGCAGATCTCTGTGAGTTCGAGGCCAGCCTGGTCTACAGAGGGAGATCCAGGACAGGCACCAAAACTACTCAGGGAAACCCTGTCTTGAAAAATCAAAAAACAAAAAAAAAAAAGAAAGAAAGAAAAAAAGATATCCCTAGCTACATGTTCACTCATTCACACAAGCATGTACATGTATATACACACACAAAAGAAAGAGAGAGAAAGATGAAGAAAAGGAAGGAGAAAGTGAGGAAAGAAATATCAAGAGTGGAGCCAATAGGGCTTTGGCAGCACATACCTGTAACCTCAGAACTTGGCAGGCAGAAGCAAGAGGATCAGGAATTCAAGGCCAGCCTTGGCTACAGACATTAAATTTGAGGCTAATTGGAGCTATGAGTTTATCTCAAAAAATAATAGTAACAATAATATTGATAGGGGAGCTTCTGCACTCAATGTCAAGTTTATATGATTGGCAAATATTTTCATAAAACTTTCTGAATTAAGCAGTCATTTATGAAATGTAAGGTTTCCCATCATTCTATTAAAATTTATCATTAAACTTAAAAATAAAAATGAGGTATACGCTGGGCGGTGGTGGTGCATGCCTTTAATCCCAGCACTTGGGAGGCAGAGCCAGGCGGATCTCTGTGAGTTCGAGGCCAGCCTGGGCTACCAAGTGAGTTCCAGGAGAGGCGCAAAGCTACACAGAGAAACCCTGTCTCGAAAAACCAAAAAAAAAAAAAAAAAAAAAAAAAAAAAGAGGTATTCAGGAGAGAAGGGTCTGTGTCACTGACTGCTTAAAGAACAAGGAACCAAATAGTACAGAGGTGAGATGTTTCACTGTAGAATCCTTAGTGTTACATTTTATTTTTGTTGTTGTTGCTGTGTTTAGAGACAGCCCTGGCTGTACTGGAACTCAATCTGTAGACCAGGCTAGCTTGGAATTCAGAGATCTGCAAGCTGTGCCTCCTGAGTACTGGGATTAAAGTCGTGAGCCACAATGTGAGCTTTCCTTAGTATCTTTTGAACTAGGTGAATGCACTGTCTACTTAAACATAAAACAAAACTTACTAGGAGGTAGTGGCACACGCCTGTAATCCCAGCACTCAGGAGGCAGAGGTAGTTGGATCTCTGAGTTTTAGGCCAGCATGGCCTACAGACAGTCTGGTTTTCCAGGACAGCAAGGCTACACAGAGAAACCCTGTCTCGAAAAACCAAAAATAAAATAAAACAAAACTATAAAAATATCGCTTAATACAATTCCATGACTACCCATGGTTTATTCAAATTTGAAAATTTCATTTAATTAAAAATTTTAAACATTTATTTATTGGTGGAGTAGTATCTGTATACCACAGCATGCATGTAGAAGCCAAAGGACAATTGGAATGAATCAGTTCTCTCCCTCTCCCTCCACCCATAATATCCAGGGACTGAACTCTGGTTGGCAGGCCAGGTGGCAAGCACCTCCACTTGCTGAGCCATCTGTCCAGTGCCAAGAAAATGCCATTCTCTAAGTACTACAGTCAAATTAGTATTAAATATGTTAGTCTATGGGGCTGGAGCCATGGATCATCCATTAAGAACACTTGTTCTTTCAGAGGACAAGGGTTCAATTCCTAGCACCCACATGGTGGCTCACAACCATCCATAACTCCAGTTCCAAGAGATCCAACATTCTCTTCTGACCTCTATGGGCACTACACACACAGGGTACATCTATATACTCATAGACATAATTATAAATATATGTAATAAAAATAAAACTTCAGCCAGGAGGTGGTGGCACATGACCTTTAATCCCAGCACTTTGGAGGCAGAGGCAAGTGGATCTTTGTGAGTTCAAGGTCAGCCTGGTCTACAGAGCTAGTTCAGGACATCCATGGCTACACAGAGAAACTGTCTTGAAAAGCCAAAAAAATAAATAAAATTTCAAAAGGATATTTAAATCAAAACCAAAACAATAACAATAACAAAAACCTGTTAGTCTATTCGGAAGGACATGGTGGTGCATGCCTTTAATCCTAGCACTCAGGAGGCAGAGGCAGGAGGATCTTTTTGAGTTCAAGGCCAAACTGGTCTACATAGCCAGTTGCAGGACAACTAGAGCTATATAGTCAGACCCTGTTTCAAAAAGCAAAATAAAACAAAAACCTATTCAAGTAAAAATTATTGAGGGTCTTGCGAAAAGGGCCACAGAACAATGAGGGAGGTGAATATAAATTACAAATAGGAAAATGAAGGAAGCAAAGAAAACATACTTTACTAACAGTAGAATTTGCTTTTAAACTCTTAGACAAGTAAAAAATTCTAACAGTTCCTCTACATTTACATTACATTATATGTATTCCTGGTGTTTTGCTTATGGGAAATATCAAAATGTCAACCATTGTTTCTATTAAAGGTCTTTAATGATATTGCATTTTAGACCTGTAATGAAACATGGTACTCACTGCAGTTTGCAATGCATCTCATTAAACACATTAATAACATGCGTTTAACTAAAAGGTCAACTTACTATGGTTAAAGTTTAGCTTTCCTATAATCACTTCATTTAAAGCTGTATAGCAAACTCTGGGAAGACAACAGAGTGCCTGTTACAGAAATGCTCTCAATTCTCCCATCTGTCCAAGTCAGCCATTCTTGTTAAAAATTAAATGCCCAGCTAAGGTACAGCTCAGTGGCAGAACACTTGGTAGCATGCAGAAGGCCCTGGGTTCATTTCCTAGCACTGTTAACAAACTTGCTAATATTTTTATGTGGAATAATGGTTACAATATTGGTGTTTTGAGACCGTGTCTCACTATGTAGGCCTGACTGTCCTGGAACTTGCTAGACAGACCAGGCTGACCTGGAACTCAGAGATCCATTGGGATTAAAGGTGGGGGCCACATCCAGCTAGTAATAAGAATTTTAGGGCTGGAGAGACAGTTCAGTGGTTAAGTGCACATGTTACTTTTGCAGTAACAGAGGCCCTAGGTTTGATTCCCAGCATCCACATTGTGGCTCACAACTCCAGTTCCAGTAAATCCAATGCCTTTTTCCTGCCTCCAAAGGCAACAAGCAGGCATGTGGCGCACATAAATACATGCAGGCAAAACACTCACACATAAAATGAATAAATCTTTAAAAAAAATTTTTAAATCCTTATCTTTTAGGCATGCACACTGAAAGATTTATTGAAAAAATGAGAGGACATACATTATTTACTTCACAATGGTCCAGAAGAAAGAAACTGTCGGTATAAAGATAGATGCAGTAAGACTGGCATGAGTTCCAGTCAAGCGGTGGTGGTGCACACCTTTAATCCCAGCACTCAGGAAGCAGAGGCAGGAGATCTCTGAGTTAGAGGCCAGCCTGGGCTACAGAGCAAGTTCCAGAACAGCCAGAACTACATAGAGAATCCTTGTCTCAAATAAATCAGTAAATAGATTGGCATGGATTAACTACTTAAGCCAGGGATATTAAATGGGGGCTCACTGTGCTCACCTTCCTACCGTAATATAGGTTATGTACATAATGTAGTTTGTATAATTCATCTGGCTAGAGAGATGGCTCAAAGGTTAAGAGCACTGGCTGCTCTTCCAGAGGTCCTGAGTTCAATTCCCAGCAACCTCATGGAGGCTCACAATCATCTATAATGAGATCTGGTGCCCTCTTCTAATCCCAGCACTCGGGAGGCAGAGGCAAGCGGATCTCTGTGAGTTCGAGGCCAGACTGCAGAGTGAGTTCCAGGACAGGCTCCAAAGCTACACAGAGAAACCCTGTCTCAAAAAACCAAAAAAAAAAAAAAAAAAAAAAAAAAACTATCAGGAAGACTCTGAGAGTAAATAATGGTACAAGGAGAATACATAATAGGCATATACAACCCACAACCTAAGGACAGAATCCTGTATTCACTGTTTACATTGGTAGAGAGAGAGGAACTTGAAGGGTTGGAGAGATGTCTCAAAAGTAAAGAATGCTTAGCACTCTTATAGGACTGGAGTTCAGTTCCCAGCACCCAAGTAAGGTGGCTCACAACTGCCTCTAACTCCAGCCAGGGGATCTGATGCCCTCTTCTGGCCTTCAGAGATACCTGCACTTATGTGCACAAATGTGCACACATAATTTTAAAAATTAAAAATCATACACATGATTGATTGATTGATTGATTGATTTAAAGAGCTTATGAAGAGATCAGAAATGTAGGAGAATCTAAGCAGTATATTTGGTATCACTAAAGCCCAAGAAAAATACTTCAATGTTGGACCAGTGAGATGGCTCAGCAGGTAAAAGTATTTTATTGAAAGTCTGATGGCCTGAAACCACATAAATACAGGAGACAAGTTACTCCACAAATTTCTCTGACCTCCACATACAGGTTGTAGAATGCACATGTGATTGCTTGTTCCATCTTGCATGTGTTCACACTCTCTCTCTCTCTCTCTCTCTCTCTCTCTCTCTCACACACACACACACACACACACACACACACACACACCTTAAATATTAAAAAAGAAAATACTTCATTGAATTCTTCTGCAAGGCAATAAGAAAATCACTAGAAACCTACCTTTCCATAGCAACCTGAGAGGCCAAGGTTTGTAAGTATTACAGTAGACTACAACACTACACAATAGTTAGTTTAAACTACATAGGGATTCTGAATACTAGTAAGATTATAAAAACACTGAAGACAGTGGGGATGATAGTTATACCAACGGGAACCATTCACATAGCTGAACATTACCAATGTCTTTCAACAGAAAAAGATAACCCTGGTATCTAATTGTTACAGTGGGATGTGTGCCAGACATTGTACAATTCTGATGCTTTATAATGATTATGTCCTTTAACACTCACAACCATATTATCCCTATCTTACTATGATGTAACCTGCCCAAGACCACAGAGCTAATCAACTGCTGAGATGATGTGTTAACCCAGACAGGGTGTTAGGGGTATTTGGTAGCACACATGCCTATGGAGAGATGTAGGCAGGAGGATCAAAGTTCAAGGCTATCCTTAACTACAAAGCAAGTTGGAGGACAACCTGGGTACATGAGACACTGTCTCAAAGGAAAAAAAAAAAAAAAGTAGAAAGATTAATCCCAGCATGAGAGGTGGAGACAGGAGAATCTGGAGTTCAAGGTTATCTCCCACTACACAAGTATTCCAAAGCCAGGCGAGGGTAATGAGACCCGTCTAAAATTAAACAAACAAGCCTAGGCAGTCTAATTTTAACTACTCTATAAGATTAAGCAGACCAGGCATGATAGCTCAAGTCTTTAATCCCAACACTCAAGAGGGAAGGGAGGTAGATCTGAGTTTGAAACCAGCCCGATCTATATAGTAACCCAGGCCAGCCAGGGTTATTCAGTGAGACTTGGTCTCACTAAAAAAATAAATGAATGAATGAATGAATGAATGAATATGCAAAAGCAAAGTGAGTAAGACTCAATTAAAAAGAGTAAATTCCTAAATTCCACTGTTTGACCTGGAATTGGTTATAAATTCAGCCTGTTTCATAGCACCTATAATAGAGCTATTCTATTCAGAATAATATACTGGTTATTCAGAATAATATACTGGAGAAATTGTTATGAAAACTATCCAGACGGGGTGTATATAACATATTAAGTCACACTGTCATAAGATGATGGAAGCAAACAAAAACTGGCTACCTTCAAATACGTAGAAATTCTGGTTATTAGATCCCTATCCTCTCAGAACGTAATACCAAATAACTATTCCTTCCTTCTCCCTCTTCTATCACAATCTACATTGTCAGACTAATAGACATCTGTCAGAATGACTGAAGTTCACCAGGAGGAGTCAAATGGTTAAGTGCAAAAGATTAGAAAGATCAGAAGTGTTATAAAGCAGAATTAAAGTAACATTCAAGTGACTAAAGAAATTAACTATGTGATGCTGTGGTGATTTGAAAGAAAATGATCCCCAAAGGAAGTGGCACTATTAGATGTGGCCTTGTTGAAGGAAGTGTGTCACAGTGGGGGCGGGCTTTGAGATCTCTTTTGCTCAAGCTTCCCTCACTATGATTTTCAGACTTCCTGTTACCTGCAAGGTGTAGGACTCTCAGCTATTTCTCCAGCACCACATCTGCATGCATACAGCCATGCTCTCCACTATGATAATAGACGAAACCTCTAAAACTAAGCTGCCACTTCAATTAAATGTTTTCCTTTATAAGAGTTGCTGTGGTCATGGTGTCTCTTCACAGCAATAGAAACCCAAACTAAGACAGATGCTAACCAAGAAATATCTATGTTTTAAAATGAGTGTTTATAAAGATTCAGGTAAGAAGACTAGTGAGTAATAAAATGGAAAAGACCTTACTGTAAAATGTTTAAAGTAGCCTGACACTGGTGGCACACACTTTTAATCCCGGCGCTCAAGAGGCAGAAACAGGTGGATGTCTGTGAGTTCAAGACCACCCTAGTCTACAGAGTGAGTTCTAGGACAGCCAGAGATGTTACACAGAGAAACTGTCTCGAGAAAAAAAAGAGTTTATGACATTTAATCTAGAGCAGTTTAGGTCTCATCCAAAGGCACCCTCAGAAATGAGGGTACTAGAGCACTAAAAATAGCAAACAAGTGCTCCAAAAATCTAAAAAAGAGAGAATACATGTGTATCGAGGGAGAAAGTCAGGAGAGGAGGTCAGGTGGTTCCTCTTCTTCTTTTGAAGACCTTACAACACACACTGGAGGATTCTTAAAAGGTTGCCCAGATTTCACAGAAAACAAACTGAGTATGGCAGGCCACAAAACTAAACACTGTCCACAGGAAGTCATTCTACCACATTGTCTTCTACAAAAGAAATGCTTATGCCAGGAGTGGTGGTGCATGCCTTTAATCCTGGCACTGGGGAAGGGGAAGGTAGATTTCTGTGAGGCCAGCCAGGTCTACACAGTAAGATCCTGTCTAAAAAAGGGAAGTCTTCAAAGTTGCACATATGCATCCTGAATTGTTTTCAAGTGATCCTATTTAGAGGCAGTACCAAACCAGATGTCCTCAGTTCTCTTTCGAATCTAACTCTATACTACAAAGGGTTACTATGATAGTTTGAATGTAATTGGCTCCCATAATCTTATACGGAGTGGCACTATTAGGAGGCGTGGCTTTGTTAGAGTGGGTATGGCCTTGTTGGAGGAAGTATGTCACTGTGGGGGTGGGCTTTGAGGTTTCCTATGCTCAGGGTACTGCCCAGTGTCTCAGTCAACTTCCTGTTGCCTACAAGATGTAGGACTCTCAGCTACTATTCCAGTACTATGTCTGCCTGCATGCCTCCATGCTCCCTGTCATGATGATAATAGACTGAACCTCTGAAACTATAAGCAAACCCCCTCAATTCAATGTTTTCCTTGTAACAGTTGTGGTGGTCATGATGTCTCTTCACAGCAATAGAAACCCTAACTAAAACAGTTACATTTTGGTTTTCATTGTTGTTGGTTTTGATTTTTGTTTGGGGGTAATCTGACAATGTTACTTGTTCAGCATGCCCTTAAATCACTAGGCACAAGGAATACTCCTGCCTCAGCCTCCAAAATAACCAGGCAGTGCATCAGCTTTTAAGTTTGAAAATGCAAATGAAAACAACATCTCAGTGTACAAATTAGGAATAACCATGCCAACCAGGGCACATGGTTCCCTCTGCCCCAGCACTTTGGTGCTACTGGACACACAGGAGGCAATATTGTTGGAGGAAGACTCCTGTCTAAGAAGAAGAAAAGCTGGAATTTTACATCTGCTGCTCAGGACAAGCTCTAACTTTGGGTGAGCCACTGTCTCTGGTTTTCTCATCTGTAAAGTGAAGGAATTAGGAACCAAGTAACCTCTAAATTCTTTTTCTTTGTAGAATTCTTTGAGTTTATAGCTCAGTAATTCTCTTCCAAAATGTATTCTTCCCCTGTAGTCAATCTTTTTCCTCATTCTTTGTTACCCAAAGGAAAGACAGGAATAACATTTAACTTGTTTCTAAAACCCTCCCTAACAGAGGATCATATCCTGTAAGCAGATGGTACAACCAGCATAAGGACTGAGTTTAATTACCTTATTATTCCCTCTTGTTCTATACCTATAGGTTTTCAAATAGTTTTCCCTAAGAATTTAAGAAGTAATTCAGCTAGGAGTGGTGGCGCATGCCCTTAATCCCAGCACTCAGGAGGCAGAGGCAGGCAGATCTGAGTTCAAGGCCAGCCTGGTCTACAGAGAAAGTTCCAGGACAGCCAGAGCTACATAGAGAAATTCTGTCTGGAAAAAACAAGAACAACAACAAAAAAGAATTTAAGAAGTAACTCAAAAAGCCAAGGGAAGGATGTCAAATGATATCATGAAACAGACATGGCTCAAGCTGATCCATTTCAAAGTTGTCTTCATTTGATAATGCTGCTATTTTTAAAAGAATTACTGATTATTTAGCTTTTTGGAAAAAATCAACTATAAACAAATAATTGACACCAATATTCTACATTATAGTATTACTAAAATTAAAAAAAATCTTATTTTTTTACATCCAACTCAGTATACCCCAAAATGATATGAGTATTCTTACTATTTTTTAGAGCACTGGCAAATTCTGGGCCTCCTTTGTCCTTGAAGACTGGAAAAGTATCTGGTTGAGGCAACTGATTGGTAGTCAACAGAGCTTTCTGTAGTTTGATCCTTCCTTCCAAGAGCTGGTCCCACAATGCTGAAGAAAAAGTAAAAGAGAAGCTTATCTCTGGGTCTGTGCTGGGGACTGAGGGAGAGAGGAAGCAACACCAATGTCTAAGCAGCACGCATTATGACAGTCCTGCCATAGAAACATTCTTCATTCTATGGATGGAAAATACACTCTCTCTTGGATGGAAATACTTGCTATGGGAGAGGAAACCCAATACTTGACAGAAGGAGAGAATATGCTCCTCTACAATCTTCCACAAGGACTAGAGCAGAGCCTGCTAAGCGTGAAACAAGAACTGCGGTGCAGACCTCTGGGTAAAGTGAGGTATGTCACAGACTAATTAGAAAGGCACTAGAGAAACAGAACCACCAAAACCAAAAAGCAGATTAATGCAGAAACCCTGAAAAACAAGAAAGTAGCAAAAGCACACACGCACCTATCTGATTCTTCACAGCTCTTCCTTTCTCCACTTCCTCAGAAACTTTGACACTGGAGAAGGTCATCACCACGCCGTCATCTTCACTGTTCCTGTCTTCTTCCCTGTCTTCTTCATTCTCGCCTTCTAAGTTTTCCTCAACATCTCCTTCTTCCATGCCACTCTCTTCCTCTTCCTCCGCCTCACTGCTCCCAAGGTCATCCAATCCTTCTGTAAATTTCTCAAAATCACTAATGCTCTGGAAACTGAAGCCTGGCTTTTCTGCAGAACACCTTCTGCCCTTCTTCTGAACAAGACTGTTCTCCAAATCATTGTCAGCATCCTCTTCCTCAGTAACACTTAGTTCCTCCTCCTCCTCCTCTTCCTCCTCCTCCTCCTCAGATTCCTCCAGGCCCAGGCCCTCTGAATCCCCATCTCCAGATCCTTCTTCATCAGATATTTCTTTGTCTAAATCATAAGGAAAAAAAAGAGGGAGCAGGGGTTTACCCAGAGAAAAACACCAGGCCACATCTTTCATTTCCATTAATGAACTGTGGTATCTACTATGAAAGCAAACATGTTATTGGGCTCTATTCAACTGAACAAACATTTACTATATATTTACTATTTCTAAATGATAAGGGAAACAAAGACAAACAGAACATGAGTCCAACCTAAAGAAATAGAGGGAAGACACAGACACAAAAGGTATTATACAGGAAAGAATGAAAAGTGCTTTGGAAAAAACTTCATGCCAGCTATGGTGGCTCATACAACTATAATCTCAGTACTCAGGAGGTTGAAGCTGGAGGACTGCCTTGAGTTCAAGGCCACCTTGGTTTACACAGTGAGTTCTAGACCAGCCAGGACTACACAGTAGTCACATAAAATAAATAATGAAACATTTCAACTGGTGTTTTGGAATTAGACCAGTCTTCCCAAAGATACATCTGAAAAAAGTTTATCATTAGCTATTCCAAACATACACAAATGGCAAGCACCTATATCTTGTACCAGCTATCAAGACTAAAAAAGAGCTTTAATATCTGCTGTGCTGGTAAGTATGTAACTTGTTTATTTTTTTTTTTTTTTTAAAGATTTATTTATTTATTACATATACAGTGTTTTGCCTGCATGTGTCCCTTCAGGCCAGAAGAGGGCACCAGATCTCATTACAGATGGTTGTGAGCCACCATGTGGTTGCTGGGAATTGAACTCAGAACCTCTGGAAGAACAGCCAGTGCTCTTAACCGCTGAGCCATCTCTCCAGCCCCAACTTGTTTATTTTATTATAGAAGACCAGAGTTAAAAGACTTTGGACTTTAAAGTGTTGGTATTTTTAAAGATTTTTGAGGGCTTTTTTTCAAGTTGGATTGCCTTTTATAATAATATAAGACTTTAGGGACAATATGTAGAAAGTTATCCCTTAAAGTGATGTGTCTATATGTTAAGTTGACAAGGGGTCAATTGTGCTGGTTAGTTTTAACTATCAATTTGATACAAGCTAAGATCACCTGAGAAGTAAGTCTTTTTTTTGGTATGGGGGGCAGGGTCTCAGTATATATTCCTGGTAGACAAGGCTGACCTCAAACTCAGAGACTCATCTGCCTCTGTTTCCTGAGTGCAGGCATTAAAGAAGCAAACACCATCATGTCCACCTCTGGGAAGAAAGTCTTAATTGAGGAATTATGTAGACCAGGTTGATCTGTAGACATGCTAGGGGAAATATTTTGATTGTTAATTGATATAGAAAGACCTAATCCATTGTAGGCAGCACTATTCCTTAGGTGGAGGGTCCTAACAGTGTAAGACAGGAGAGAGAGAGAGCTAGCTGAGAGCAAGCAAGTGAAGATGCATTCATTCTCTCTTTGCTCTTGACCTGGATATGATATGACCAGCTGCTTCCAGCTCCTGCCACTGTGATGTCTCTGCTATAATGAACTAAAATCCAGAATTATAAACTGAAATAAACCAAATTCTTCCCTAAGTTGCCTTTTGCCAAAGTATTTTTATCATAGCAAAAGAAATGAACCTAGGATACCTGGGGAGAGGAGTTCATTGCCTTAGGGGTTCATTGTCTTATGGGAGTGTTAGATAGGCATGCCAATAATACATTACAGCATCATCAATAGATAGCATATAAGCCGGGCGGTGGTGGCTCACGCCTTTAATCCCAGCACTCGGGAGGCAGAGGCAGGCGAATCTCTGTGAGTTCGAGGCCAGCCTGGTCTCCAAAGCGAGTTCCAGGACAGGCTCCAAAGCTACACAGAGAAACCCTGTCTCGAAAAACCAAAAAAAAAAAAAAAAGATAGCATATAGAAAAGTTACCAAACTAGCACACTATGGGAGCCCACAATGATTCCAGCTTATGGCTTGTTTCCATCTTGACTCAAGGTCAGAGTTCAAGCTTGTCTTTGCTCCTTTTAGGCTGGATAACAGGATGTTTGGACAAAGGCATGGTTACCAGGCGTCTTGAGAATTAAGGAGGTGTTTACCCTTGTCTGTACCTTGAACCATGGTGTCCTTGAGAGGGGGAGGCCTTTTTGCCTCCCCTGCTTTGGGTATAAAAAGGCCCTGAGAAATAAACTCAGGGCTGCTGTGATATTGACTCAAAACCCTTCCAAAGCTATCCTGTTCTCTGTTTTTTTCTTTTGTGTCTATGTCTCTATTTTTCCTATCTATTATTTCTCAAATCTCACTCCCCTATTCAGGACAGTTCAACAGGTCGGGTGGGGTCCAGCAACACACCTGTAACCCTGGCATTTGGAAGTCAGAGGCAGTAGAGTCAAAGCAAGTTCAAGACCAGCTTTGTGTGTTTCAGGCCCCCCAGGACTACATAATGAGTTCCTGTCTCCTCCCCACACTCCAATCCCCACCCTGCCTAAAAGAAGAAAAGGAACCACCTGACCTTCAGGAAAAGGTTAGAGATGGCTTATGTGGAGACATTATAAATTTACTTATGAAGCATAAGAAACAGCTAATCAAACTGAGAAGAGGTAAGGAAAAGAACTAAAGCACAGACTATACAAGAGGAAGTAGAGAAGCAGAGGTACATGAACCTAGGTTTGCTAAAAACTCCTGTTGTCCACGGGAAGGAGTCTAAACTGAATCTTACAGTTGGTAAGTGCCAGTTACAGCTCCTGGCTTTACTTAAGCTTGCATCATCATCTGTCATTTAGAGATTTGGTACTGTTCATCTAACCTCTTCTGTAGGAAACCTAAAGTGTAACAAGCATGATTATGGAATATAGTAAACAAGTTAGCAATAACCAAGTAAAATAAAGAGTTTATGAAAACCTAAGTCTTTGGTACTTCTTTCAAGAAATATACCTAAACTTGCTGGATATAGTGGTCCTTACCTCTAATTCCAGCATGGTCTACATAGCAAGTTCAAGGCTAACTAGAAAGACAGGGTAAGACTCTGTCCTAATTTGTTTGTTTTTGTTTGGGGGGGGGGGGGGAAGACAGGTCTTACTGTTAACAGTGGCTGGAACTTGCTATGAAGACCAGACTGGCCTTGAACTCGGAGATCCACCTGCCTCTGTCTCTCAAGTGTTGAGATTAAAGGCATGTGACTCCAGACCCTTCAAGACACTGCCTCAAGAAAAAATAAATAAAACTCAAGTGCATGAATACAGGCACACGTATACACCCTTAAATTTAAAAAGTCTCAGACACGCTGTCAAAATTCAAAACACAGAAGCTAAGTGAAAAAACAGTAGAACAACCCTTTAAGTTTAACCATTTCTCAAATTAAGAAATTTTCATACCTTTAATCCCAGCACTCGGGAGGCAGAGCCAGGCGGATCTCTGTGAGTTCGAGGCCAGCCTGGACTACCAAGTGAGTTCCAGGAAAGGCGCAAAGCTACACAGAGAAACCCTGTCTCGAAAAACCAAAAAAAAAAAAAAAAAAAAAGAAATTTTCATACAACACAGTGTAGACATTAGAGTCAACCTGCTTTCACGTGAATTCTGGCTCTTCTTTCTACTTAGCAGATGTATCACTTTTACTTAATTAATTAGCCCTTCACTTTCCTACTTGTAAAATGAGGATAAATAATATCAACTTCTTGGGCTACTGGAAAGGGTCAGATGATAATGATGTTAACTTTTTTAAAGCTGTCTGAGCGTTTTGTGCCTTCATGTATGTATGTGCAGCTCTGGTGCCTGCAGAGGAACTGGAGTTATGGATGGCTGTGACCGTCCATGTGGGTGCTGGGAATCTAACCTGGATCCCAAAAGTGCTCTTAATCACTGGACTATCTCTGCAGACCTTATGGTAATATTTGGGGGGGACTGTGTCCCAGGCTCTCAGAACTAACTACAGTGGCTGGCACATGGTGAGAACTCAATAAACATTATCATAATGTCTCGTGGATTGGCCCTCTTCAAAGTCTCTAGCCTGTTAAGCTCCTAGAATTACATCAAGGACTGAATCATACATATCATAACCTGAATGGTAGTTCCTGGGACATTATCAGTGTTGACCTTCTTAAAAGAAAATAGATGGCATCTTCTCAATATCCATATCCAGAAACTTCTTCCATCTTGAGAAACTTCCTATTGCTTAAAACTGTAAGCTCACATTCTTTCTCGGGAAAGATAGAAGCATTGTTGTTGTTGGTTTTTTGTTTTTTTGTTTTTTTTTTTTTTTGGTTTTTCGAGACAGGGTTTCTCTGTGTAGCTTTGCGCCTTTCCTGGAACTCACTTGGTAGTCCAGGCTGGCCTTGAACTCACGGAGATCCGCCTGGCTCTGCCTCCCGAGTGCTGGGATTAAAGGCGTGCACCACCACCGCCCAGCTTTTTTTTTTTTTTGGTTGGATTATTGTCCCCCCCCCCCCCCCCCCCGCAATGACAAAAGGTCAGTTTCATGAATAACTAATACACAGAGAATCAATATAAGACCTGAGAAACAAAAAGGGGCAAAATATAAAAGCAATATATACATCCGACTTTTTTTTTTTTCTTTTTTTGAGACAGGGTTTCTCAGTATAGTTTTGGAGCCTTTTCTGGATCTCATTCTGTAGACCAGGCTGGCCTCAAACTCACAGAAATTCTCCTGGCTCAGCCTCCTGAGTGCTAGGATTAAAGGCATGTGCCACCACCGCCTGGCCCTTTTTTTTTTTTTTTTTTTAAAACACATAGCCCTGCCAATACCTAGTATGCCTTGCCCTTTTTTTTCCACTCATTTTAGGGTGAGCCATTAATCTGAACTTGGTAACTTTTGAGTTTTAGGTTTCTTTTTGTTTGTTCTTTTGAAACAGGATCTCGGATGTAGCACATGCTAGTGCAGAACTATGTAGCCCAGCCTTAAACTCTGATCCTCCTGCTTCAGTCTCCCCTAGTTCTGAGATAACAGGAGCACATCTAGCTGGGTTTTAGGATTCTTTTAAAGTGAAGTGGTGACTTCTAAGGCCCTTCCTAGTACCAAACCAAGGGTCTCTCCTAAAATAAGTAGACACACACAGATTTCCAGAAAGCATCCAGAAACAAAACAGTTTAACCCTACAAAACTAGGGCAAAAGAAGAATTTTCTGTATGTCTACTCACCAGATGAACCTGGCAGAGTCTGCTCCCAATGGTCTTCTTTCCAAGCTTTCCTAGAAGTGGTCTTGCCAGAATATCTTTTGTCTGTGTCCAAGAGGGAGGATGATGCCAATTTTCTAATGCTACTCACTGCCAGATCACCTTCCTCCTCTTCCCCTTCATCAAACCTGTCAATCACTCTGGCTCTAGTGGCTGTGGGGAAGGGAGGAAAATAGAATCTTAGGTTAAAAAACTTTAATAGGAACCCAATTAAGCAATTTCAACCCCACATCTCACCTTTCTATGCTTGGTGAGTACTCTTACCAACTGGGCTACATTCCCCAGCCCTCAGTTCATTAAGTGTCCTCTATAAAATTCCACTAACTTACAGGAATAGGGAATTTATTTCTGGTTTCTAGGGAGACTACCATCATATTGCTTTCTGTTTCTGAATAGAAAGCTAACTCCCTGCATCTACTAGTAGACTGTTCCTATGCCTTGGATCCCAATAAATCTAGTCTGATTCTTCCTTCCTTTTCCATCATGGTTTTATTTGTTTCTTTTTCTTTTTTGGAGGTTCTGAGGATTAAATCCAGGGGTCCAAGTATGTCAGCTACATGCCTGCGGACCTTAATTCTTCCTCAATGTATGACAGCCACCCAATATCAATCAGTTCTAGGGTCACTCCATCCCACGCCCCCAGATGTCTTCACTTACCCAGGCTTAGACAAACCCCCGTTTCCTCACCTGATATGCCTGCACCAGGACTCCTGTCTGTTCTATTACTCCTTCCTCACAACTCTCTGACTCAAGTCTAAAGCACAATTACTCCCAGCTAGTCTCAGAACAGGCTTGTGGAGAATCAGCCTGTCATCAGAACGCGGGCCAACGTCTTAAGACCTAAACATGCTTAAACAGCACCAGAGAATCCTACTTTTTCATTCTCGAAGCAAGTTTCTAGGGGCGGGCCAGTTTTTAAAACACGCAAAAACCTGAAACTCATCAGACTTCTCCTTTCTACGGTAACACCAGAAAAGGGCATCCTCAATAACTGCCAGTCGGCTGCAAGTAGCTCCCTGCAGGAACTCCGGGTCAGAGTCCGTGTGTCCCGCCCACCCCCAAAGTCTGGAAGGCACGTTTACAGCTCGTGTCACCCTCCACCCCTCCTGGGGTCAACCCTCCCGAGAGACACAATTCAGAGCCGAGGGAAGGAGAGCAGGCCCGAGGGCCAGCTGCCCGCCCCGGCCCACTTGAAGTAGGGCCCACAGCTCCACACGTGGCCGGCCCCAGTCAGGCCTCACCCTCCTCCGGGTCGGCCTCAGGATCCGCCTCACGCGGTCTCGGATTCAACAACTGTTCCAGCTGCAGAGCCAAGGGCTGCGGCCCCGCCATGGCCCCCAGGTCACAGTCGGCGCCGCGCTCGTGAACGTGCAGCCCGAGCTCGTGCCGACGCTCCGGCCCGGGAGTCCCCGCCAGACGCTACTCCGCACCACAAGCAGAGACCTTCGGGGCCGGCGTTCAGCGCCAGGGTAGGCGACTTCCGGGAGGCGCGCGCCGGCGGGGCGGGGCCTCGCGTCATCCCGGGCGTTGCTAGGCTGGAGACGCAGGCCCGCGAAACCCGGAGCGGGGCGGAGGGGAATGGCAGCCGGCCTAACGCGCGTGCGCCAGAGTCCCCGGGCGCGCGGCTGGCGGCGCGGGAGCGCGCGAGGGCACGTGACCGCCTCTAGTGAGGAGCATTGATTGCGTTTCGGGCTTCCAGCGTCCCCCTAAGCACAAAATAACGCCTCAGGCTTGCTTTGTGCGAGGTTGGTTTAGGGATGAAGCGTAAAGTACTCGTGGCTCCTGGTGGCCGGCTGATTTGTGAACGGTGTAAAGGATGAGCCCCTCGAACCTCAGGCGCTCGAGCAAGCACAGACAGGGATTCAAAACAGGGCTTTTCCTAGTGTGGTGGAGCCTGGGGCCGGGCACACACCTTTCAACTCTCAGCGGTCAGGATCCGAGAGGCCAGCATGTGTAAGTGTGCTGCGGCCAAGTGCGATCTTTATTAATAGGAATAATTAGGAATCGTGAGGGTTGTACTTCAAATCAAGATCGTTTTTGTAGCTTCTTTGTACCCCCTTGCCTGGGCGAGCAAAAGGGAGCACGGGGTTAGAATTACTCTACTACACACTCCTCGATATTAATAGCTTCACTGTTCAAAGATGGAGTGACTGAGACCCCCACAACTGATGAACAAATGTAGAAGAGAAACCCTTCACTCAGTTCTAGCATTAGATGGTTCGACTCAAAATATAAAGACCTTAATGAGATACATTTAATTGCACCCAGACACATGAATTATGCAATCACTTTACATTCTCTTTCCTTCATGGAGCATTCCTTGACTGCCCACTATGTGGCAGGCACTGCTAGATGAAATATAGGATATGTAAGTTAGATTCTCCACACAGAGATCAGCCTAGAAAGGCAGCAAACAAGAACTGAGGAATGACAAATTTGAGTATAAAGTGGCCTGTTATACTGATATGTTGGAGGTCTTCCTTGGAGACCTAGAATTTGCTGTAAACAGAAATGTTACCTCAAAAAAAAAAAAAAATCCAGTAAAAGCTAGGTGATGGTGGCGCATGCCTTTAATCCCAGCACTCCGGAGGCAGAGGCAGGTGGATCTCTATGAGTACTAGGCCAGCCTGGTCTACAGAGTGAGATCCAAGACAGGCACGAAAACTACACAGAGAAACCCTGTCTTGAAAAACAAAACAAAATAAAAAAAATCCAGTAAAAAAGACAGGAGTAGGCCTGGTAGTGGTGGCACATGCCTTTAGTCCCAGCACTCAGGAAGCAGGGATAGACCGACCTCTTTGATTTCACGGCCAGCCTGGTCTACAGAGCGAGTTTCAGGACAGCCCAGGCTACACAGAGAAACCCTGTCTCAGAAAAAAACAAAAAAGACATGAGTAATACACTGTGACCATAGCTCATACCTGTTTGTCCATTGAGACCTGGTCTCTATCCAGGCTGGCCTCCAACACACTATGACGCTGAAGATGACCTTGAATTCCTTGATCTTCCTGCCTCCATGGGGATTATAGGCATGTGCCACTACACCCTGTTTATTCAGTGCTAGGGACTAAACTCAGAGCTTTGTGCATGCTAAGCAGGAACTCTTCCAGTTCTACATCCCCAGCCCCGTACCATTTCTTAAGCATGCTTTGGGCCAGTTGGATCCCAAAGTAGACCAATGTAAACAACTGGTAGCTTCCCAGTGGGACCCACAGGAAGACAACCCCTGACTCAGAGTCTTCAGAGACCCTCAAACTCAGGCAATAAGAGATCACTCCTTCAGTGTGGCCTGTCCCCCATATCCCTGTCCTAAGTGGCTCTTGAGTGAACATGACCAGGGGTGCAAAAGAGAAACAGAGACTGTCTTAGGGTAAAGCTTTCCAGACATGGAGAGCAAAGAACATCAGACCAGACGAGACTCAGGCAAAGAAAATCTCTGCATTACTGAGTAGTTTAGAGGGCTTGTTTTCAAGCGCACCCTCTGTGATTGCAGTCATGTGCCTGTATTCGAGCCTCCATAGCAAAAAAATGTGCTCCTCTGTCCACTACAAGGTGCCATTGCCTTGGGCATAAAGAACAAAAATGTTCTCCCACCCCACATTTTGTAAATTATGTCTCCCAGATCCTCTTCTCTTACTATTTCAGGCACTAAGAACCTGCCCTTAAAGCTAAGGAGAAAAGAGTTAAGTGGAAAGGTGGGAACAGTAGCAGAGCAGAGACCATCTTGAAACTGTTCTGCACACAGGACACTGCTGGCCTGTTTGTGGTCCGCCGAGCTGAGCAAACCGGAGCATAAGGTGCCGTCAGCCTACTTACCAGCTCTCCCTCACCTGTCTTGGCTGTCCCTGACTTGAGACGCGTTTCTAGGAAGGAGTCAGGAGCACTCTGCTCTTGCCACACATATCCTAGGCTCCACAGAATTGCTTCCCCTGCTTTTCTACCCCAGGAATCTTCTTCCTGGAGGGGAGCTAAGAAGAAAGAATGCTAGAGCTTAAGGTGCAACTGAGGGAAGTTGAGGCACAGGGCAAGGGAGAGACCACTAAATGGTCTGGAGCTCCTTCCTCGGTTGAGTTCTAGTTTCTTGAGAGGTGGCTGAAGGGCTCCAGACTAGGGTGGAGTGGGGTTGGAGATGGAGGGTGGGTTGTGGGAGGGGCCAGTAAAGGACAGTATAGCTTCCTAAAGAAATTCCAACCTTTAAGTGTTCTAGGATGGAGAGCAGATGGACTGCCTGAGAGGAATCTGTCCCCTGGAGAAAAGACAGAAGGGGGTTGGAGTCACCTCCCTCTGTCTGAGCTACAAAGTGGCAGGAATAGCCATGGATCAGCAGAGGTGACTAATTAGACACCTCCCTCCAATGGTCAGAAAGAACAACCAGTTTCAAGAGTTTAGAGAAACCAGATTCCGACTTGTCTCTCTTCCTAAGCAACATCAGTCTTGGGTCCCAGACCCCTGACAGGGCCCGTCCTGGTTCTCACTGATTTACCTGCCTCCTTTTGATGGCATTGCATCAAAACATGGGGAGAAGTTGAGTAGGTGAGCTTTGCCGTCTTTCCTCAGCTTTGATGGCAGCCCCTTGAGACTGGAACCCTAACTACAAGTGTCTGGAGGCACAGAAGTGGGGACTTTAAAATGGCCGGGGAAGAGAAGTACTTGCAAAATTCAGCTGTGTAGAGGCTTCTCTATCAGGTGGGAGGGAGTGAGGGGGACCAAAGGGCCTTTCCTTCCTTCCTGGCAGTCTCTCCAGGAATGGTTCCCTGCACCTCTGGGCCAGAGGTGCGCCGCAGTTGTGAATGCAACCCAGCCACTGCCATTTCTCTTCCTTCCTCGGCCCTCGGTTCCAGATTAGACTGCTGAGCTTACCACCTGTTCCCAATATTCGCTGGGTTTCACAATGGTCCGCCAAGGGAGAAGACCGCCACCGCCATGGAGTTAGAAGAATTGAATCTATGCTGCCTGCCCAACTCTTAAAGCGTTTCTTATCAAATACTCAGATAGCACAATAAAGCTGCTAAATAATTCAGTACCCTTGATAGGAAAATGCCACTTCCCGATGAGCATACGTTCAGTTAAATGAATGTCTTTAAGGGGGAGGGTTCCAGGGTGGTGGCTATAATGAATGTTAGCTATGATTTAATGTATATAAATGCTAAAAGGGGGAAAACACACAGACCCAGTGATTGCATAGTAAGAAAAAGCTCTGTATGCAGCAGCTAGGAGTCTCCAAAGTCTCCCTTGTATTTCATAAATTTTTATTTCTGAAAGAACACTGCCAGATTCCTCCCTGATAGTCGTTAGTTAGATAAGCCATCGAAGAAGTGCAATGAAATATTGCTTACTCTAAAACCTTCTCTGCAGGAAAGATGAACTTGCCTCTGTCTTAACAAAATAAGGAAACGGTACTGGAAATTGCATACAATTTAATGTTTTCGGGGGGGTTTTTTGTTTTGTTTTTTTAAATAAGTAATGATCCAGACTAAAATCTAGGCAATATGGTAAAGAAACCCTGGGACCCTGATATTAAAATACTCATACACCCACCCACACATTAGTATTTGATAAAAGAAAACATTCACATTTCTTCCATTTCTAATCAAGGTTTGGATGAGATTGAACTATTTTCAAGACCCTATATCTATTGGCAACTCCTAGTTGCAATTTGATTTCTATATTAGTTATTTTTGTACATCTTCTGCAAAAACTTACTATGTATCTTAGGCCAGACAAAATAGTTTTCCTTTTGAGGAACTTCAAATGTAGCAAATACCATCAAATAACAATTTCATATCAGTTCTGTGAAAGGGATTAAAGTATTTCATTTCTAGTTATACTTTATATTCATTTTGGGTTATCTTTCAACCCACCAAATTAGAAAGCAGGATTATCTATGGAAAATGAATTGAAGGTCTAACTACATATTTACAGGTATCTGACATTCACAAGCCTGGCTTTGCAAGTGCAGGGAGGAGGGGGGCTTGCTTCGGCTGTTCACCTAATCACAGACCCGCACCATTCCCTTTTTTTTAAGCCATGGATTTGATTTCTATTTCCAATTCTTTATTAACTTATCAGCAAAATCTCTGTAACTGTATCAGTTAAACTCCCAGAATGCAAATTTGTGTTTACTAACAGCAGGGAGCCAAAGAAGAGAGCTTGGCAAAGGGTTTCAGTCCGAGGGAGTCGGAGGTGAAAACAGATCACCTCAGGCTTGTCCCCCTTCCTACTGGCTTCTGAGAGTCCACTCAGCACCCTATTGGGACTTCCCTCCAGTCGCTGAAAACATGGAATACCACACCAATTATCTAAACATCAGGTTTTCTATTTTTATTAAAAACTCACAAATTTATTCAACATGTTTTCCTTCATACAGTGAATGGTCTAATATGCACTGGAGGTCACACAAGCTTAGGTTTATTAGAACAATAAAAGACATATGAGAAATTTAATATATAAAGGAAAAAGTAGCAGCTGTTGACTGCATATTTGACCATAAAATTTAAATATTTTGGACTTTCATTTTAAAGACACAAAAATAAAACCTGTGTGGGTCTATATAAGTCATATTAACAATTTCATGAATGTTCAACAGGACTAAAAATTAGCAAAGATGTTTTTTTAAACCTTGTAACACTTTTTTTTGTTTAAACACTTTCTCAAGTTGCTGGTGCCAGGCACCGTTACAGTATTTGTGCTATAATTTATTCTATTTGGCAACTGTCTGAATATCATGTTTTTCTTTTGCCTCGTGTAAACAACACCTTTTTACATACTAGCACAGTGAGCTGCAAAGCCCTGCAAATCTGTCAGAACATCTACAGGAAAAGAAAAGGAACAATTTTGGTTGATTGCTCAAAACATTTTGTTTCTGAACAAGAGGTTTCAAAACAGGATATATTAGTAAAACACTGAACTCCTGAATTTAACATTATACGTAAACAGTTGACTGTTTTTAGTTTAATAGTCTTTTTTTTTTTTAAACTTTCGTGTGAAGGTAGAGTACTTTTTTTGTAGAGGTGATGTTCAAGTCATTTTACTGAGAGGTGTGGCTGGAGACCATCCTGTGGAGAGAGGGTGTGTATGTGTGTGTGTGTGTGTGTGTGTGTGTGTGTGTGTGTGTGTGTACGTGTACACGTGTGTGTATGTGGGAGAGAGAGGAGAGAGAGAGAGAGAGAGAGAGAGAGAGAGAGAGAGAGAGAGAGATTGAGATTTGTGAAGGTAGAAGAGTTGAGGGCTTTACATTTAGAATTTTGAAATTTTGGCAAAAACAAAAATCAAAAACCCGGATAGACAAAAAATATATATATATATAGTCCCACCTGATGCACAGCAGGTCGGTGTTTCTGAAGCTATTAAGTTTGTTGTCGCCGCTGAACTCTGAGACAACACTAAGAAGATCTCCTAGAACTAGGACCCTCTTGACTGGAACGCCCCAGACAGCTTCTCCTCCCTCACCCCGCTGAGCGCCTCTAGGTTTTCCTCCTCACGCCCCTGGCATTGCCCAGGACTGTGCGAGGCTGCAGCTGTCGAAGATGTCTTCCCGCTGGCCGGAGGAACCGCCGGCGGAGTCTGTCCACGGATCCAGACCCAGGTTGAAGTCGGGGATAGCTGAGAATTCCCCTTTGGAGCCCCAGTTCTGCGTTTTGCCAGCCAGCGCATGTGTGTGGATATCCCAGCTCTACCGTGAGGCGGGTTTGGATCCTATTTGGGACCCCTTTTTTGCCATCCAGTCTCCCCAAACTGAGAATGGTCCCCGAGGCTGGAGGAAGTGGAGCAGGAGGCTTGCTTTTTATGTGTTTTTCCCCCCTATTTTTCTTAAATAAAAGCTCGTCTCTGTACAACCACGAGATCCCGTGGCCCATGCGAGGCCCCGCTACCACACGGCTGCCTCGTTCATTTCAGGAGGATGGGACAGGTGGTTCCCGTAGCTGGCCCCGCCGTTGACGGACAGAGATGAGAAGGGTGGACTGGGCCCGAAGACCTCCGCTGACATGGAATGGAGAGGCCCGGGCAGGCTGGGCTCAGGACTAGGCGAGTCCCCTGGGGGATGTGCGAGGATGTCGGTGAATCGCTGCGCCTCGCTGGAAGGGTGGTGGCCAGGCAGCGGGTGGTCCAGACCTCCCAGCGGCGTCCCCGAAGGCCCAGATGATGGCACAAAGGGAAGGTCCACTGGCGTCTGGGCCTGCGAGGACGGCGGTCCTTGCGGGAAGAAGTCGTAGTTGCCTCCGGGACCATAGTACTCGCTCTGGTAGTCTGCGGACCAGTAAGGAGGAAGGGAAGGATGTCAGAGCACAACCCGGGATCTAGTGACCCACAGGGCAGGAAAGGCCCTCCAGCTGGCATCTCGGGGCAGCTCGGAGAACTGGCTATTTGGGAGACACCGGAGCAGAATGGAGACTTGGTATAAAACTCGGAGCTGCTCCCTACCCGGGACCCTCTTCTCACCGGGGTTGGGACTTCGGCCACCTCCCCTGACTTGCTCCCGGCCTTGGCCTCCAACAGAAAGCAAGAGCTTTCTGCCACCCGCTTCCAGCGAAGCCAGCTGGGTCTGGGGCCCGCCTTGCCACTCGGCCACACTCACCTCCGTAAAAGGAGAAGGGGCCGTTGGGAATGAGCTCGCCCGGCTCCAGGCGGTCCACCAGCGGCCGCATCCGGCGGGGACTGCGGAAAAAGGCGTGGCGCCGCGCGCCCAGCGCACTTAGCTGCTTCATTCTCCGCTCCTTGGAACGTCGATTCTGGAACCAGACCTGAAGCACATGGGCGCGGGATGAGACCGCAGAGACCCCACTGGCCAGCCGGTGTGCAACGGGGCCCAGCCGCTCACCCCTCCACTGCCCTGATAGCCCACTAGGTTGGGGGGGGGAGGCGGCATTGGTGTGTGTGTGTATGTGTGTGTCTGTCTGTCTGTCTGTCTGTCTGAATGTCTGTATGTATGTATGTAGTGGTCTCTGAATAGGACCAGGCTAAGGGTGCGCAGGATTCCCAAGAAGGGAGTCTGAGCAGACTACTGCCCCGTCTGACTTTGTAGTCCCACTATTTCCAGTAACCACACTCTCAGCATTACACTATCTTAGGGATAGTGTCACATACACAGCTTCCCTTTCAGGGTCTCTTGTTGGCCCCTGCCCTCATATCAGGACAGAGACACAGAAAGCCTCCTGCTGGTTGTTTCCCCAAACCCACACTCTCCTTTTCACACCCACACAAAATCTCCTAGTGCCAAGCATACTTAGCCACAGCCTCACACCAATAGTGACAAGCACACGAACCCACATTCATGAGCACAGGTTCACACGGCCTCCCAGAGGCTGCCCTTGTCCGACACTTGGACAGGCACATCCACCCACACTCTCACCTGGCCTCCAGGCACTTTGATTAGACACACAGTACAGATAGGGCCAGACTCCTGGTGCCCCAGCCACACTCTGCCTGGCCTCTTTCCAACGCAGAGGCCCAGCTATCTGCAGAAGGCTTAGCCTTCCCATCCCACTCCAGGCTGCGTTTAGGCAGAGCCGACATCCCATAAAACCATCTCTCCTTCAACCCTGGGCGCCCACCTGCTTCCCTCGGGGAGGGCAAGCCTCTGTTCTGGGACTTTTTTAACTGGGGCACAAAACTCACAAATTTGGGGTTGGGGAATTAGAGGGAGAGCTTCTTGTGCAGAAACCGGAGGAACTGAATGACTCTGGAGCCCACAGACACCTCTCTGCTCACTAACAAGGGTGAGAGCGGGACAGGATGTGTACAGAAAGACAGATGCTAGCTAGCTGTTGTCGTTGTGATGCTAGACGTTGCGTTTCCCTCTAGCTTTTTGATGTGCTCCCAAGCCGCTCCCTCCCCTTTAGCCACTCTCACTTCTGTGGGCTTTTCCCTCACATTCCAACGTATCAGGGCCGCCTTTTTTTCCTAGTCCCACTCACTTCTGCCCCACCCCCAAACTCTGGGCTCTCCCAGACTCCGCCTAGGTTCCCTAGTGGCCACGTGTGAGCCTTTGGGGAAAAGAGTGGCAACCCAAGGTTCTGACCTGGATGACCCGCATGTTGAGGCCAGTCTCCTGGGCCAGTTGCTCACGGATATGGCGTGTGGGCTTGGGTGTAGCTGCAAAGGCTGCCTTCAACGTCTCCAGCTGCTTGGCTTTGATCGTGGTTCGGGGTCCCCTGCGCTTGGCACCGAGGTTCTGGTCATCGTTTTCGTTGCTTCCACCTTCCTTGTCCGACACGTTGGCACTTTCAGAGTCCTTGGCATCATCCTGCGATGGGTCTTGGGAATCCGGAGATAAACTAGGGTCACTGCCTGTAGTGGCTAGGGAGAGAGAAAGGATTGATGAGCAAGGGGGCTTGGCCGACTTTCCTTCCCGATACCCACCCTCTAGCCAGCTGGGAATCCTGGCCTCACCAGAGTGGAGGCTGTTCTCTTTGGCGACACTGCTGTTACTCAGGTAATCCTCTTTACAAACGAACTTGTTCTCGTCGATGATGTAGAGCTCCTCGCCGGTGGAAAGCTGCTTGTTACACATCATGCAGGTGAAGCAGTTGAGGTGAAACACTTTGCTTCGCGCTCTCCGAACCAGATCGCTTGGAGAGATGCCCTGCGCACACCCCGCGCATTTGGTACCGAAACATCTGCGGAGGTTAGGGAGAAGTACAGGAGACCGGGTGAATAAAGGCCGCCAGGGGAAGAAGTTGAGGGGGAAGGAGGAGAGAATGAATATAAACATTTATGAGACAAGCGAGGAAGCAAGAGAGAACGCGAGACATCCGGGAGAAGGGAGGGAAAACATTCGGTTAGTGTTACGGCCCAAGCTGCCTTCTACCTCTAACCTCATGCCCAAACATTATCCCCAGGAAAAAAGCGTCGTGGAAAAAAAGGTTTCCAAGTGGCTACAGGGGCGGAAGGGAAACCGAGCACACATTCCCCGATTAGATTCAGAGAAGTCAAATTCCAGTTAAGAGCTCCGTAGAAATGTCCCGCTCTATTCTGCGAGCTTTGCCCCCCCTTTTTTTTTTCACCACAAAAGGACCTGAGCACAGGCGGGGGGTTGGCAAAGTCCGATCCCACCGTGAGTAAACAAACTCTGACTCTAAGAGCTTTGGTGGCTGTAGCTGGGCAGTTGCCACGTTCGTGCGCAAAAGCCTGGCAGATTGGCCCAAGCGGGAGCCGCGGCCGGGTTGAGCCGGCTTTAGGTGCCCTGCTGAGCTTTGCCGCTAGCTAGGCTTCCAGAGCCCGGCAAGCCGGTGTGGCTTGCGCTCTCCGGCTCGGATCCAGCCCTTGCACAGTGAAAACGCAGAAGCCCCAAAGCCCAGCCTTTCCTCGGTAGCAGCTTGCAGCGCTCTTTACTTCACAGTTCCTTCGCCAACAGGAGCCGCGCGTCCGGAATCGCCACCGGGGACTGCGCTTGCTGGGCCTTTGGGCAAAGGAGGCTCGGTGACTTCAAACTCTTTCCCAGATTTGACCCATCCTCGCAAAACCAAAATAGCGGAGTAAAGTGTGGCATTTCAAACCAGTGGAAAATACAATTTACGTCTGAGGCCATTCTTCTCTGTGGAGTTGGTGATTGTGGCAAATAATGAGTTTAAGAAAATACAAGTAAAATAGCAAACAGAGGAGAATTTTCCCGGCTGTAACGAGCCGCGTGTTCACCAGGAGGTGGCCTTCCTGGTGGGGCATCGGCTCGAAAGGCCACGAAGTGGAGCCGGCGCTGGGCTTTGGGCCAAGGCCAACACGGTAAGGTTCTCCCAGGTCTATGCTTATAGGCCAATCAATGTTTGGGGAGACCCCAGGCATTACAGGATTGGTCTCAAGAATGGGCTCTTCTTTATTGCGGCTTTTTTCGGCCACCGAGACTCCGTAGTTCGGACAAGATCTCTCAGAGAAGTAAAAGGCAGTGGCTGGAATAAAGCCAGTCTTTCTGAGCTCAACTCGGAGGGGCAACTATCTGGGAGGCCGGGGAAATGCGGTTGGTTGCTGGAGAGCTTCGGTTCGGGAAAGGCAAGCGGGAGCTGCAACCCTTAGGCTGCTCTACCTCTCCCCCGGCTTGGAGGGGTTTCTGAGCCGCAGCCGGCTCAGACCCTTTCTTCCCAGGCACCTGCAGCCAAACCCGGACCACACTTTCCAGGACCAAGTAGGACAGATATCTCGGCATCCAAGCTTCCTGAGAGGCAGAAGCCGGAGGGACTTGGCTGCCCGGGAGAAAAAAAGGCAGCTGCGAACGCGGCCCCTACCGTGGCCACGCTGACCTCTGATCCAAAGCTGGCCTGGAAGGGCCGGTGGGGAGGGAGCAGCAGAGACGCGGGAGACAGGTACTCACCGGAAGAAGTCGTTTTTACAGTAGAGCTTGCCTTCCCGGGAGAAGCACTTCTCGGTCAGGTTGCATTTACATTCACAGCACTGGACGCACTTGACGTGCCAGGCCCTGTCCAACACGTTCAAGAGGAAACGGTCCAGGATGGGCCTTTTGCAGCCCGCACAGTGCACCATGGTCTTTGGTTTGGTCCGGTGAGGCTCGGATCAATGGGGCAAGTAGACTCGAGGGGATGACTCCTGAAGACAACCAGCCTGAGTTCCCCAGCTCCTCCCAGAAGAAGAAACCGGCTCAAGCCGGGCAAGCAAAAACCCGCACCAGCAAATCAAAAGGGGAGAGACCAGGCTGGTAGGGGGCAGCCCGGGAATCCCAGGGCCGCGGGGGTGGAGCAGCGAGCGCCACCCCAGCTCACCAGGCGAGGAAAATCAGTCTCGAGCGGGCGAGAAAGCGGCTCTTCTGCCCAAAGCCGGAGAAGGAGTGAAGGTCACCGAGAAAGGCGGAGGGACGGAAATAAATAAAATTGAAACCGACTAAAAGGAAGACGCCGAGAGCTCGGGGTTCGAGAAAGCGACGCTGGGTTCTCTCCGGCTTGAGGTAGAGCTGTCAGAAGTCAAAGTGCATCTGCTTTTTGTCGGAGTATGAAGGCAGGTTGTGTGCGTGCCAGACTGCCCACCACCCGGTTTTCCCCTTTAAAAAAAAAAAAAAAAACATGAAAAGAAAAGAACACAGGAGTAGAACGCTTTGGATCCTACGTTGCGGGCTTCTTGCAGAGACTCGGGACGGTCTGGGCGCCCGCGCTGGGCCTGGGGAGGGGGCGGGGGCAAGCCGAGGGGTGGGGGAGAGGGCAGGTTGGGTAGAAGATTTGTTGATTGTAGTTGATGCTTAGGTCCCCCCTCCCCTTGGAGAGTGTTTTCGCCAGTCAGAAATGGAAAGGGACAACTTCGGGCGGGCGCAGCCGGGCGCACTCGCTCGCTCCCCACCGCCCCAGCCCTGTCACCTCGGCCGTTGGCCTGCCGGGCGGCCTTCCGTGTCCTCGGGGCGGCCCTCCCGGCCTCCTTCGGGAAAAGGCAATGTGGTCTGGCTCTTCACCACGCTCGGCCGTGCATCCTGGGTTCAGTCACAACTCGCGGCCGCTTGGGCGCGCAGCCCCGCATCGCTCGGCCCACGCTCCCGCTGCCTGCGTTCCAGCCCCACAGTCGCTCGACTTTATTATTATTTTTTTCTTTCTCCTCTCCCCTTTTGTTGTGGTGGCAAATCTGGTTTTTCTTTCTAGTCTCCTTCCTCTCTTTTTCCCTCTCTTTTTCTTTTCCTCGTTCAACGGGAAGAGCCAGGGGGAGGGGGCGTCTCGGAGAGCTTTGGAATAATGTCCTGGTGCAGCAGCTACGGAAGGCTAGCGGCTGGAACAGTTCGGCGCGGCTTGCCGATGTCGTGGTCCGGCTCGCGGGCTCCTGGTTGGCTCTCCCCGGGCGCGCGCCCCTCGGTCCCTGGACTCCTGGCCCAGTCTTCTGCGCGTCTCTCCCCAGCTCCAGCGGCTCGGTCACTGCTCCCGGCTGTTGGCTGAGCCCTGGAAGCCCCCTCGCCTTAATGCAGCGCCCGCCGACGTCACGGCGGACCGCGACCAATCAGCGCCTCGCGGTCCCTCTGTAAACCATTCTGCATTCCCCCCTGGCCGGGGAGAGTGCGGGGAGACCGCGTTTAGAGGATCAGTGGCGGTGGCCCCGCGCGGTGCCGGCGATGGCAGCGAGATGTCCTGGCCCCTTCCAGGTTTGGTAAGGCGTCGGTTTCAGTGTCAAAGATTGAAAGCAGGCGGGAGGAGGCGCGGAGGAGGCCAGAGTTCCGCGGGAGGGTAAAGGCAAACGTACTGGGGGGGGGGGGGGGTCATGTTGGGATTAGAGTGCAACTGGGTTTGGAATCTTGGGAGGTCTAGGTACACAGGCTTTGCAAATCGGTAGGTGTTGATAGCCCGCCCCTGCTTGCTCTTTTGGCCTGGAAATTGCCCCTGGCACAGCTCGAGCGAGTCTTTGGAGAGGTAGGGGGCGCTTGGCAGTAACTTAACCTCCCTCCCGTCTCTCGGTGCCCCCTCCCCCAGTCCAGCCAAAGTCCACCCGGCAGGGTGTCTGGGAGACACGAGTGTCGATCTCCCGCTGTGCTCTCTTGGAAAGTTGATTCTGGCGATTTCCTGATGGGGGCGGGGGGAAACCGGAGGCGCGGCGCCAGGATGGGAGAAGGAGTGGGTGGGGAAGTGCTTCGGGTGAGGAGTTGCAACTCTGGCGAGAAGTTGTGAGAAAATTGTGATCCGGAGACACCTTTTACAAACAAAAACAAATGACTAGGTGGGAAACCGCGGGGCTCCCGCAGCTGGGGGAGGTGGTAGCAGCGGCGGGGGGACTGCACCTTGGCTGCAGGGGTGGGAGGAGTGCAGCGCACTGGCGGAGTAGCCTGGCTCCCAGACCTTCCCTTTTCCAGGCTTCGAGCTAGTTCGTTTCTTAAGACATCAGCGGACCATACCTACCAGAGTACACTCCTTAGGGATAATTCGCTTTCCTAATTTTGCCCGCGTTATAAACTCCTGGCCACCACCTACGCGTAGGGGCGAGGGCGGATCTGCCTAGGCGTGGAAGTCGGATGCTGGTCCTGAGGGCTTGAACTTTTAAGAGTCATTCTCGTTCCCAGGAGCACTCAAGTTAACTGTAGCGACTGGTTTTGTTTTTTTCTAAGCTTAACCCAAATTTAATCTCAAAGCGGTGCTACTTTTGCTCCCTGTTTGGGGAAGATGCTAGGAAGGCGCATTTGATCAAATTTGGAAGGAAATAAGGGTGTCCCCGCAGCCATATCTAGATAGTATTTCAGAATCTGCCTTTTAAGTTACTTCATCTGTGCACCTGGCAGATCTTCCACAGGGCTAAATTAGGAGAAAAGCGCGCGGAAACGCGCTTGGACTGGCAGTGAATCCGGGTCCACAAACAGAATACCCTCTTCCAGCGAAGAGAGAAGAAGCTGCCACGAATTTGGCTTGTGCTGGGTGGCACTGTTCGTTTTTAGGGCTGTGCCAACGCCCCCCTTTCTGCTCTCTTCTACCTCCCAGCAACACCTAAGCTCTCCAGCAGCCCTGCCTTCCTACCCGTGTGATCGCTGCTTCGTAAACCCAGCGGGTCAAGGCCTGCCTCACACGCCTCCTCGTCGATCTGCTCCCACCCCCACCTCTGAACGTCAGACCTCCAATGCATTCTTGGGACCCCTGTCCACATACGCACTCTCCTGGAGCAGCTGTGGACCAAAGTAACGCAGCTAAACTGGTTAGCTCTCACACAACAACCCCTGTCCTGGTCTTTTCAAGGTTTAGACTCTAGGCTGAGCAGGGGTTAGAAGGGGGCCCTCCCACCTATGGGGCGGGCTCTGGACTGGGCATCCGGATCTTCCTCGGGACCCGACATTCCTAGAACAAGTCGACTAGCATTAAGAATTCTGGCACTCCCGGACGTGCCAAGTGCGGCGGAGCGCCGGATCCTCTATTACCCCGACTCAAAGCGGGTGCCCAAAAGAAGGGACCATCGGTCCCCACGCTCTCCACCCTCAGCTGTTCCAGAGCTAGCTGCTACCGCCCTGGACTCAACAGCTCCTCTCAGGAGCCTATAGTCGCCCAGGTCCGCGGGGGTTCACCCTTGGCGCAGCTGGGCTACTTTACATGCAAAGCGGAGGGGCCCGGGAGGGGGCAACTAAGAAATTGCTGTAGCGGGGACCTGTAGGGCGCCACTGGACTTGCTTGCCTTTCCTTTCCGACTCTCATCTTCTCCTTCGGTAGGTCGGGGAGAGGTTGTTTTACTGATTTGGGGTGTAACGACTTTGAGACCAAGGTATGGGAGATAGGACCTCTTTTAGAGGACGGGGGTTGGGCGAAGACAGGACACTGGTTCTAGGGCATAGTGTTCTGCATGTCTCGGTGTCCAAATGGTGAAGAAAACCGGTCGCCGGGCCAATCCCAGCTTCTGGCGTGTGTATATGTCAACAAGCGAGCGCAATGTCAGGCATGTCTCTTGGCTCCTTGATTCTATGTCTAAAATCCATATTTAACACTTTCGCGGTGACAGCACACAGGACTAACGTTCCCCCCCCCCCATTTCCATTGAGCTCTTATTTTGAAATGTAATCGGTAGTGGAGACAAGGAGAGAAAACTGACCCAGCTTTCTAAATCCGCCATCTCTGAATCCACAGAGCTCAGCTCTACGTGTGTATCTATGACCTCTGAAGAAGATCCCCAACCGTCCTTCCTCACCTACACCACCGCGCAGTCCACGATCTCAAGTACACCCGTTTTACTACCCTCCATTCTTCAAAGTCACATAGACCCCTCAGCCACTTATACCCCGGCGGGTGTCCTGAGATTCAATTTGGACGCCTGGCCATCATTCAGCGATCACAAAATCCCCTCCACTCGACTCCCAAGGCATCGGAGGGAAAGGCCCTAGAGGACCCAGATAGGGGCTTCCACAGTCCAGTTTTGTCTTCCTAGAGGATTCTCAAAAATCAGCTCGAAATATGGGAGAGATCCTGTCTCGGAACTGGGGCTGGCCAGCCTTCCCCGCTCACACACCACTGGTCTCCCTTGCCTTCTAGGTCCAGAGCCCTTGGACCCATATTCTCCACACCCCCTACCGCAGTCTGGAGTGTTTCCCACCAACCAGGCACCATTCTTAGTCCCTGTGGGTCGCTATTTAATTCCCAGAGCAGCCGCTTCCATCCTCCAGTCCAGACCAAGGTCTGCATAAAAAGGGGAGAGAAGGCCCACCACAGTGGGCTCCTAGGAATGCCAACCACGAAACCCCGTATATCTGGCAGCACAGGTACAGGGAGGAAGGAAGGGGTCAGCTTAGATGCACCCTGGATCCCTGCCATCTGGAAGACGCACAGACTCCGCACAGACCTGTGAAGATCCAGCTTATGCAACCAAGGAACTGCTCTGCTGGAGTCTCTCTGATCCAGTCCCCCGCCGCCTCTTTCCCTTCCCCTCTCTCGAGGTTCACGCTCTTAATATGCAGTACTTTCTAGTTTATATGGTTGTCTCTCCTGAACAACGGTAAAGGAGGTGCAGGAGAGGGAGACAGATCGTTCTTCTCTATACTTTCCCAGACAGGAACCCCAATCCAAGCAAGGGCGCCTGTTCCTATCCCTGCATACTGAAGGTGAGAAGTTGGGGGAGGTGGGCCTTTGCAACTGTGCTCCTGAGCGCACTTTGCTCCGGGAGGCGGTTTCCGAACCGAGCTTGGGCGGTGGTAGGGGAGGGACAGCAAAGCCAAGAAAGGGCAGTATCCTGCCGGATGTCACGACGTGCACCGGGCCTGGGTGAGCAATCCAGGCTTCCCCTGAGGGCTAGGGGGAACTCTGAGCATGGGGAGGGGGGCGGTTAGGGCAGCGAGGTCGAGCGTGCTGAACTCAGCCAGCGAAGCTGAGCAATGGTAGTCTCGGAAGAGAGAGGGTGTGTTGAAGAAGACAGAAGTGGATAGAAAAGGCGGGAAGAAGAGAAAGCATGCAGAAAAAGGAAGAGGGTGTACAGGGAGGGAAGATGTGTCCAGAGAAACACATGGGAAAGCGAAGCGAAGAGATGGAAAAGACACGCTTTGTAGTGGTGGTTCACTCCTGTAATCCCAGTACTTGAGTTCAAGGTTACTATGCAAGGATGTCCAGGCAAGGCCAAGCTACAGAATAAGACTGTCAGGGGAAAAAAAAGGGGGGGGGGGGCGGTAGTGGAGACAAGCTAGAAGCTGAGAATCCTGAAGCTCCCAGCAGGGTCTTCCACTGGGACCTAAGTGTGCTATGCCTGTGACAGGCACATTCCTGGGCCAGAGAAAAGGAGGTTGGAGTCTGTTTGGTGGGAGACATAACGCCTATGGAAAGCGTGTGAGCAGCACTGGGCAGGAATCCAACAAATAAATAAAACGTCTAAGACGGCGTGACAACAATGTGTATTTGGGTGCGTGCCCATGTTCCTCTGTGTGAGCACACACTCACACCCGTAAGGAAGACAAACGGGGCTCCTGCCTCAGAGTAATTAATCCTCTCACTAATTGACTCTCTCCCCTTACCTAATGCTGGTGGTCACTGCAGATATCCGGAGAGATATCAAGTAGGAAGGGAAGGAGGGAGGAAGACCCCGAAGCTGACAGCCTTTGGGACTGAGAATGAGTGTGTTCTAAAGTTGGCATTTCTAACCTTTTATCCTCAGCACCTCCCCCCTTTTTGGATGGAGTTCAATAGATGTTCCTGCTTTGCCTGTCCAGGTTTGGGGCAAAGTTAACAAAGGTCTTTTAGGCTTAGAGTGACCAGATCACACACACTGAGGACCTTCTATAGTCCTGCACCTGGGGACTTGAAGTCTCTCAGATGAAAGCCACTCACTATCCCTCTGCTAGATGTCACCCACATGGCAGTCTGTAACTCTGACTCTCTTGTTCTCCCCCAAGGGAGAGCATGAGTTACCTACTGTCACTGTTTATTCTTCCAGGACCTAGGGCCGATGCATCCTGCAGTCCCTGACAGAGCTGGAGAGGTTGAGGGTGGCTGGGAAACAACTTGAGAAGGATGAAAAGAGACTAGGAGCAGGGATGAGGCTAGGCCAAGGATGAGGAAACCCACAGAGTAGTTGTCATCCCACAAAGGTGAGGTCTTTGGGGACAAAGGAGGAACCAAGTGGTTACTGCTGGGTAGGAAAGAATGTGTAGTGGGTGGAAGGCAGGCAGGTAGCTGTGCTTCTGTGCCTGTGTGACAGTTCTCGTCCATGTGGGCATGGAGAAGGCTCAGTATGCGCCCCCACTACACCCTCAGGTCTAGGACTGGGGAGCAGACGCAGGGGACTGATCTGTTTTGGGGTAGCTGAGTTGGCTGAAGGGACCCAAGGTCCACTATGTATCTGCTTGATGACGCGCGCGTCCAGGCTTTGGGAGGTGAATGTCAACTGTCATCCCTGTGAGGTAGCACTGTCTCTCTCTTGGCCTCCTCAGAGGCTAAGTAAATAGATTCAGAGAGTGGGTTGGAGGGGACACAGCTTCCCAGGGAAACAAAACAAAACAAAACAACCCACAGCCCCACTGAACACAATTCTTAATTGCCCCCCCGGGGGCATTTGTACATTTGACCAAAGCGAGTCCCCAAGCAGTAGCAGCAGTGTTACTTATAGGGACTAGAGGTCCAGAGAGAGTTGAGGGTGAGGGGCAGACCAAGAGAGGTGACTGGCGTGTTAGAGAAGGTGAGATGCTTGGCCTCTTCTCCACATCACTGCCATGCTTTAAGAGGAAAAAAGAAGAAAGAACGAGGGGAAAAAAAAAAAAAGGAAAAGGAATAAAATTTCCGGGCAGAGAAAGAGAAGGGCACATAAAAGGCAAATAGAAACCAGAAAGGAAAGAAAGTGAGGAAGAAAGAAAAAGGCAGGGAGGTGGAGAGAGAGGCTGTAATAAAAGAGGGTGAAGGCGGCCCCAGGAGGCTGGGCCTCGTCCCAAACCATCCGTCTTCATTGTCTCCGCCTGTGCTAAGGCAACTCCAGCATAAGGAAAAGCCACTATTGGAGCCTCGGCTTTATTTTATATCCTATACATCAGGAGGGAGGCAAAGCTTTATTTTCGCCAAGAGACAGATATTTTATTTCTCTCTTACGGTTTTATGTGTGAGAGATGTCAGATTGCCACAATGGATGGCTAATGCATAGGCAAGAGGAAGCCGTGGTGGCATGCTGTGTGTCATGGGGTCTTGGGGGGGTGAGCGGGCCTGGGATTTAGGGCTGATGGGACACTCTGGGGGATTTCTGCTAAAACATCTCTCTTCATAAATCCACAAGCATGGTCAGCTCAACAGGGAGAAGGAGTTTTAGGGGAAAAGAGTTGGGCTTAGGAATAAGTGAACACACAAAGGAACCGCTTGCCTTCCAACTGGCTTGGGCACTGGGGGCAGGCACAAGTTCCACTCACAGGCGAAGGGAGACCTGTTTTGGAAGCAGATGAAGGGGTGAGGAGTGATGAATTAAAAACCTAGAACCCAGAAATGGTGTCTTGCACATTTATAAGGACATCCGTAAATAGACCAGGCATCTGAGGACCAAAGCGGTTTTAGCTTTTAAATTAAGAGCCACAGGAAGCAGAGGAAGGCTGTGGACACACGTGCCTTTCACAGGGAGATATGTTCCTGGCAGAGCTGTATCTATGTGCCTTCTTTTGCCCTATTTATATTTCCGGTTTCTTTCTTTTATCCACATGTCCCCTTCCTCAGAAAGCCTTTTTTCTTTCTTTCTTTCTTTCTTTCTTTCTTTCTTTCTTTCTTTCTTTCTTTCTTTCTTTCTTTCTTTCTTTTTTTATTACCTTCTCAGAGCCTTGGAGGAAAAGAGCCATTAATTTGCAAATTATCGAATCTGTACAAGGATCAAGATGGGTGTTTTCCACTGCTACATCTAATGTTTTGCGCGGACACACACGTGCACACACAAACCCATTATGCTGTGAACCCTCCAGTGTAGGTGCCAGATTAGAATTCAAGAAAAGCTCCTTCCTGCCAACCTGCTCCACATTAAGCCCCAAACCTCAAAGTGTAATAATGTTCACATTTTTAAACCCCAGGAGATGGGGATGAGCATAGAGAGACAGTGGTGTGTGTGTATGTGGGGGGGTGTCTTTGAATTAACATGTCCATCTGGACTCGGACTCACTATCTCCCATCCTTGTGAGCCACCCCTGCAGAGACCACTGCTTATAGGAGTAGCTTTCACTCATTTTCATGTCTTGCTAATTGTTTGATGTGTTGGTTTGTATTTGTTACGTAGCAAAAAGCAGTTATATTCTTCCCCTCATTTCAAAGGATCTCAGGCAGCACAAGAATTCTAGACAATGAGCAGTGCTAACTGACCACAACTGTCCCCAGACTTTGAAGAAGCTCTTTAACCTTTCTGGGCCTCAGTTTCCCCGTCTATATGCAGGGGATTGGGCTAAACGATGGCCGAGGTCCCTTCCAGCTCCGACTTCCTCTGACCGAATGAGATAATGTGTGAAAACGCTTTGTAACGGCTAAAGCCGGACGAATGCCGGGGATTATTATTACGATTCTAATCAATCCTCTTTTCTCCACATGGATCTTGGCTGTTTAGCGCCAGCAAGCAGGCTAAAGAGGGCCCAAGCGAGAACGCTTAGAGGTGGAAAGGCTCTGCTGGGGATAGAAAACCCCTGCGTCTCTGTCTCTGGGAAGCCAGGTGGGCAGAGGAGAGCAGCAGGATGGGCCAGGACCCATTTTCGTCTGGGCAGTAGCAGAGGGTGTGTTTCTTCAAAAGCATTATTTGTTTCCAAGTGACTGACATAGGAGGGCGATTTGCATTTTTTGTTTTTCCAGGGAGAAAGGAAAGAACAAGGTGTAGCTGATTAGCAAGTTAATTATTTCAGTACCCCAAGGGTTCATGCGTGGTGGTAAGTTGTCCAGCCCTGGTGTAATTTCACAGTCTCTGCATTTCTTGGTGAGCACCTGGGGTGCCTGAGTCTGTCTCTTTCTCCATCCACCTGCCTTGTATCTTCCTGACACACCTGGGGAAAGGGGCAGGGCCTGGGGTGGCAGTTGGTACTATATCGGATGAAGGGAGACAGAACTTACGAGATGCCCTCTACCTCCACGGAGTTGCTTAGTTACTTATCTCTTTCTTCTCCACTAACGTATTTCTCAATTAATATTAATGAGGTGGTTATCAGTAAGTGGGGTGGCCGTGAGGTGATAGCCCAGATTTGGTCTGGAGATAAACTATGGAGGGAAAAGTCCTTGCGTCTCACCCCCTCCTGCCAGGTCAGCTCTCCAAGCTCTGTTTGATTTCTCACCTCTGGCCACCACTTGTTCTGCAGCGGCCTCCTCCAGCCTGACCTCCCTTTAGGGAGGGGAGGTGGGATTGTGTGGTCAAAGGGATGGATACCTTCCCCCAGAGAGATAAGTTGGAGATGTGAGCATGAGCTGCAGAATTAACAGCTTTGGCTTCTGCCACTAGGCTGGCTTCCTGCTCGCAGGATGGGAAGGCCCGCCCCCTGCCTCTCCTTTTGAGCCCGGCAAAGGGGGGCTCTCCAGTTTACTTAAGAGTGGTCCCATCTGCTCAGACTGGCCTTTCATAAGGGGAGGGATTTATGCAGTGTCCTTGTGCTTAGACCTGGGATTTGGCTGAAAACCTTGGGCCTCTGAGAATATTACCTAATGCTGCAGTGCTCAGTCATGGAGATGATTCATGAGTTTTGTCTTCGTGGAGTGGAGCACGTGTGTGTGTGTGTGTGTGTGTGTGTGTGTGTGTGTGTGTGTGTTACTTTCTACTGTTCGCACTTTGAATCCAAACACAAGGAGACTTCTTTACTTTCTTTTTCTTCTTTTCTGTATTGTCTCAGGAGACGGCCTTGGAGGGCCAACTTCTCGACTTCAGCAGCGTGAGGATGACAAAGTACTCACTGGTGCTGCCATTCAGCTGTCCCCACTCAGGGTGGCTGCCACCCTTGCTGATGTCTGAGAAGACAGTGCTGGTGAGTGCTGGTGACTACTTAGCTGGTGATGATAGTATTTGTAGAGTAGGGTGAGTCCAATTGCCGCTCAGATTAGGTTTGGCCTCCCTGGCCTCACAGTGCTGGGTGTGCAGGTAGGACAGGAGGTGGTGAGGAACTTCATGGGCAGGAAGATGGGCCGAGAGAGGAGCTCCATGGCTGGTGGCGACAGACCATCAAGGAGAACATCGAAGTTCCATGTGGAGTCCTGGGCAGATTCAGAAGGACCTATAAGTGTCATGTATTTATCTTCTCTGGGACAAAATGTGACTTCTTTTCAGGGTCAGCAGCCGGTAAGCTCTTCTTCTAGCACTTTCTTACTCACATCGGAGTTTGGCCTTAGAGATGGAGACCCTACTCTCCCAGCCTGCTAGTATTGCTTGGCCTTGGGTCATTCATAATGGAAATGGAGCCGGCTTCCAAGTCCCCTGACCAGCCTTCATTCTTTTTGATTTGTTTTGTTTTGGTGAGACACGGTTTCTCTGTGTGGCCCTAGCTGTTATGGAACTTGCTCTGTAGGCCTGCCTCTGCCTCCTGAGAGCTGGGATTAAAGATGTGTGCCACCATAACTGGCTAAATCTTCATTCTTTTTGTTGTTACTGTTTGTTTTGAAACTGGTTCTGACTATGTAGCTCTGGCTGCCCTGGCACTTATTAGATAGACCAGGCTGGGTCTTGAACTCGCAGAGATCTGCCTGCCTCTGTCTCCTAAGTGCTGGGTGCCACCATGTTGGGCCTTCTGCCGTTATTCTTGGAGGTGGGCTGGTCTGTGCCTGGGTGCAAGCTTGTTCTCATTTGGGCCACAGCAAGGATATAGCTTCTTCTTAAACAAAAGAAGCAGGGACCCGATTTGATGAACCTTCTCAGGAAGGATTTGCCAATAATTTGATAAATGCAATCTGTTTTCCCTCTTCTGAATGAGTGACTTTGTCAGTCAGTCCTAGGGCCTGCAGAAGCATAAAGATGCTTGTGTTAGCCTTCCTGTTTTACTCACGCTGGGGTTTGGGCTTGCTTCTGACAGACTAGGAGGAGCAGACACATTCCAGATCCAGAGCCTGGAGTGTTATCTCTCCCAAAACCTCAAATCCTTCCCTCCCTTTGTTTCCCTTTACCACAGATGCAGAGGCCTCCTAGTGAAGTGTGAAGGGATGCCCTCAACCAGGGTTGAAGAAAGGAAGCAAAGAAGGGGAGCCCAAGAAAAGGTGGGGCCAGTTGGGATTTTTAGGTAACACTCTTCTGGCATACTTCTCATGTGTTGTATGTTATAATCGCCAAATTTCACATTTATTGTAGTAGCCTGCCGTGTGTAGGCCAAATGCTGCTTGGCCAAAACAGTGTTAAATAAAACTATAAGAAATGCTACCAGGGCTTTGCATGGATTATTTAATTCTATCAATGACAAACAACACTAATATGCAGCATCTCGCCTGGCACAATATCATGTTTCATTTATATATGCCGAGACATATTTAAGCATGAAAGATACTGTTTCCCGACACATACATTTCCCAGTGATTACTTAGAAGCGTGATAGAAACGGCAGGAGCCTCTCCCACACATAAACCTGCACCATCATACACACAGACTGCCTGTCACACACCGTCACACAGCTAGCCTGCCACAAACATATCTTCATCTCTGTGCTCTCACAGGTAATAAATGTAAGTGTGAATTTAGCCTTATGCTAAATTCCATTCCAGGTCCGTGTACCAATGTGTACATACCTACGGCACAATTTCAGGGTCTCTGATGCATTTACACACCTTTTTTTTTCATACACATACTTAGACTGTCACATAAACATCAGCATGGGTATCAAATCGCACATAGATCTTTACCAGACTTGTGTAAATGTTCTCGCTGCTGTGTTCTGATAGCAGACTGTGTGCTCCGTTAGGAGGGCCTCTGCACAGGTACCTATGTGTCTGTGTACAGGGGCACATCACCACTGCCATCCCATGCTGACATCCACTCCCCTGTTTCGTCTAGCCAAGGAGCAAGAATTTCCCTGGGACCCTTGGCAGCTGGTGACAGATTTAGAATGGAGAATTTCCCATGGTTTTCCTACAGTAATCCAGAGATCTTTAAGATGGAACACTTAGAGGAACAGGATAGAAATGCCCGCTTTCTTGGGCTCTGACAAGAACATGAAAGTGCAGGGGTGGGAGATGAAGTTGGGGGGCTGGTTTGTTCAGTCAGATACACCCACAAGAAGTCTCTCCCCACCGCCTCTTCCTCTCTCAGGAAGGTCTCCCTAAGCGGACCAGGTTGGCCTAGAATTTGTGCTGAAACTTCCCCAGTTCAGAGATTATGGGCCTGTGCCACCATGTCCACCTTAGTCGTTCATTTCACAAACACCCCAGAGAGACACAGAAGGGCTGGGATAGCAGATCAGCTCCTCTGATCTCTGTTCTGCTATGGGTCAGCTGTATGCGAGTCTATTTGTAAACTAAAATATTGGCCTACATGGGTGGTTCACTCCCTGGCTACAACAGTATAATCATCAGGGAAGTTTTTTGTTTGTTTTTGTTTTTGTTTCTTAAAAAACCCAGGTACCTGGACTCCAAACCAATTTAATCAACATCTTTGGAGGGAGGTCACTAGCATCTTATTTAAAAACCAAAGAACACTTCCAGGGGGATTCCATGTTCAGCCAAGGTTAAGAACCATTGGTCCAGATATTCTCTGAGGTTCTTCTACCCCTAAAACTTAATGTCCTGGAGGAATATCTCTATCTCTATCTATCTATCTATCTATCTATCTATCTATCTATCTATCCATCCATCATCACCATGCTCAACCCCAAAGTCCTCTTCTGGCCATCCTAAATTCACTTGGAGATCATAAAAAGCCATTAAAAGTATTCTTGTTTTTTTTTTTTTTTTTTTTTTTTTTTTGAGACAGGGTTTCTCTGTGTAGCTTTGCACCTTTCCTGGATCTCGCTCTGTAGACCAGGCTGGCCTTGAATTCACAAAGATCTGCCTGCCTTTGCCTCATGTGGGATTAAAGGCGTGCACCACCACCGCCCGGCTTGTTTTGTTTTTCAAGACAGCGTTTCTCTGTGTAGCCCTGGTTGTCCTAGACCTAGCTCTGTAGTAGACCAGGCTGGCCTGGAACTCACAGAGATCTGCCTGTTTCTGCTTCCTGAGTGCTGGGATCAAAGGCATGTGCCACCACTGCCCAGCTAAAAGTATTCTTTCAATTTAGAAAGAGAGTCACTTTGTAAAAGCTATAATTGCCCTGCAGAAAAACACACACCAGCATCTCCAACTCTTGTAGACCTTCTAGCTCTCCAGCTCACTCATCCAACTTTAATGATATGACATACATGCAAATGATGTAAGCCGCTATCTGCTCCACGGGATAGATACCTTTGGCCAGACACATATTTCCTGTCTGATTCTTCCCCTAACCTGTTTTGATAACATGCTATTTTTAGCAGGGAAAATGAGAAGGCATGGATCCTGGGTGGAGTGCTCTTTCCCTCCCCCAGCTGGGATTCAGAGAACAGCAGCCCCCAGGCCCATGGCCCAGTTCTGATGCTGAAGGAAGCATTGAGCTGTGCGTCCTGGAAAGTCGCTCTCAGACCTGGGCCTTTGGGAATCCCACACTAATATTCTCTAACAACAGTTCCTGTCCCCCTTGAAAACCAACCCACTGGAGGAGGCTGAGCTGGGCTGAGGCTCGGAGACAAACCCCCCCGCTGGCTGTCACTGCAGCCCTCTCTCTCCTTTGGAGGGTGGTTAGAGGAAGGGGTGGGAAGAGTTCCTCCTGGTGGAGGGTGCCTGCTGCTCCCCCATGTTAGCACTACGTTGGGTGGGTTTTCAGGTCCTCTAAGACCGGTTCTCTTTCCCACTGTCTCTTTTCTCCTGTCGGCCACCTTGTCCAGACATTCTGAAACAGTGTTTACATTTCTTTTCTCCTCCTTTTCTTCTTTCTTCCCACTTTTCTTCTTCCTAGTTGGGGATGGAAACCAGGGTCTTGCACAGTCTAGGTAAGCCTCCACCACTGAGCTACACACCCAGCCTGGACTACTTTTCTTTAGGAACACTGTGCCAGCATGGCTCCTTTGTGCAGGTGAGTGCTGGGTTAGTGGTCAGGCCTGAGGGAGGCCCTGGCAGGCCAGGGCTGTGATACTTTTGCATGTGCTTTTTGCATCTGTCTATTCTGTTTGCCTTTTTTCTTTTTCTTTCTGCCTTCTCTTTCATTTTATCTCCTTTCCCGATGACATTCTGAGTCAGACTTTGGCCACAGGAACATCTCAACCCCAGTAGTGCACAGTCCCTCGTTCCCCTTCCTGCCCTCTCCCCTGCTACCGAAGAGGGAACCCAGATATGGTGCAGAAACTTTGGTTCCTAAATCCTGATCCAGAGAGCCCCTTCCCAGCCTGCTTCCCCTGGGCCTGGGGAGCATCACACCCCAGGATGCCCCAGAACATGATGGATTCCCCAGGCACCTTCAAAGGGCTCAGCATTTGTTTGCAGTGTGGACCTTGAATCTTGCTCTGGTCATAAATGTTGTTTATTTTGACGAGGACCTACTGAAAGGGGACCGTGGGGCAGGGAGGGCAAAGAGAAATCAATGGGGGAAGATCATAAAGCCATTAGCAGGGTAGGGCTTGTAGGGGTCACAGGATCACAGAAATTTTCAGACTAGAGGGAGCACAGGCCATCAGAAAGGTCAGAGATGGTCATTATGTCATCAAGAGGCCTCTAGGGGCCACATGGGGCTAGGGTGGCGTCCTGAGGCCTCTTATGTGGAGAATCTTTCTAGAAAATGGAGGCAGGGTGTGGGGCATGACCCCCCAGTAACCTTCTACCAGGTGGAGGAGGCCAGGGGTTGCTAAACATGATGGATATGCCCTCCTGGGGAGCAGAGCCAACTGTCAGATCATATAGCGGAGCCTCCTGCTTGGGGGGGGGGGGAGGGAATGGGCACAGCTCCCGGGTAAAGAATTTGCCTCTGCTGTTATTTACCGAACACCGAATATATATCAGGTACTGTACTTGGTGCTCTTCCAGTACCCTGTCTTACTCAGTCTTCAATATAATTTTGAAAAGATGTTTTCAATATCCATTTTGCAGCTAAGAGAGGGGAGATGGCTTGTTCAAGGTCACACAGTAAGTTAGTGGTAAGGCCCAGGTTAGACCTCACACTTGGATTTCTTTCTTCCTCTGTCTCTGTGTGTCTCTGTTCGTGTGTGTGTGTGTGTGTGTGTGTGTGTGTATGTGTGTGTGTGTGTATATATATGTGTGTGTGTGTGTGTATGTGTGTGTATATATGAGTGTGTGTGTGTGTGTGTGTGTGTGTATATATATGTGTGTGTGTGTATATATATGTGTGTGTGTGTGTGTATATATATGTGTGTGTGTGTGTGTATGTGTGTGTATATATGAGTGTGTGTGTGTGTGTGTGTGTGTGCGTGCGCGCGTGCGCGCACGCGCGCGCAAGTGTGCAGAGCTAGGGACTGGTAAGCTCATCACATGCTATATTACTAAGCTCCCAAACTTAGGATTCTTCAAACCTCACCCCCCCCCCACCTCCACCACCTTCTACCACGCACTACGGTTCCCTGTAGCTTTAGAGACCAATGAGAGTAGGGCTCCCCTCACTGTAAAGCACATGGTGGTTGACAGGAAGCTCAGAGACAAACTTACAGGGCCGGACAGCAGAGCCTCTAACTCTTTCTGGACTCTGGAACAGACGGACATGGCTCATTCTGCAGAGACCTTGCTCCCACAAGCCCGCACAGTCAGGAAAACATCCTGCTCGACTTGCGCTACTGTGTGACTCAGGTCAAGTCACTCCACCTCTCTGAGCCGTGCTTTCTGGATCCATCTCCAGACCTTTGTGGAAGTTGAGGGTTGGTAGCTGACTTCTTTTGTACCCATCCCCGTTTTGTGTCAAAGCTGCAGGACGGGATTCGGGATTCGGAGATGAGACTTAGTTTTGCCTCTAAACCTGATTTGGATCACAAAAAAAGTCCCTCAAAAACCAGCATGGCAAGCCTTGTTCAGCTCCCCGCTGAGAAGTGAGAGGCTGAGAGCCACTGCCTGGGCCAGTTTAAGCAGCTAGTTCCTCCCTGATGCCCTGACTGTGTAATCCAGTTGCTCACAGAATGGAAAATCCCCTTCTCCTCCCCGACAAAGGCCTCCTAAGAGGTCTGCTGGCTCTGGGGCTCTAATCTGCCCAGACATCACTCTGTGAGCAGGTTGCCAGGGTCCTCATCCCAGCTGCCCCTCGGTGGGGGATCAGGACGGCTGAAGCTGTGGTCCAGGAGCTGAGGGACCTCCTGTGCTCTGGGATTTTGCCCAGAAGATCAGAGAAGCAAATGGGCCTTGCTGGTGAAGAGAGAGAGCTTCTGGGATGGCCCTGGGGCTCAAGATGGAGGGAGAGAGGGAGGGAGAGAGGCCGGAGAACCGGTGCCCTGGCTGAGGTACCTGGGTGGGGCTTCCTATTAAGCAGTCCATCATTCGACCCACCATCTTCCTTTCCTTTTTACTTAAAGATGGTCCTCCCACACCTTCACCTCCCCCACCCTTCTCTTACTCATCCATTCACCCAGCACTGACAGCTGCCCTGTGGGTGAACTCCTGATTCTCCCGCACTAAAGACAGGGCAGGGGCTCTGGCCAGAGCCACCCCCAACCCCAGTCTTCATACATGTGTGCTGGGCTTCCCTGAATCAGACCAAAGAGGAGAAAACGAGGGCTATGGAGAAAGAGGCAGGACCAGGAAGGGGAAGACAAGGAAGAAATGGGCGGGTGGCTGAGGGATTGTTCATTATGCGGAAGCCCTGGGTTCAGTTCCCGGCAGAGGGAGGGGGAGGCTGTGAAAGAGGAAAGGGAGACATGGAGAAAGAAGAAACGAAGGACTCAAGAACCACCAGAAGATGAGACATAGGAGGATAAATGAGGGGAGGCCAGGCAGGGACCAGAAAGTAGGGATGCTTAGGAGGCATCCTCGGTGGCTGAAGATACTGTGTGGAGGAAAAAGAAAGGGTGTGCCAAGGGCCTGCAGGGGACACCCCGGGGTCTCTCAGTGCAAGGGCTGAGGCCTTGCTCCTATCTCAGGCACCCAGGCGTCCCTGACCAGTCCCATCCCACTCACCAAGGGGGTTGATTGTCAGGATGCCATCGGAGGAATTTTCCTTTGGGGTGACCCGCTCTGTGAGACTGACTCCATGGAGCCCTTCCATCCCTGTGAGGGATGGTATCAGTGCCTTTGTGCCTCTCTCTTGTCCGCTCACCTCGGTTTCCGTGGGGCATTGCGCTTACTAATTGGGAGGTTTTTCTATGACAATGGACACAGCTCGCAGAAGGAGAGGTAGGTGCTCACAGCCACATGGTGAACTAACGAGGAGCCCTGCCTGCCTTTCTACCCTCACGGGGCGAAGACTGAGAGAATGAGAGGGCAGGCTGATGTCATCTCTGCAGAGCCAAGCACTCAGTAGTCCCTCTGCTGGGAACAATGCCATAGGGTTGTGCATCCTCCATGAGGGAAGACATCCGTGCTGTGTGATAGCCGCCGCCGCGTCCGCAGCCTGAGGCGGTACGCACTCAGTAAATCTTCACACACACCCTACCAGGTAGAAGAAGTTCTTTGCCCTGCCATTTTTAAAAAGGTGTAAACTAAGGCTTAGAGAGGCAAAGTAACTTCAACTCACACACTAGGAATTGGAGCTTAAATTCCCTCAAAGTATGTGTTGAATTCCTCTCCCTCCCCCCCCCCCCAGGCCTGGTAGGCAAGGGCTCTGCCACTGAGGTACAAGCCCCATCCTACTGGGTTCTCAGCCCTACTAGGTTCTGTCTTAGGGTCTGATAGTGAATGCTTTTTCCTCCTGCACCTGCCAAATCTGAGACTCCCCCACATCCACGGAAACTGCTGTCGTCAGGGAGAATCCAGTTAGGTGGGTCCCTTTGACTACGGTCCCCCAACTCCCCGTAAAGACCTTGCAAGGACAAGGGTAAGGTCCCCTGAGATGTCATCTGATTTATGTGACGATATTGTTATTTTATGGGATGGGCCAAAGAGGTGTCAGGAAGCAAGTTAGCAGTAAATCTCCCATCTCTGCTCCGGTCCCTCTGCATGTCCTTCCTGAAATTTATGGTGAAATCTATTCGGAGCTAGGGACTTGGGGCTAGGGAGGTAAAGACTTGGGGTAGGGAGGTAAAGGGGTCATCCATCCTCTGGGATCTGTTAAACACCCACATGAACATCACCAGCCCGTACTCCATCACAAACCCCAGGTTCACAGTCCTCAAGGTCCTTCTGAGGATCCCCACAAGCAGTGGCATAGGCAGACACTTGGCCCGCTCACCTTACTCACAGGTGAGCGAGGCCATTGCTTGCATACCTCCAGCAAAGGTGTATTATCGGGGTCACCCAGTGGGCGGGTGGTCCACATGCTCTCCTTCACTGGTGGGCTTGAGTTTCTACCTCAAAACCCGGGAGTAGAGGTAAGACTCCCGTGCGATTACTCTGAAGCTAGTGAAGCTTCCCAGGGGCAGCAAGACACGAGGGAGCTGGAAAGGAGACTACTCCTCCGTCCTTTTGATGGCAGCTCAGCATCGGATCTCTGTCCCCAGCAGGCAGGTCCCCAGCCTGAGTGAACACAGGCCACTTGCAGACAGTGACTGCAGACCTGGCACCTTCTCCCGTTCTGTTCTCTCCTCTCCTCCCGTCCTCACCGTCATCACCGTTGTGAGCTTTCACAGCTGTCAACTTCCTCCTGAGATGAACTCCGCAGCAGCTCAGAGATCAGGACATGTGGGCTATAGTCAGAGGTCTGGAGGGAAGAAAGATAAAGGAGAGAGGAGCAGGACAAGGGAAAACAGGGACAGGAGAAGAAGACCCGCCCAGATCTACACCTCTCCCCTGCTAAGCTACTACATCCCCAGGACTGGTGACTATCTACCCAGATGGCCTTGCACTGACTAGCTGGCTGTTGCACGGACATTTCTCCATGTAGCTCACGGCACTTGGAGGACACACCTTGGCACCCTCATGTCCCTAGTCTCAAGTCCAGTGTTCAGTATCTTCAGGAGTGCTCAGAGAACCTTAGCTAAATGAACGCAGGGGAAAAGAAGGAGCCAGCACCCCTCAAGTGGCTACCAAGGGACTCCCCACCCCATCATCTCCCTGCTGCCCTCCTGACTGTGAAGCCGGGGCTGTGCTCTGTCTCATGCTGAATATATGGAATTATCTATTACAATACTTCAATATTTATTACATTGATTTCACTTTAAATGCTTTGTAAATCATAGCAAAAAATAATGGCCTTCCAACAGAGAGTCATATACCGTAATCAACTGGAAGAAAGTCGGCATTGTAATTTAAAAAAAAAAAATCCTTATGTGAGTCTCTCGCTTAAATTAAGAGACAGGACGTGATTCAAATAATAAAACCCAAGTGAGGCTGGTTTTTCTTGGCAAATTAGCAGAGGTTTTAACTGGAACTGAAAAGGTGTTAAGGTGGAACACTGACCTCATTAGACCTTAATTATTTTCTGTTGTTACATTCCTGGAGTCAAGGGCTCCCCCCCTCCCCCAAAGTGTCCACATAAAGCCTCATCTCAGGAACTTTGGCTTTAGAGAGAAATCACTTCTCAAGAGGCATTAGTGGGATAAAAACAGACACTTCTCCAGTGACCCGTTTCTCCGTCATAGACTTTCCAGGGTGCCCAGAACTGCTGGTTTAGAGGCTGAATAATCTCATCTTTAAAAGCTGAGGATCTAGTTGGGACTTGTGACACAGGTTTGTAATCCCAGCTATTCAGGAGACTGAGACAGAAGGATCACAAGTTCAAAGCCAGCCTGGACAAGTAGTTTGTGAGCCCTTACTATAAAATAGAAAGTAAAAAACAAAAACAGGATGAACATATCCATTGTCCCCCATCTCTTTAGTATACATCCAAGATTTTGAAGCCAACATTTATCCAGCTGAGAAGGAGGAGATGCGTGTGCACGTGTCTGCTAACTTTGGGGACACAGAAAGCACCTTGTACTGCAAGCATCCTGCTTCACCTTCCGTGGCCCACATCGGTTGGTTAACAGTCCCAAAGTGAGCTAGGCTTAGTCCAAGATCCCCACCATATGCAGAAGGACGTGGAGCCCATTTCAGCCCCTCTCAATTGAAACTGAATTGACAGGAAAGTGAGCGGCTGAGCACTGTGTCTGGCACAGGGTGGGCATCCTAGAGTGGCAGTTTTACTTATGCTGGAAGGAAGGGCAGGTAGAAGGGTCTTTTCATTTGTCTCCTCCAACCTCCCTCACTGGCATAGGGTGAAGGGCAGGAGGAGAGGAGACATATTGCATCCCAAACAGCTCCAATATGGATGTCCACTCCACAGCCCCATGCCACCTCCCCCCATGACAGCCTCACTGAGCTCTCTACATTCAATGCCATCAGCCCCATTCTTCTCACTGGCCTCCAAGTGTGAGTGTGATCAAAGTGAAAGGCACATTCTAAGACCAGCCTTTTGAGAATCAGATCCGGTGGTCCCAGATAGTGACCGTCATTGGAGAGATGTCATGGTCAGACTGAGGCAAGCACTGGAGGAAAGACTGAAGGCAGGTGGGAGCAGTAAGTCACCATGGTTTAGGGGATCCCCAGGAAGAGAGAGAAACCACGGTTTCTTACGTTTGCCATAGAAGGGGAGAATGTTAGGGTGTATTCTGTAAAACAGGGCCAATGTTCTACAGAAGACACCCCCAAATTTCATGATACCATCTCAATAGACTCTCTTGCTTTCTGGAGGGATACTGAGGCCATCTGAAGTGGCAAAACACCTACTTGAGGACGCATAGCAAGGCTGAAATAAGGGCTGGGTTTTGAGCAAAAAGCTGTCCTTGCTGTACTCTTTGACCTGGAGTGGCCTGGCTGAGTCTAAAGGACTCAGTCCCTGAGGACTTGTGCAAAGGTCCACCTTGGATCTTTGCAAGAGCAAGCCTGTCTCTGCCTGGCCAGCTGAAAGGACCCTTTCTGGATTCCACTTGTGTCTCATGGCTTAGAAAGGCTATCTGGACGAAGGAGGATGTGCCATGAAGCTATCAGTATTAGGAGGCTGGAGATGCTGATAGCGCTGTAAAACTGTGACGAAGCCCAGTGTGGAAACTCACACTGCAGTCCCTGCACTCGGGAAGCTGAGGGAGACAAGGGGGTGCGTTTGAGGCCAGCCTGGTGTATATAGCTGTTTCAAAAAACAAAAGCTGTGAAGTTCTGCCCCGATGGGAAGGGTTGTGGCCAGCCTGGATGGCTGAACCAGATATAGAGAGGACAACTTAATCAGATTTCATTTGTGGTCCCAGGCTGAGCTTCTGGTGTTCGCTCCCCTCTTTCCCACCTTTCTTAGTAGCTAAACTTTACTTTCCATTTTTCTTTCCTTTTTCTTGTTTGTTTTGGGGGTTGAACCCAGCACTCGTGCATGCAGGACAAGTACTCACTCTACACTGAGCTGCATCCCTAGTTCTGACTCCAGATCTTGGCCCTCTGAAGAATGGAACAAGGAGGAAGCCTATTCTTTCCCATAACATGACTTAGGTGCTACAGATGTGGTTCAGTTGGTAAAGTGCACACAAGCGCAGGACCTGAGTTCACATCCCCAGAGCCCACTTAAGAACAGGGTATGGGAGGCCACAGGAGGGTAGAGACAGGCTGATCATTGACTAGCTGGCCTAGCCAATTGGTGAGCTCTCAGTTAAGTGAGAGACTTTGTCCTAAAAGATAAGGCAGGGCTGGAGAGAATATTCAGCAATTAAAAGCATAGACTGCTCTTGCTGAGGACCTAAGTTTGGGTCCCAGCATTCAGTTTGTTAACTCCAGCTCCAGCGAAATCCAACACCTTTTGCCTCTGCACTTATGTACACACACACACACACACACACACACACACACACACACACACTCACGCACGCACGCACGCACGCACGCACTTCTTTAAAAAATAAGAAGGAAGACCACACCTTTACTTACTTTTATAATAAAAACAAGTATTTTGCATGCATATCTCTCTGTGCACCATGGCACAATTCTGATGGTCACGGCCAGTAGAGGGTTTCAGATTCTCTGGAACTAGAGTTCCACCCCATTTGTGGAATGCTGGGAATTGAACCCTGGTCCTCTGCAAGAGCAGTCAGTACTCTTAAACACTGAGCAATCTCTCCAGCCCCTGATACATGCTTTAATTTCAGCACTCAGGAGACAGAGGCAGGCAGAGCTCTTGGAGTTCGAGGCCAGCTTGGTCAACACAGTGTGTTCCAGGACAGCCAGAGTTATATAGTGTGATCCTATCTCAAAATAAACAAACAAACCAAAAACCAACCAAACATAAAAAGGTGGCGAGCAAGGGAGGAAGATACTTCTGATCTCTACAGGTGTACCCCGACATCTACACACACACCATGGTAAGTATTATATTCATGTTACAGATAAATAGACTAAGGTCCTGAAAGACAGCTGTTGAGACACAGAACTGGGGTACGAACCCAGGTCTCCCTGTCTGCACAGAGATGTCACCTAGGAAGGTAAGAATACACATTGAGCCGGGTGGTGGTGGCTCACGCCTTTAATCCCAGCACTCGGGAGGCAAAGCCAGGCGGATCTCTGTGAGTTCGAGGCCAGCCTGGACTACCAAGTGAGTCCCAGGAAAGGCGCAAAGCTACACAGAGAAACCCTGTCTCGAAAAACAAAAACAAAAACAAACAAAAACAAAAAAAAAAACAAAAAAAGAATACACATTGAAATATGAGCCCTATAAGGACACAGATGAACTGACTGTACCCCTAAGCCAGCCCCTGACACCCAGTCAACAAAAGTATTCCCAAATAACAAACATCAACCTTAACAGAAATTTTGGTGTAGAAAAGTGAGTTGAGAGTAAGCAAGAAACTGGGTGGGTGACTGGGAATTTTCTTCTGGCTTTTTGAGACAAGATTTCTCTGTATAGCCTTGGTTGGCCAGGAATTTTCTATAGACCAGGCTGGCCTCCACCATGCTGGGCCTTTCAAAGCTTATCTTCTACCTGTGTTTGCTCTGGAATTGTTCTTTCTTTTCTTTTCTTTTCTTTTCTTTTCTTTTCTTTTCTTTTCCCTTCCTTTCTTTCTTTCTTTCTTTCTTTCTTTCTTTCTTTCTTTCTTTCTTTCTTTCTTTCTTTCTTTTTCTTTCCTTCTTTCTTTTTGAGGTGGGGCAGGGGTTGTTTTGTTTCATTTTTTCGAGACAGGGTTTCTCTGTGTAGCCTTGGCTGTCATGGAACTCACTGTGTATACCAGGTTGGCCTCGAACTCAGAAATCCACCTGCTTCTGCCTCCTGAGAGCTGGGATCAAAGGTGTGCACCATTATACCTGGCTTTTTTTTCTTTTAATGGTTTATTGGCTTTTAAAAAAAATTAATGTGCGTATGTGTGTGTGCATGCGCACATACATGTAATGTCATGGTGTACATGTAGGGATCAGATGACAACTTTGGGAGTCAGTTCTCCCTTTCTCCTGGGGCTTCTGGGGATCAGTTGTTTTTTTTTTTTTTGTTTTTTTTTTAATCAGCTGAGCCATCTCATCATCCCTAGATCTGTCACAGTTTCACAGAAGGTTTCATGCAGTGTGTATTTCAGGGAGCACTTTGTGATCCATGCCAGTCCCACCTGGCTGCTTCTTTTTCTTTTCTTCTTTTATTGACACATGGTCACATTATGCAGCTCAGGCTGAGGCTGCCTGGAACTCACCATGCCATCTCTGCCTCAGCCTTTGGAGTGCTGGGATTTCAGGCATGCACTGCCATGCCTGGCTCTGGCTGTTTCTCTTCCCAGATACTAGCATGGCAGAGGTTTGGGCCTCAGACAGTCGTGGAATAAAGAAGAACTAAAGTTAAGAAACGGGCACACTAACACTGAGGTAAAACCTTTGTTGGTATATACAGATTATATTCAAATTATTTTAGAAGAGGCCATTGAGACAGCTCACTGGGTAAAGGTGCTTGCTGCCGGGCCTGATGACCTCAGTTTGATCCCCAGGACCCACATACTGGAAGGAGAGAATAGACTCCTGTACATTGTCCTTTAACCTCTATTCTCACCAGGGGAGGAACATACCCATCCACAAACAATAAAGAAAGAAATGTAGTAGAAGTCAGTTGCATTAAAAAATGTCGTAGGCATAAGTGTTGTCCTGCTCTTTGGATAGCCTCCTGGGATGACCTAGGGAACACTGAATGACTCCCTCTGGCATTTTTTGAGGTGCTAGAAATGGAACTTCGTATATGCAAGGTGGACACTCAACCTATGATTTACACCTCCAGCTTCAGGAACTAGCTTTTAACCCAATTTTTACTGAACTCCTACCTCGGACTAGACACTGGATTGAGGCCTGGGAGGCCCGGAAATGCCCATGGGATGGCCCCCAGATCTCAAGAGCATGCCCAGGCCAGGACCCTTTTTGGAGACCTTTCTCTAGGCAACTAGAGACAAGAAGGCATGCCAGAGGGTTGTGTGGCCTTCTTGTGCTCTTGCTCTCCGCTCTGGTCTCTCACTCCTGGTGTCTGGAGGATCCAGTCTTGTGGAAGGTCAGCCCTCTCTGCTCCCAGTCCCTCATCCCTGGCCCTCCACACTGCAGCTCTCCCCTGGCAGAGTGAAAAGGTGCAAGAGGGAATCCAGAGATTCTGTACTGTTTGTTTTGGGTTCAATGGAATCTCATTTACACGTGTTAATTGCAACTAATTGGCACTAATTGGATGAACAGGAAACCCTCTGGGAGCACTCATACCTTTAATTTGTAGTAAATATCATTAATTAACATATGCTAATTAGAGCCAATTAACATTGATTAAGGGTTGCCAGCTACTTGGAAAGTACAACTCTGTGTCCTCCTCCTTGGGCTGTCTGAAGTCAGCACAAAACATGATACATAGAGTCTGGAGGGGGAAAGGGCGCTGCATCTCACGGGGCACCAGCTACACAAACACACGGCCCCAGCAGCCCTCACCCCAACTGGCTGCCTAGAGGTGGCCCCCTGCCCTGCCTGCCTTTCCCCACTCAGTGCAAAGGGCTGTGCAGAGGTAGGGAGGGTCCTGCAAGATCAGCACTGTTCAGGGAGCTGGGGTAGAAGATTGCAAGGTTCCAGAGTTGAGCTGTTCTGCCCTTGACCATCTAGCTCCAAGACAGCAATTGTCATCCTGAGAGAGCCTGGAATTCTATCATGAAGGATGTGATCAGGGGAGGGGCACCCCCTCCAGATGTGGTAGATAGTAGGTTTCCCATTCATCCTGCCCAACTGGGAGGGGGTGCATGTTTGAATATACCAAACTTCCTCCATCAGGCACCCATGAAAGGGGAAAGTAGGACCACCCCCATCAGACAGCTCCATTGCTCATTGGGGGATACACTATTACTTAAGATTCAGATGCTGTTCCAATTTCCCAGGGTATTGGTGTTGGGTTAAAAAGTCAGCTAGGTGTGGTGGCGGTGCACACCTTTAATCCTAGCATTTGGACTGCAGAGGCAGGCAAATCTTTATGAGTTTGAGGCCAATCTGGTCTACATAGCAGGTCATCAAAACAATGAGACTGTGTCTTAAAACAAACAAACAAACCAAAAACCAGGACTGAGGGGGTAACTAGAGATACAGCATATGTCTAGCACATGGGAGGCCCTATGTTTATTCTTAGTACTAAAAATTTAAAAGAAAAAAATCATTGCCTAGGAGCCAGGCTTTTAGGGTTGCTTCTGCTTCTGTTACTATCTGACTATGGACTCTTGAGATTAGTATATATATGCCCTGTCCAGGGCTCCTCCTGCCTCCATAGCCATCACTGGACCTTCTCATTTCAGCAAGTTCCCTAAGGCAGGATTCCACCTGACTATTCATTTCAGTTCTCCATGGGCACAAAAAGTACTTGCTGCATAAATGAAAACATACATGAGATTTAAAATACCTTGATTTTTTTCTTTCCTTTTTTTCTTTTTGGTTTTTCAAGACAGGGTTTTTCTGTGTAACAGCCCTGTCTGTCCTGGAACTCACTCTGGAGACCAGGCTGGCCTTGAACTCAGAGAGATCCTCCTGCCTCTGCCTCCCTAGTGCTGGGATTAAAGACATATGCCACCACCACCCAGCCACGCCTTGATTTCTTGCACTGTGGAGAAAAGCAACATCTGTGGTGTGTGTGGACATAAGTGATGTACATTCACAAGTTGGTAAAACTTATAAATACACATTCGGGTTTTTGAGAGGCTTCATGTTTTTACTTCAACAATTTGAAAAGTCTAAGTGCTACAAACTTGAAAAGCAACGAGATTATTTTCAAACTTTGTTAAGATTTATTCTACATTCAGTTTTGTGAATTTTAAATGTTAAAACTTTGTGTCCCTGTGCCAGTCTCTCTAATAAAGGCAGCAAACAGTGATTCAAAAATTAAAACTCCAGGAGCTGGAGAAATGTTTTAGAGGTTAACCGTTCATACTGCTCTTACAGAAGACCCGAGTTTGATTCCCACCATCCATACTGGGTAGCTCACAACTGCCTGTAATTGCAATTCCAGGTGATCCAACACACATACACATAATTAAAAATAAAAATAAGATATTTTAAAAAATCAAAACTTGGGCTGGGCATCTAGGTCAGTAGTAGAGCGCTTACCCAGCAGCAGGCATGAGGCTCTGAGTTGAAGTCCCAGTACCAGGGAAAAAGAATAAAATTTTAGTTTAGTTTTTGTTTTTGATAGTGTAGAAAATTGAATCCAGTGCTTTATACATGTTAGGCAAGCAGTCGACCACTGAGCTACACCCTCAACCCCTAAAATTTTATTATTAAAAAATTCACAAGATATGGGTATAGAGAGATGGATCAGTGGTTAAGATCACTGGCTGCTTTTCCAGAGGGCCCAGGTTTGATTTCACCACCACGTGGCATCATGTAACTACCTGTAACTTCAGTTTCAGAGGATTCTATGTCCTCTTCTGGACCCCACAGGCACCAGACATGCACATGGCATACAGACATACATGCAGGCAAGACACCCATACATACACATAAAATAAAAATAATAAAAAAATGTTAAGAACCACATGATAAAATATGTAAGAGAAATAAATAACTGTGTAAAAGCCTTTAAACTTTATGTGTATAAGTGTTTTGTCTCTGTGTATATATGTGCACTATATGTGTACCTGCGGAGGTCAGAAGAGGGTGTCAGATCCCCTGAAACTAGAGTTAAAAAGATGTTGTGAGCCACCGTGTGGGTGCTGGGAACAGAACCTGGGTCCTCGGCAAGGACAACAAGTGCTCTTAACCACTGAGCCATCTCTCCAGCTCCTCTCTATAAATGTGGTCGGGTTTTTTATTTGTCTGTTTTTGTTTTGTTGAGACAAAGTCTCCCTACTCAGCCTTGGCAGGCCTGGAACTCTCTGTATAGAAGAGACTGGTCTGGAAGTTCTGCTCCTTCTCCTGCACCTCCTGGATGCAGCGATTAGAGGTTTGAGGCACCATAGGTAGCTCCAAATGGTGGCTGCTGATTCTGTTTTTCCTTCTTCTCCTCCTCTGCTTCCTCCTCCTTTTTAATGGTGGGTATAGCTTTGGTTGGTTTAAAAATTGCCATGTAGACCAGACTGGCCTCAAACTCAGAGATCTGCCTGCCTCTGCTGGGATTGCAGGCACGTGCCACCATGCCCAGCTCCGAATGACATTTTGGAAAGCTTGTAACGCTTGTGTTTCTGAAGCTGTCAAAGCTGCAAGCGGCACCAACCCTCTAGAAGCATCCAGAAAAATACACTGGCAGTCCCTCTTGCAAACACGCATGCTTTCATAGGTTCCAGAGTGTTCCCGAACACAGATGCCCTGTGATATGCCTCACCTGGCTGTTTAACTTTTAGATGGCTTCCAGTGTGTCGCTATAACAAATAATGCTGGGATGCACATTCTTGCACTCTCAACCTTGCATACCTCTTGGATCAATTCCTTGGGAGTCGTTCCCAGAGGGAGAACTGTCAGAGCAAAGGGAATGGGTCATTGGATAGCTTTGCTGCGGCATGTGGCCAGCCTGCCCTTCAGAAACAGTTGTGTCAGCAGAGAACATGAAGGAGCCCTCTGTCCTGCTGCCAGAGTCTCGCGTCCTCTCCCAGACACCAGCTAAGTCATGACATGGGTTTCCTCCTCGGTGGTGGACTAAAACCAGGGAAGCCAAGCAGGCCTGAACTCTCCAGGTGTGTGGGAGGCTGTGGATCCTTACGAACCCAGGGATTTGTTCTCCAGGGGGCATGAGACGAGAAAGGTCTTACAGTGCTTAGGCTTTGATGGAAAGAGATGAGGACCTGGGTAGGCTGGAACCTGGAGAAACCTCGCCTCCGAGAGATGTCTGTGGGGAACCCCCATTCATCTAACTGGGAGGGACAGCATTGCCCCAGAGGGGCTTTAGGGTTCATTCAGAGCACTGAAAAGAGCAACGCTGCGGGGGCTGGGAAATTCCCCGTGTGAGAAGCCCCTGCGGTGGGACAGGCACTTTTCTGAACATGCCCTATGCATTCATGCACTTAAATGACATGGGCACCATTATCCCCATTTCACAGATGGAGTCTCTGAGGCTCAGGCAGGTTAATTAACGTGCCTTCCTTTACTCAGCTGCCCGGTGGCAGGGCCACTCTTGGAGTTTCAGTTCTGAGCCCACTTCGCAGGCTGTATACTGCAACCGCCCACCTGTGTGTATCCCTTTGGCTCCCAGAAGCCCTGGCTCCTAGGTGGCTTCTCCTTGGCTCCTGAGACGCCCTCCTCTGCGGCAACTCGCTGCCCTGCACTGGGTCCTCCATCTCCCCTCCCCATGGAAATCCGAGGTCTGAGAGAGAACTGTTGGCGAGGTTCACAGCAGTTTAATTACCAAAGTGATTTTAATTTGTTTTTGTTAATTGAAATCTCATTAAGCCGTAATTTACTCCAACACAGCTCAAGAGTCCACAATTCTATGGATGAGGAGGCGAAGGGGGCTTGTGGAATTTGCTTTAGTCTGGGATTGTGTTTCTTACTCGATCCTGTAGTTAGTGGGTTTGCATGAGGGTGTGTGTGTGTGTGTGTGTGTGTGTGTGTGTGTATGTGTGTGTGTACATGAGTGTCCCATGGCTGGGGCCTCTACACAGCCAGGTACCTCCTTTCTCCTTAATATAAACTCCCTGGTCCTACTGCCACGGGGACCTGGTTCTGCCTGCCTTGCTCTGTTCTCTGAATGATGAGCAATCCCGCTGCAGGGCAGGAGACAGACATACCGGATTGTAGTCACTCACCTTCATGCCGAGTATAATTCCAGACACTGGAAATGCTAGGGGAACAATAGGGATTCCACTATTTTCTTTTCTTTCAAAATTTGTATTTATTTCGTGTGCATGGGGTTGGAGGGGCCCCAGTGCATGTGTGGAGGCCAGAGGACAAGTTTCGGGAGTCAACTCTTTCTACCGTGTGGGATGCAGGGATCAAACTCAAGCCATTTCACCAGCCCTTGTTTTGTTTTCTGAGACAGGGTCTCATGTAGCCCAGGCTGGCCTAGAACTCACTTTGTTTACAGGGTCTCATGTAGCCCAGGCCAGCCTAGAACTCACTTTGTTTACAGGGTCTCATGTAGCCCAGGCTGGCCTAGAACTCACTTTGTTTTTGTTTTTTCGAGACAGGGTTTCTTTGTGTAGCCCTTGCTGTCCTGGAACTTGCTCTGTAGACCAGGCTGGCCTTGAACCCAGAGATCTGCCTGCCTCTGCCTCCTGAGTGCTGGGACTAACAACAGTCCAAAATCCCCGCCACTCTGGGCACCCCCTGCTGTTCTCTGTCTCTCAGTAATTGAATGGTTGTGTTCTGCCTGTGCTTTGCATCACATCTTTAAAGACATTTCAAAAAAAAAAAAAAAAACTGTAGCGGGGATGGAGAGATGGCTCAGTGGTTAAGAGTAATTTTTGTTTATGCAGAGAACCTAGGGTGGGTTCCCAGTACCCACATAGCAGTTCACAACTGCTTGTGACTACAGTTCAGTGGGGTCAATGCCATCCTCTGGCCTCAGCGGGCTCCTGCATGCATGTGGTACACATAAACTCACATAGGCAAACACACATACATAAAAAATAAAAATAAATCTTAAAACATTGTGGTAAGCTAGGCATGATGGTACACATGTAATCCCAGCACTTGAATGGTAGAGGTAGAAGGATCAGGAGTTAAAGGTCATCCTCAATTACACAGGGAGTTTGAGGCTAACTTGGGCTACATAAGATTCTGTTTAAATAGCCGGGCGGTGGTGGCACATGCCTTTAATCCCAGCACTTGGGAGGCAGAGCCAGGCGGATCTCTGTGAGTTCGAGGCCAGCCTGGGCTACCAAGTGAGTTCCAGGAAAGGCGCAAAGCTACACAGAGAAACCCTGTCTCGAAAAACCAAAAAAAAAAAAAAAAAGATTCTGTTTAAAAACAACAACAAATCACAATGGTAAAACATGTACAATAAACTTTACCATTTTGGCCACCTTAAGCACACAATTTAGTGGCATCAAGTACACTTAGCTCATGCAGCCATCTCCAGAATGTTTTCATCATGCCAATGAGCTCTCCTCATTCCTTCCCCCAGTCCTTGCTTATACTGTAAAACTTTGTCTCCAAGAACTGACTCTACTAGATGTCATAGAAATTAGTCCTTTTGTGTCTGGTGACATTTTTTTCTGAGACTGAATCTTCCTGTGTAGCTCACCATGGTCTTGAACTCCTAATCCTCCTATCTCAGCCTTCTGAGTGCCAGGATTACAAGCATGTGCCACCATGCTCAGTGATACTTCTTTTGAGACAGCATCTCATGTAGCTCAGGCTAGCCTTGAATGGACTATGTAGTCAAGGATAACCTTGAACTTCTGATCCTCTTGAGTTCTGGGATAATAGGTATGTACCGCTAGGCCTAATTTACAAAGCACTGGGTATTGAACCCAGATGTATTAGTCAATTTTTTATTGCCGTGGTACAACACCATGACAAGGCACCTTATAAAAGGAAGCATTTAATTGGGCTTACGGTTCCAGAGGGTTAGAGTCCATGATGGCATGGTGGTAGGAATGGCTGAGAGCTCACATCTCAGCCCACAAACAGGAGGCAGAGAGCACACTGGAATGGCATGAATCTTTTGAAACCCCAAAGCCTACCCCCAGTAACACACTTCCTCCAACAAGGTCACACCTCCTAATCCTTCCCAAACAGTTCCACCAACTGAGGACCAAGGATTCAAACATATGAGCCAATGGGGATGGAGGAGTATTCACATTCAAACCACCACACCAGGGCATTGTGCATGCTTGGCAAGCACCCTGCTGACTGAACTGTGTCCCTAGCCCCTCAGTGGCACTTTTGTATTGAAGTGGACTCTGCTGTCCGCTGTACATCACTTAACATTCAGGCTTTTCTTATTCATTCTCTTTAGTAACTTTAACTAAAACATGCTATGTGCATTCAGACTCCCTGAGTTGGGTGGGGTTTGTAAGCAGTGCAAGCGTGTGCACAATGCCTGGTACACAGTGGGGACTTGACAAAAGGGATGACCAAGAATGTATTGGAGCCCTGCCTTTGACCTGGTCCTTTGAGGTGTGCATGGGTGGCAGAGAAATCCGTGGTCTGCTCCTCTGGCCTGCATCCCTGGATGTTCTGTGCTAGCCGAGGACTCCGAGGCTCCAGAACTTTGTCTGCTTGAGGCATTCTCTCCTCTCCCCACATGGCCCCCGACTGCGGCCACTTGGTAGGTTTCCAGGCCTGACATTTCCAACATGCAATGCCATATGTATCACCCCTCTCAGGTAATTATCACGTAAAATTAAGCTAGTCTTGTACATGAAACCAGCAATTAGCCAGGGAGTGAAGGTCAGGGAGAGCTCGTTTATAGAGTCGCTAACAAAATGTTAAGTGGAAGTGTGTGTCAGATGGGCCAGGAGGCTGGATTAGTCGGGGTCGCAGCCATGGACAGGAGAGCAGAGGAGACTCCCAGCTCAGCAGCCAGCACAGCGGGAAGAGCTGGCAGTTGACGCCTCACACTTCTCTCCTCCGGCTCTCAATCTGGGGCCCAGCTTTGAAGGGAAGGTCGCCAAGCCTGCTAAGTCCCAGTGCACACCAAGGCTTTTTCCCACTCCATCTGGAAACCTGCTAGGGCCTGCCCCAAAGCCTGTCAGTCCCTCCTCCTCCAGCCTGATGCCTGTCCCCCAACACTTCCTACAGGAGTCTTCATATCTGCTGTGGGTGTCTGAAGACAGGACAGCCATGCACAGCTCAGAAACTTTGCACACAATTTTCCCTTGGCTTGGAATGCTTTTCCTTTTCCCAACTGCTTTACGGCCAACCTGGAAATCTTTTGTTTCTCTTCTGAAAATCCAAGGCTAAGCCAGGCATAGTGGCAGATACCTGCCGTCTCAGCACTGGGGAGACTGAATCAGAAAAAGCACATGGTCAAGGCCACTCTAGGCCACATAACAAGTTCATGGTGGGCCCTGGCTATATGCTAAAAATCCTGTCTCAGGACTGACTGAGGATACAGCTTAGTTGGTAAAGCCCTTGAGTAGCACACACAAATCTCTGGGTTCAATCCACAGCACCACGTAAAGGGGGCATGGTGACACACACCTGTAATTCCAGTACTGGAGAGGTAGAGGGATGGGAGAACAAGGTCATCCTTGGCTACATAGCGAGTTTGAGGCCAGCCTAGACTACAGAGACCCTGTCTCAAGGGGAAAAATTTCAAGCTATGGAGATAGCTTACTATGTTAAGGCACTTGAAGCCAAATGTGACAATGTCCGTTCAATTCTCGGAACCCTCATGGTGGAAGGAAAGAAGGGAGTCCTGAAAAACAGCCTCTGGCTTCCCCACATCCCCTCACTGTGGCGTGCTCACCCACGTGCTCATATCACATATACGCATACGTTAAGTAGAAATAAACAATTAGGTAACTAAATAAATGTCAAAAATATCTACCAGTTGAGCATGAGGCCTTTAATCCCAGCACTTAGGTAACAAAGGCAGGAGGCTTCTATGAGTTTGAGGCCAGCCTAGTCTACACTGAGAATTCCAGACAAGCCAGAATAAATAAAATAAAAATCTCCCAATACAAGAACTTGGTCTCAAAAATCCAAATATCAACCAATGAAGCAATTAAAATTATAATTCCAGGCTGCACTTCTCTGGGAGATTTTCCAGATTCTCACTTTGTTCCTGAAGGAGAGCATGCTGCTCCTGTCCTGTGGGCAGGTGCTGTAGTGGCTCCCATACTCTGACAGTCTATGAGTGGTTCTTCCGTCTCCTTTGTTGGGCTATGATGCACTCATCTCTTAGAGGTGACCCTTGCTGCTCAATACACACCCAGAGGCCAAGCACAGCCACCACCCTCTTCTGCCCTGTGGTTTTTTGTTTTGTTTTGCTCTGCACCTGCTTTGTGTCCTTGCATAGATGCTACATCCTCTGAGAAGTTTTCCCGGATTCCCCTCTCTAGCAGAATCCACTGTTCCACCTGTGTTCCCACGGTGCCTTGTGTATTGCTTTTAATAGAGTATTCTGTTATTGGCCTTTCTATACAACTGCAGGGGGATTGCCAAGAGTCAGGCGACAAACACGTTTAAATCACTCAACAGGGGCAGGAGGTTCAGCAGAAGGAATCTGAGATTTAGAGTCTGCTGTGGATCCTTGGGCGAACAGTCGACCACTCTGGTCTCCATCCTTTTAACCAGGTCCTATGTGTTGAAGAGTCTGAGACTCCACAGGCCTCAGTAAATAGTTTCCCATTACCTGCTCTTCACCTACAAAGTGAAGATTCATTTAAAAGGTTCTTTGTAGTCTTGTCCATGGCAGGCTCTGGGAGTTGTGAGAGGTATCTGGTCGCACAACTGGCTTCTCTGGTAGGTGACCCCCCCAGATGTGGTTCGAACCTCTTTCATGATGGGACTCACTTCTCCAGGGCAAGGCACTCCGCCTTCAGACAGCTCTGCTTTGAAGAGTCCCACTCTCTGACACACTCCATCTCAGGCACAGGTTCTGTGCCCTGAGATCTGGTCTCTCATACACAGATCGGATCCAGCTTCAATGATACCAGCCCACTGCCGCTACTCCCGGGACTTGACTCAAAGCCCAGTCACCATGTGGTCACCCTCCTCTGTGTGCTGCTCTTTGGATGGGACACAGAACAGGGCAGGACCATTACTCTCCTTTACATAGAACTGGTGCTTCTGTTAATGGAACCAAAGATCATGTGATCTCAGCCTATGTCTCTTTTAAGTCCAGCACCATATAGAAGTAGAGCCAAAAAAGATCAGAATTCCTTTAATTTTTTTATTTGCCATTTCAAAACCCCACCTTTAAAAAAAAAATCATAACTGGCCGGGAAGTGGTGGCACACGTCTTTAATCCCAGCACTTGGGAGGCAGAGGCAGGTAGATCTCTGTGAGTTCGAGGCCAGCCTGGTCTACAGAGCGAGTTCCAGGACAGGCACCAAAACTACACAGAAAAACCAACCAACCAACCAAACAATCAAACAAACGTAAGTAAGAACCAAAAACAGATGGCAAACTAGGAAAAAAGGATTTGCCACTGTACCGCAGGCAAAGGGTTATCTTCCTTAATATATAAAGAGAATCCACAAATCAATAGGAAAAAGATCCACCATTGAACAGAATTATGTACACTTACCAGTACGTTGGCGGAAGAGGACCTGACAATTGCTTTTAAACCTATGAGAAGATGTTTAACCCTTACTCATGATAAAAGAAATGCAAACTGAAAGGACAATTGGGGGCTGAGTAAGAAGTCTCTATGAAAGTATGAGGACCTGAGTTTGGATCTCCAGCATTAAAAGTAATCTCATCACTGGGGAGACAGTCAGTCGTGTTGTTAGGGCTTGCTGGCCAGACAGCCTAGCCAATCAGTGAACCCTAAGTTCAGTGAGAGACTCTGTCACAAAACAAAACCATAACAACAAAGGTGGAGAGCCATGTCAGCTTGACTTCTTAACCTCCACGTAGGAAACCCACACAAATGCACATTCACCCAAATACAAAGTGGGAATACACACATATACAACCAAAGCCAGAGAAACACCAGGTCAAGGTCATCTCAGGTACACATGGAGTTGGAGGCCAGCCTAGACCACAGGAGACCCTGCTTCAAAACGATAGCAGCAACACAAAAACGCACAATTGGCCGGATGTGTTGGTGCACGACCTTAATTCCAGCACTCAGGCAGAGGCAGGTAGATCTCTGAGTTCAAGGCTTGCTTGGTCTACAGAGTTCCGAGACAGTCACAGTTACACAGGGAAACCCTGTCTTGAAAAACTGGAAGAAAAAAAGGGAGAGGATTGTTTTGTAACATGTGGCAAAAACCAAGACATTTGGTATCAGCTGTTAGGAAATGCATGGTAACAGGCATGCACAGATTGTGAGACTGCATTGACACAGTACAGGGGAGTGTAGGTTTATCTACCAAATTCTAAGAATGCACACACTTTGATTTGGTCTGTGGACTCCAGGAATGTATCCCAAAGATCTACTCCAATGTGTACATGAGAAGGTTTCTTCCTCTAGGAAGGGCCTTTGCTGTCCCTCTGCTCCAGCTCAGACACCTGCAATGCTGCACAACATACAGTTGGTGCTCAATAAATAGCCAGTGGGCTGGACAGAGAGGTGTGTGCTTATAACCCCAGTAACCAGGAGGTTAAGACAGAGGGTTGTGAATTCCAGGCTAGCCTGGGCTATACGGCAAGATTCTGCCTTTAAAATATTCTGTTGAACATAAACAGATGAAGGGATCAATATGCAAAAGATATGGACTAGGTCCGTCACTGCAACACTTTTGTTTGCTTTTTGTTTTTTGTTTTTATTTTTTTGAGCCACAGTTTCACTATGTAGTCCTGGTTGACCTTGGACTCACAGAGATCGGCCTGTTTTTGCCTTCCAAGTGGGAGGAATTAAAAGCATGTGCTTTTAATAACACATGACACTGTAGCTTTTAAAATTTTTATTTAAATTTTTGTATATGAATATTCCCCCCCCATGTATGTCTGTGCACCAAGTGTGACCTGGTGCCGGTGGAGGTCAGATGAGGACAATGGATCCCCTGGAACTGGAACTAGGATGGTTGTGAGCCATCATGTGAGTACTGGGAATTGAACCCAGGTCCTGTGCGAGAGCAACAAGTATTCTTAACCAGTGAGCCATCTCTCCAGGCCCCACTTTTTTTGGTTGTTTGTTTGATTTTTTTTTTAAGGCAGCATCTCTTTGTGTATTCCACATTGGCCTTGAATTCAGAGATCCACCTGTCTCTGCCTCCCAAATGCTGGGATTAAAGACATGCGCCACCACCACCTAGCCAGGCTGGACATTTTTTTTTCTTTTTTCTGTTTTTTTTTTGTTTGTTTGTTTTGGTTTTTTTTTTTTTTTTTTTTTTTTTTTGAGCTGAGGATCGAACCCAGGGCCTTGCGCTTGCTAGGCAAGCACTCTACCACTGAGCTAAATCCCCAACCCCTGGACATTTTTAATAAGAGAAAAAGAGCAGAAATAATGGAAACGTTGAGCTATAATGAAATAACCCACTGGTGTTGAGATCAGGGCAACTCTATGGATGTGGAGGGATCTTTAAAGTTATTATCATTATTATTAACAATGCCGAAGTTCAAACCCAGGATCTTACTCATGCTAGGTAAGTGATCTCTTATTGTGCGTCATCTCTGCCCTCCCAAGGTGTATGTATGTTTGTGTGTGTGTGTGTGTGTGTTTTAATTAAAAAACATTTTAAGACCTTATCAGGTATAGTCACTTGCCACCAAGCCTTGAGTTCAGTCCCCAAAACTGTTGCAGAATATTTGTTTAACTATGTAAAGATTTGTTACTACTGTTTTTACCTTGCTCGCCTAAGGCACCTGTTGATCTAATAAAAAGCTGAACAGCCAATAGTGAGGGAAGAGGTATAGGCAGAACTTCTGGGCAGGGAGAGGAATTTAGGCTCAGAGAAGAAAGAAAAAGAGATGTCAGGGAAATGCCAGGGACCAGCAAGCCAGACATGGAGGAAGCAGGAAAGTAAGACATACAGAAGGAAAGAGAGGTAAAGAGCCCCAAGGCAAAACATAAATGAATAGAAACAGGTTAAATTAAGTTAGAAGAGCTAGTGGAACAAGCTAAGGCCAGCATTCATAATGATAAAGTGTCTCTGTGTCTTTATTTGGGAGCTGGTTGTTGGCCCAAAGAAAATTCCAGTTACACAAAACTCACATTGTGGAAGGAGAGAACTGACTCTTAAAAATTGTCCTCTGACCTCCACACTTGCTCTATGGCAGTACACATATGTGCACGCATGTACAAACATATACACACACTACATAATAGATAAATGTAAAAACAATCATTTGACCGGGCATAGTGGCTCATTGTTTTAATTCCAGGACTCAAGAGGCAAAGACTAGATCTCCGTGACTTCCAGGCTGGCTTAGTTTACACAGTGAGTGTACTGGTTGTTTTTGTGAACTTGACACAAACCTAGATACATCTGAGAAGGGAAAATCATGAGAAAAATGCCTCCATAAGATTGGACTTTAGGCAAAATTGTGGGGCATTTTGTTTATTAATTATTGATATAGGGGGCCCAGCTCATCTGTACAGGTGTTCCTGAGTTGTATAAGAAAGTAGGTTGAACAAGCTATGAGGAGCAAGCCAGTGAGTCGTGTTCCTCTGTGGCCTGTGCTTCGATTCCTGCCTTGAGTTCCTGCCTTGGCTTCTTTAAAGATGAACTATGACTTGGAACTGTAAGCTGAAATAAACCTTTTTCTCACTGGGCGGTGGAGGCATCCCAGCACTCAGGAGGCAGAGGCTGGTGGATCTCTGTGAGTCTGAGGCCAGCCTGGTGTACAGAGTGAGTTCCAGGACAACCAAGGCTACACAGAGAAACCCTGTCTCGAACAAAACATCAAACAAACAACAAAAACTTTTTCCTCCATACATTGCTTTTGGTTGTGGTGTTTTTATCATAGCGGTAGAAACCCTACCTAAGACAGTGAGTTCCAGGCCAGCCAGGGCTACATAGTGAGATCATGGCTCAAAGTTTTTAAATGTGTATGTGTGTGTAGGTCAGAGGGTAAAAACATGTAAGAAACAGATCTTTTCTATCATGTGGGGTCCAGGGCTTGGCAGCAAGTGCTGTTACCTGCTTAACCATCTCACCTGCACGTATTATGTTATTAAAGGAGAAAAGCAAGGTTCAGAAGAACATGTGTAACAAAAATGTAGGTGGACACGGTGGTGAATGGCCACCATCCCAGGAATTGGGGGGAGTAAAGGTTGAGGTAGGCGGATTGGGGGTTTGAAAATAGCTTTGGTCACAAAGTGGGATCATGTCTTAAAAACCAAACCAAACCAAATACAGTCAGATTATTTGCTTGTCTAAGCAGAGAAAACACTGGAAGGAAGCTTTCCAGCTGGCCACTGTGCTTGCTTCCCGACAGATGAACTGTGGGGTCTGATCAGGGCAGAGTGGCTTTACTTCTCAATGCACTTGTATTACTCTGTTTGAACTTCAGATCATGTGAATATGTTTCCCTAGTCAAATAAAGAAATACAATTCAAACACTAAAAGACTCAGAAATTAACCCTAAAATTTGGGCCTATCCCTCTGTATATTCATGCATTTGTACATTTCTGAAGATGGACGTGAATGTCCATGTGCATGCATGCATATTTCTAATATAACTTGCTCATACCTGGAGATTAAGCTTTCTAAATGCAAGAGTTCCCAAGACCTTCCCCTGTTCAACAAATCCTCAATGGGACTGAGGATGCAGGTCAGTTGGTAGAGTTTGCCCAGCGTACAGGAAGCCCTGTGTTCAATCCCCATCACTCACTGAAGAAAGCAGGTGTGGTGGTGACCACCTGTGATCTCAGCACTTGGTGGTGCAGGGGCAGAAAGATCCAAGTTCAAGGTCACGTCCAGTTACATAGTGAGCTAGAGGCTGCCCTGAGCCACAAGAGACTTTGTCTCAAAAGAAAAAACAAACCCTCTAACCTCTAATGTACCTATGAAGTCCAATTTCCTTGTCTAGAGTCACAAGATCACATCCCAACCCTACCACTCTTTTCACAGTCCTGGTACGGTCTTGCAGGTCTTAGATGGTGCCATTTGGAAAACCAAGCACATCTCTGCCTTTTGGCCACATCAAGTCATACTTCCTCAACTGGGAGAGTTTCTTTGAAGTCTCCCGTTGGAAGTTGCTACATTTCTCTTATTACTTGTGGCTTCCTTTAACTTTCTGTTGAGGCTATTCCATGCCTGAAAGCTGACCTGCCATGTGTAGGGGGATGACAATATCCAAGTCTGAACTGGTTGCATCGCCCCCAGATCCAGCAATAGGCAGGCATAGTAGGGATTCATGAACACTGAAAGTATGGCTCTACCTGTCTAGGAAGGGTGGCAGGTCTGTTCAGCTCTTGCACAGTATGAGTCGTCGCTGGAGCTTTTACCCTTACTGGGGAAGAGACTTGGTCACCCCTCATTGCACACAGCCTTGTACAGGGCCCTCTGGAGGGTAGTTCAACACAAACACATTACAGCCCATCCACACTGACCAGCCTGGCCACAGAAGAAGGGCCTGGCATGACTAGACGGTGAGGCAGGCACATTCCAGACAGGTGAGGCATGCCTGGGAGGTCACAGGTCTGGCTCAGGCCCACCTGCATTCACTCAAGCTTTACACTCCCCCTCCTCTTCGATGACCCAGGGTTCGAATCTTCACCTTCCTGTGAGACTTTGCAGGGTCTCATCTGAGGATGGGATGGGAGAACCTGCTTCCCAGCCACTGCCAGGGCTGGAGAGGAGTTTTGGGAGGGCCTGCGGGGGGCGGGGGGGGGTGCTGGCATCTGGGAACCAAGAGGCTGGTTCCCCTGGAAGCTAGTGATGCCAAGCTGCAGATAGGCGGGAAGCCACATCAGCCCAAGCTTAACCTAGGAAGGCAGATGTATTGCCAAAAACCCCATATGCCAAGCAGCACTTGACTGCAAAGCCAAACAGATTTTTTTTTCTTGGCTTGATCATTGTTTGGGGTTACTACGCCACAGTTAATGCTCTGCTGGTGAAATCCAAAGACCTGCCCGGGTTGCCGCAGGTGTGGCGGCTTCCATGTGCGTGGACGTGTACAGACAGACCCATGAATGTGTGTGTTTCCTTTGTGCGTGCGTGTGTGCGTGTGTGCGTGTGTGCGTGTGTGTGTGTGTGTGTGTGTGTGTGTGTGTGTGTGTATACACACTCCTACACACCGGGAATTCCTGGAGCCTTGCATGCAAGTGTTCACATGTTTGCACACAGCCACTCAGACAATGTTGTTGCGGGGAGACTGAGGCAGACTGGAATACACTGCTTAAGGAAATAAAGGCTGGTTAGAGAAACGCCAGGGGACAAACAGTATGAGAAATGAAAAAGGAAGCCAGGTACAAAGGTGGCTGCACCTGGAGTCCTAGATACAGCGGGAGGCCGAGGCAGGAGGATTATGTGAGCTCAGTCGTTCAAGGTAAGCCCGAGGAATAAAAGAGCTGGTACACGGGAGGCACTTGAAGGTGTCTGGAGCAAAGTAAGTGTTTGCCGCAGAAGTAGGGGAGAAGGGCCTCCCTCGGGAGGCTTGCCTCATCTTTCCTTCACCCCCTTTAAGATGTCACATCTCAGCATCTCCACCATCTCTCCTGCATCACTTCCCCAACCAACAGCATCCTAGGCTCTGCCAGAGCCAATTGGGCCCAGGGAACACCTGCTGCTGACAGGGAAAGAGCGCCAAGGGGAGCAGGGGGAGGTGGCCACGGGGAGGGGCGGGGGCTGTGAACACTTGCTTGTCTTCTTTCCCCTCCCCCTTCTGTTTCCCTAACCATGCTCCCAGAGGCAGGAGGTTGGGGGGGGGGGCGCGGCAGCAGAGGGAACACTCCAAAGAGCAGACGATCGCCATTCCCTGGTGGGCTGGGGGTCAGGCCCCTCCTCACTCCATCTGCCCCTGCTGCAGCCTGTCACTATCCAGTCTGCCAGCCCGACCTGGTGGAGCCCGGTAGGCAGGGACCCCAGGCCATGCCAGCTCTGGCCTGGTTGTGGTGGGAATGGCCACAGTTGCAGGGCCTGGTGTGTATTCCTTTTCCACATCTCTGCTTTCTGAACCCTGATGTCTCCTAGTCCTGAGGGTCTGTCTCTATTCCCCCAACAGCCTCCCTGACTGTCTGTCTCCGCCCCCCACCTGCCCTGGGTCTTTTAGCGGCTTCAGGTTCAGAGAGCGCGGGTGTTGTCTCCCTCCTTCACACAGCCCTCTGCCCTCTGGGCCAAAGGCCCGCAACCTCAGCATCTGGAGGGGCTGGCTCTCTGCTCTCGCCACTCTGGATCCAGCTCACCTTTCTCTTTCCCCTCTTCATTGTGACTCCAGTCCCTTCCCCACTCCTCTGCCCTCTCCCTGCCCAGGACAGCTTGCTTCCCTCCAGATCTTGGTGGGAGGCTCATAGTGAAGCTGTCCCCCACCCCACATACTGGGAGGTAGAGAATCACCATGGCAACCAAGAAAGCCTCCTCTTCCTCTCCCCTTCCTTTCCTGGCTTCACAGAAAGGGGTTGGAGATGTGGAGGTAGGAAGGAGCAGAACCATCAGGAAACCAGGATGGAGGATAACAGAGGTACAGGGGTCCCCAGTAGGACATTTGTGAGACAGGTCTAATTGTGGAACCCAAGCCCTAGGAGCTGAGTGCAGCGGACGGTGTTCTAGCGAGGCCACAGCCAACAGATGAGTTGTTCTGTGTGGCTGTGCCTCACCCGATAGGCCATCAGACACAGAACCTTGCCTCATTCTGGACTCATAAATCCCCATGCTCCTGAGTTGTGTGCTGGGGACCTAGACGTAAAGATTTCCTCTAATTAGCTCCTATGCCCCCAAAGTGGAGGAACCACCGGGCCACTGAAGGCTGCAGCCCACAGGCCCCTGGGGAATCCTGGCTTCATCCCACAAAATCAGGTGCAAGCCCGTGGTTTCCCCAAGGCTCAGAGTGCACTTCTGTCCTGGGTGGTCGACCCTGGCTGCAGAGCATGATGTGAGAATTGCCCTCACTTTGCACCCAGCTTGGGTGCTTCAGCTCCTTGCTCTGGGTTCTGCCACCTCCACAGAGACTGGTAGGGTCTATTAGGGGAAGCAGGACTCCCTTCCATGGGTCTGCCCGGCCTGGGCCTTTGCTGTCCTTATGTGTTACAAGACACTGAGAATTCTCGACACTGGAGCAACATGAAATCATTAAGGCAAAACAATAAATAAAGGTCTAGAAGTTATTACAGAGCTGACAGCACACAATGCCATCCTGCAAAGCAAATATGAATTATTCCAGAACATTTTAAAATGAAAAATCCTCTCCTCTTCCTGCCCGGCCCTGTAATCTATTAACTTCTCTTTCTGTCCCCTCTATCACTGCAGAGAACAGCCAGGCCACAAGGACCCCAGCACAGGCCTTCCTGTGAGCCAGCCTGCTGCTGCTTCTGCTCATGAGTCCTTGAGTTTGCTAAGAACATCTGGTTCTTTGTCTCCGCTAGGAAGTAGGAGGGTGCATCCCAGGAGGGCCTCTCCTACCCTGACACTGCCTGACCCATTTCCAGTGTCCAGCAACCTCTACCGTTCTATCAGCCCATTTTACAGATGGGGAATCAGGAGCCGGAGGGAACCAGAAAGACGGAGGTGAGACTCAGGCCTGGGCCGTCTCATTCCAAGTTTAAAATTCAATGGCTGAGGGTTGGGAATGCTGGTCAGTGGTAGAAGGCTTGTAAAGTGCGTACAAGGCACAGAAAAAGGATTAAGTGCTACCCTGCATGCCCGGCGGCAAACTCCTATGCATCCTTAGAAACCTTGTTGACATTACTTTCTCTGAGACGTCCCCTCTATGAACCCAGAGTTAATCACTCCTTCCTGTGCTTTTTGCTGGACTCCAGTGATCACATCCACTTCTCTGCCCCACAATGACCATCCCCCACATCTGTGTCTCCTCTTAGGATAGGAAGCTGTCTGTAGTGATAGTGCCCGGAATACATAGGTACTCAATAAATGCTCTTGAACTGAGTTGAGTCACGTGGTGTGTATGTAACCGTGAGATAACTGTTTAGGGCAGGGATAGGAGGAGTGACAGGCATGTATATGGGTGTCTCTGCATTTGGATTTAAATCCAACAATGTTTCCAGAGAGCTGTTTGGAGTCAGTGGACTGTGACAAGCCACTGACCATTTTCTCAGCGCCAAGAAAGCTGGCTGGCTTGGGGTGGTGTGGGGGTGGGGCTGGCTGGGGCTGAGGCCAAGCTGTCCGCCTGGTTGCTCCCTGCCTTTTCTTTATTTCCCGGCCCTCTCTCTTCGTGGTTCCACTTTGGAAGCCCTCAGCTCCAGGCTCCTAGGATGGGATGCGTTGAGACGAGAACCCCGATGTGGGTGCCTACTAGCCATTTGGCAAGTCAATGAAGCCGATGGGTAGGACTTCAGGCCTGGGGCAGCCCTTTTTTCCTAATCATACGAACCATTCCCTCATTCCCTGTTCATCTGCATCATTGATGCAGCCATGGTGGTGAAGGGAATCCTTGGTGCCCCAGCAGTGACCTGTGCTGGGATCTGAGGCCTCCATACAGCTGGCAGTGGGCACAGGACTGGTCTTCAGGGGAGAACCAGCATCTGGGCAACATGCCATGAAGGGGCTTCAGCATTCTTCATCCCCTTGACTTCTTAAACTCTAAAGGGCCTGGTCCTTTCCAGTGCTGGGGTGACAGGGGAAACAGAGCCAGTGTCCACCTTCTCTGACCTTGTCATTGTCGCCCAAAGCCAGGCCCAGCACAAAGCCTTTTGAAGAACTGGCCACTTCAAGGTGGCATCTGGGCCCCGGAGGCTGCCCTGGGCCTCTGGGTAGGAGGAAGACCAGCAGTCTAGGGGATCTGCCTGAAGGCTGCTGGCCCAGACATTTACGTGTCCTGGGCACATGCTGTTATAATCCTCCAGAGAAGGCAAAAAAACAGAGCCTTTTCAGAGGCAAGTTTAAGAGCTCAGACTCCACTTCCCGCCTATTCTGCTCCCTTCAGGTACCAATGCCCCACTCTACCTAAAGATACCAACAGCCATGGCAGCTGGGCCAGGCCTCCATCATGTGCTCTGCAAACACACTCTTGCCCTTGTACCTCCTGGTTCTCAGCCAGCCCCTCTCTGCCCTGATTCTGCTTGTGAGACTGCAGATTCCCTTCTTCTTCCTTTCCTTCTAGCTACTGATTGACACCCTTACCACTACACCCATTTCCTCACCTCAGTGTAAGAATAAGGAGAAGGAAGATCCAGCTGGACTGTGGCTCTAGAAGTGCACAACATTTCCAGATGAGGACAGACTCTGGACCTGGAAGACCAAGCTGGGTCTAGGATGAGTTTTCCCTTGACTTTGCCAAGGTGACGGTGACCTACTGTTGGGATTTTCTTTGGGCTGACAACCAGCTCCCAAATAAACACACAGAAACTTCTTATCAATTATGAATGCTTGGCCTTAGCTTAGGCTTGTCCCACTAGCTCTCTTAACTTAATTTAACCTGTTTCTATTCTATTAACCTATAGCTTTTGCTTCATGAATTTCTGCCTTTCTTTCATTCGGTATGTCCTACTTTCCTGGTTCCTCCATGTCTGTCTGGCCCCTGGCATCTCCTTGGTGTCTCCTTGGTATCTCTTTCTCTTTTTCCCTTGAGCCTAAATTCCTCCTCCTACTTATTCTTCCTGCCCAGAAGTCCCACTTATACCTCTTCCATTGCTATTGGCCATTCAGCTTTTTATTAGACCAATCAAGTGCCTTAGGCAGTCTAGGTAAAACAAAAACACATCTTTACATAATTAAACAAATGCAACACATCTTTACATAGTTAAATATTCTGCAACATAAACAAATGTAATACCTCTTTACATAGTTAAACAAATGCAACACATCTTTGCAGTTAAACAAATGCAACACATCTTTGCATAGTTAAACAAATGCAACAGTGACCTTGAGCAGATCATTAAAGCTGTTTGGGCCTCAGGTTTCTTAACTAAAAAGGAGGCCACACTTTCCAAAGTTCTGTAAAGATATTGGAAGACACATCTTACTGTGGTGGACGTGCGAGAAGTACTAAAAAAACCAATGATTTAGAGTGAGGCTGGAGTGGGGTGGAGGTGGGCAGCAGAATCAAGGTAGTACGTGTGGAGATGTGGTGAGGAGGAGAGCAGTCAGGAGTATCAGGGCTGCAGAGAGGCCACCGGGCTGCTCATAGCAGGGAAGTGGCAGGATTTCCAAAACGGAGCACTTTGTCCTATGGATTGATGGTTCCCACTTGGAGCCCTTGGCTCATATGAAATGCAGAGAAGAGGTCCACAGGGCAAGCAGATAGAGAGAAATGGAGGCCTGGGAGTCCAAACCCTGATTTTCAAATCCCCTCTCCATCATCCCAATCCAGGGAGGGCTCCATGAGACTCACCCAGCTACACTGAGCCTGTTCTAAATGCCTCACAGTGATAATGAATTGAAGAGGATCCAACCGAATTCCTAGAAGCCTGAGAATAGAGGGCCGGGAACGGGACTCCTGTGGATCCTTCACTCTACTTACAACTTGGCAATGGCTTCTGCTGAAAGCCTAGGTCTTTCCTGGACCAAGCAGTTGCTTTGTGTGGAGAGTGAGGAGAGAGGGTGTTAGGGAACCCCTGAGAAAGACAAGCTGAGGGCCTCTGTGGGGTTCAAGTAAAGAAGAGCAGACACACTGTTGGTACACCAGGCAAGTGAGGATCAATTGTGCTGGCTCCAGTACCTGCTGGGACCTGGCATTTCTTCTCTCTCTCCACCACTCCACCTCACTGGCTTTCACTCCCCAGCAGACCTCAGCTTAAACAGATGTACCAGAAAGCCTTGCTTGTCCTCCCCCTGCGCCCCACCTGGACCTGCCTCTCTTGTGGCAAGAAGTCTCATCATCTGCTCTCTTGTCCCTGCTCTCTGCTAGATTTTGTGTGCTTCTTTTTAATTTTCAAACAGTTTCTGGTGTCCCAGGCTGTCCGTGAATTCTCTGAGTAGCTAATGATGACTCCTGACCCTTCTTCCTCCATTTCTGAGTGTTGAGATTTCAGGAATGCACCATCATGCCCAGTTTTATGCCAGGTTGGAGGATCAAACCCAGGGCTTTACCATACTAGGCAAGTTCTCTATCTGAATTATATCTCTGGTCTTCTTTTTATTTTGCTTTGTTATATGGTCCAGACCTCCTTGAACCAGTGATCCTCCTGTCTCAGTCTCCCTAGTGCTAGGGTTACAGCTACTGTGCTCCCTCCCAGGTTTTAAGTATAGTAAAGGAGCATCTTTTCCTTAGAGTCTAGCACAGTGCCTGACACAGAGTGGGGACCCACTAAGTGCTGGTAAATGAACAAATGAACGGGCCTCACTTCAGCAAGGATGAAGGTAGAGATGAAGCCATAAGAACACTTCACTTCTGAAAAAAGCTGTTGCATGGAATGAAAGCTTCAAGGTGAGCACAAGAGCTGAACTCTCAGGGCTGGCAGGGTGCGGGGCAGCCCCACTGAGCATGCCTGTATCTGTAGGAACCCAGCAAACGGGGCTTACTTTGTCATTTGGTCTGACCAACATTTGCAGACCCGCCCGGGAGCATGTATAAACACTAAGACTCATTGGTAGATCTTTGTGCTCTGGGTCTGAAGGAAGACGAGTGGGAACAGAGCTCTGGGAGTCTCTGTGTAGGAAGCGTGCGTGACTTTGAGCATCTAGGTATGGGTGTGACACCTTTGTACAAACAGTCCTGTATACAGAACATGTCCCTGCATGTCTTTGTATTTGTGAGCATGCACATACTTGCGCAGATGTGTGCCCACGGGAGCCAGGCTAGGCCTGGGTGTGTTCTGTCGCTTTGTCCTGATTAGCCTTTACTTGGAAGCATTTAGGTGACGATTTACAGCTGTACCTGACCCTGGCCTCTCTGCCTTACCCTGTGTGTGCAGCAGGGGCTGCCCCTTGGCCCCTGCCCACCCCTTGCCCCCAGGCCACATAACTGTGATTTACAGCGGGCCTGTGGGGATCAGCCCCTCCCCACCACCCACCTCTTGCAGCTCCTGTACCAGATGGGCTGCCAGGGAGACTGAAGCAAGATACCAACCGGCAGCCAGGCCCATCTGGGACCTCTCCCTCACCCACTGCTCCCTCCCCTCCTGTCCCTGTCAACTTGTCTTGAGCTTGTTCTTGGCTGTTGGGATTGTGAACTGAGATGGGAGGTCCAAGTCTGTGACATCGAACAGAAACCACCCCCATGCTCCATTCATCTTCACTCCAGACACAGATAGACAGACAGATGGACAGACATCCATAGATAAAAGTGCTGATGGGTCCACATACAAGGATATTCACTGGGTTGAGTGTGACAAACACACACACACACACACACACACACACACACACACACACACACACACACTAGCTCACATGCGAGATCTGATGCACATGTGGGGGCTGGGAAGGAAGCCAGGCCCCCTGCAGCCAGGCCCAACCTCCCCCACTCCCTGCTGGGTCCCTGCTCCCCCTCCCCCTGTGTCTACTCTCCTTGATGCCAAAGGCTATCCTCTCCAGCCTATGCCAATCCGTTATGCAGGTCCACTCAACCAGCAAGGGCATTTCTGGGGGGGGGAGGGGGTGTCCCTGAGATGGAGCCCTAGGGGTTGCAGCTCAACCCAGGACCCCTAGGCCAGTGTAGCTGGGAGGCAGGGGGAGGGGGTGAGGGTGGAGAAATCCAGGGCTGTGTCAGGCTGAAGGTGAGCGCTGGAAACAAAAAGATTGTAGTAAATTATTATTCCCCCCATGGCTTTCCCAAGGAAAGTGGAAGCAGCAGCCCTGAGGCCCGTTTTCCTATTTGATGGGGAATCAGATAAATGGCAGGCAGCTTGCTCTGATAAGGCCTTGCTCTGGGCACAACCTCTCTCTCTGCAACCCTCTTACTATGCATAGAGGAAGGCTATCTGTGCAGCTGCACCTTGACACAAATATATCTGCACCCGAGATGAAGCAATTCCCCTAGAAATTACAGCAGAGGGATTGCATCTGAGGAGGGGGCCCTGGGGAGGGGCGGGGGTTGCAGGGAAGGGGGGGGGGAGGTCTGGGACAGGCAGGGAGCAGACGAGGGAGGCGTCTGGGAGATTGGGAGTGGGGAGGAGGTCAAGAGGACTGCACCAGGGTGGGGCCTGGGAGCATCTTTGTATAAAATTTATACATTTCCCCTAAGCATCTTTCCCAGAACTATTCTTTTTCCTCCTGCGTCATCTTCTTAACAGGGAAGCCCACCAGGATCCCACCCCACCCCCTTACTATATTCCCCCTGCTTATAGAATTAACAATAAAATATGTGGGCAGTAGTAGATTTTTACAATGATTCATCCAAATGGAGAAGTCATAACCTTAAAAATGCTCTTTTTAAGCAGGGGAATGGGGTAGTAATATGAGTTAAATAAATATATACACTGATAAATATTTTTGGAAGGATGGTGAGTGCAGAGTTCTGTTTTACCTGGAAATGCATCTAACCTTTTACGTGGCTCTCCGGGAGATGTACGCATGTAGGCAGTATGGAGGCAGAAATGTATGAGAACATGCCTGTGTATTGGTCTGGACTTGTGTTCATGTTTACACACACACACACACACACACACACACACACACACACACACAGAGAGAGAGAGAGAGAGAGAGAGAGAGAGAGAGAGAGAGAGAGAGAGAGAGAGAGAGAGCGCTCTCCTCATCATCAGTGTTTGCCCATCTCTCCTCTTCTTCCGCTCTCCAAGGAAGTCTTCAGAAAGCCCTTTGGTCCCAGAAAGAGAAGCTCTGAGCAAGAAAGGAAGCTCTGAAGCTCATCAGGCACAAAGGTCCCCTATCCTGCCAGATAACTCCTCCCCTCCGAGCTGATTCTTGGCCGGATAAAGGTGCCCATGGGTGCTGGCAGCAGGGCTTGGCAGGACAAGTACATGGGAGGGGCAGTGGGCTGTGTCTGTTGAGGTGGGGGATGTTATCCCCAAGGTTCTGGGTCTTGCTATTACCAGGAAGGCTTATGAGATGGGGCTAGGCAACAGGAGGCATTGCGTGCATGCGTGGGAGGGGTGAGGGGAAGAATCCAAGTATGAGCTCCCACGAGCAGGGTTTCCCCTCCCTCTCCAAACTGGCACCTGCCTTGGGTCTGACTGTCAGAGCAGCTGTGAGACACAAGAGTGAGCTGACAGATGCCACCGCCTCAGCCTTTGTCTGAGCAAGAGAAAAATCACACCCTCTTCTTAAGCCCCTGGGGCAGCTGAGGCTGGAGGTTTCCATCTCACCCTCAGACTGAGGCTCAAGCCCTGGGAAGGGATAGGGGTCTTCACAAGGTTCTCAGATTAAGGGAATTTGAGAAGCAACAGAAAGGGAAGGTTTGGGGGACAGACACTTGGAACCCCCTTTGCCTAAACTGCGCAACACACTCCCAGAAACCATGTGTGTTGGGGGGAGGTGTTGGCTGGAGTTGTGGGAGATCTTCATGCCAACCTGAGCCAGCTGGAGAGGGCTCAGCCATCAGGCAGGGGATCAGACTTCTTGTTTTACATCTGTCCCTTCCCTAGCTTACTCTCCTCTGGGCTGCAAAATGCAGGAAGCAACCTTTTCAACAACTGAGGCACTGTTATGTAATGATGGGCATCTGGGTTTTAGAGGCACATCAGGCTGATGGGATAAGGACACATGAAGTTGTCATCTGCCACTGCTTCGGGCTGAGTCTGGAGGAGCCCAGGGACTGTTGTCTTTTGCTACTTCTTGGCTGGTGGCATCCTCTGGATTTACTTATGAAGTGATTCTTGGATCAGGCCACAAAACTGGAGCCCTCCATAGGGACCCACTGTAAAGGACCATGTTGAGGCGTACTGGGGCAGAATACTGGCTTCACCCAAATGTTCTGTAGTGGAGGACATAGCCAGGGACCTAAAAGTGTCAGGAAGTCTGGGAACTATGGTTCTAGAAAACTAATGGATCCTATTGTTTACTATTTTAGTAAGTGGGGGTCTACACTGGGACAAGAACAGTCACCCTCACTATAGCAGGACTTGGACTACCATCAACTTCACATTGGGACATTGGCTTTTACATTCATCCTTATATACCATTGACCATCATTGATCCTGATATTGGGGCATTGATCATCACACTAGGACATCAATTTCCCTTAACCAACTCTGAATTGGGGCATTGATCTCTACACTGGGATGCTGACATCCTTACACATTCTTATGGCAAGACATTGATTCCTCTCAACCCACTCTGTACTGGGACATTGATCCCCAAGTGGGATGTTGATGACCTCAAGCAGATCTTCACTGAGGTATTGATTCCTACATGGGGAATGTTCACTTCTTTTCCTATCCACCTCTGGATTGGGACATTGATCCTGAATTGGGACATTGATTTATTCATCTCACTCAGTTATCTGGACATGATCTACCACTCAACCCTGAATAAAGACACTGGTTTTTATTTTGGAGTTTTAGGGCATTGGTTCTATCAATCCTTTATTTGCTACTCTGTATCCCATGCATCAGTTTCTGTGAGGGTAGGTGGCATCTCTTTTTCTTTTTTCTTCTTCTTCCTCTGGCCCCCCCCCACCCCCATTTTGAGACAGGCTCTTACTATATACCTCTAACCGGCCTGGAACTAGCTCTCTAGACCAGGCTGGCCTCAAACTCTTAGACATCTCTGTTTCTGCTTCCTGGGATTAAAAGACTATGTCATCATACCTGGTAAGATCTCTGTCCGTGTCTCTCTACCGTCAGCCCCAAATGTGAGCATTTTCCTCGCTTCCTTCCTTTATTCCTTTCTGTCTTCCTTTCTTCCCTCTTTTCTTTTCTGTCTTCCTTCCTTTCTTCTTCCTTCAGTGCAGGAACTTGCTCAGTAGCTCAGGCTGGCCTTGGACTTGTGGCCATCCTCCTGCCTCAGTCTCCTTAGTCCTGGGATTATATCCATGTGCCACCATACCCGCCTATGGATTTCCTTTCAGTTTTCATATTGACTATCAATACACCACTTCTCTGCCCATCACCTATTTTGCTCTCGCAGTGACTTCAACTGAGATCGCTGAGTTGGGTGAGGATGGCCTCCTGAGGTCGGGGCCATATTGAGCAAATATTGGAAAGGGCATAGACTTTGGAGTCCTAATTCATAACTCTATCACTTGCAAGCCTCAGTTTTCTCATTTTTTTTCAAGTGGGATAAGACCCCTACTTTTCAGATTTCATGCTACAAATTAAAGGACAGCATACAGGGGCTAGAGAGAGTGGCTGTTCTTCCAGAGGACCTGGATTTGATTCCCAGCATGCACATGGCTGCTCACAACCGTCTTTAACTGTATGTAGTTCCAGGGGATCTGATGGCCTTTCATGGCTTCCACAGGCACTAGGTACATGTGTGGTACACAGACAAACACGCAGGCAGAACACTCATACACATAAAATAAAATAATAAAAACGTTTAAATAAGTTAATTAAATGAAGAGCAACATACAGCCACATGGAGCGTAACAATGTTTCAGTCAACAGCAGCTCCCATACACGATGGTGGTCCCACAAGATGACGTCATCCAGTGATATATCAAACTTAGTTCACACAAGCATGGTTTACAAGGGCCACATGATGGAGAAGTTGCCAAAGAGCAAATTTCTCAGAATATGTGCCATCCAAGTGACACATGACTGTATATGAGAACACAATATCCAATGACAATGCTTGCCATCCCTGGTCCTCCATCCTCCAGCTCAGGAGACAGCTCTTTAGTCAGACAGTCCATGTGTCACCGTATCACTTGCTGCAGATGGGGCTGAGACCCCCTCCCCCAGAGTCCATGGGCAGCATCCCAAGTGAAGTGGGTCCCTCACCAAGGCCCTGCTCTAGCTTTTCCTTTGAAAAATCCCATATTATATAGATAGCAAACAGAAGGGCAACTTCTCCACCCCGAGCCTGTGTGTAATTACATATTTTGGCCGCGTGCTGGGCCGGGGATAAATCTGTATGGTAATGCAGGCCAGGGGCTTACGATGTAGGCACACATGCTAATTTTTAAACCACAAAATCGTGGCTGTTTTTCATTTTCATTTCCGACAACACCGACAGAGATTAGGTCCTATTAAACACCATGGGGCCTGTCCTCCCCCTGGCCACCTGCGGGGCTCTTTCGTGGCTTTCATGGGCTGGTTGGGCCCGGCGCTGAGGCAAACACATCCTTCCTAATTGTAGGGCAAAGCTCTGCCCGGGAGGAGGTGGCCAGGATGGCAGATTGAGGCTGTTTTCTCCTGTCATCCCCACCCAGCCTGTGGTGGGTCTCACTTCTGCCAGTGCGTGTTGGGGTACCTTTCTTTCTGGAAGAGTAAAGTAAAACGCTCTCCCCAAAGCTGGAGGGAGTACCCTCAGGAGCCTGGAGAACATTGAATCCTAGCTCCACATAAGCAACCTTGTGCAATCACTTGTACAATTGACCTTGTACACTTCCCTTTCCTTTCTGGGCTGCTTTTCTACCCCTGACCATTCCGTGAGAGTGCGCACTACAGGCTCTGGACTGGTCCATCACGTTCACACCTTTTTTGCCTTTGAGCCTCCAGTCCCTCACTCTGAAACAAGTTGAGCAGCACTTGGCAGCAGGTGACCCTGGTCACACATGTACTGTGTGAGAAACTTACGTATCCATATCTCATCGACTCCTCTCTGCTCCCTGAGGTAGCCGACCCCGTGAAACAGCAAGTCTTGCCTTGGTCCCTCCCTGGCTGGCTGATCTGTTTCCTCATCTGCAAAATGGGAAGTAACTGATAACAGCGCTGCCTGAAAGGGCATCGTCCAATCACAGGGATTGCTGCAAAGTACTCAAGGTGCTTGGAAAACAGCCCCAGCAGGTGACTGCCACCATTATTATGACAGATGAACAGATGAAGGTTCAAAAGAGGACCAGGCCAAACTGGAACCCAAGCTGGAACCCCAGGCTGCCGTTCTCCCCTACACACACACTCTAACCCACTCTTCTCTTCCCAGCAGGAAAGCTTCACCCCTTCCTTCCCCCACCCTATACCCCAGTCAGGGCCAGACGCTCAGCCTCCTTTTCTCCCTATTCCTGGGAAACGTGGTGAGAGATGCCGAGATAAGAATCAAGGTCTAAGTGATTCCCAGAGTGAGGCTGCTATCTCCAACCTTGACTTCTAAGGGCACTTGGGCTTGAGGGAGCCCGTCCTGGCTCAGACGGGAGCTGGGGTCTAACAGAGCCTCGGCTTGTTTGAGAACAGAGGGCAGAGGGTCTGGAGGAGGAGCCGAGCCCAGCCCCCCTCTATTCTCCTCCATCTGCACTCAGGAGCAGCTGAGCATGGCTGGCCACCCCTCCTACTCCTGCCCCTCTCCATTCTCTCCTTCTGGGCAGGGCGGCCCGTCTCTGGGGGGAACCTGGTCTGTGCTCAATTTCATGCCACTTAATTCTCAAGTCTGTCCGTGAAAATGGTGACAAATCGGCCCCAACTGCCCAAATGTCCTGTCCCATCTCAGACATCTCTCCTGAAGCCACACTCCTCTGTCTAACGGCCCCTCACCCATCATCAGAGGAGAGAGGGAGCGTGCACGTGGTCATGGGCTCACAGAGGCTTACACTGACTTAGGCCGACTTCCCTATACAACCATCTCTCACAGACCCCAGCCTTAAGACCGACCACAGTCCAGACCCCTGAGATGACCTCAAGTGTGTGGTCATGGCTGGGAACTGTTTGATTCTGAATTTGAACGTTATGGTGTGATGCTTACATGTTTTCTTTCTAGGACAATTTGGTGACTTTATGAATAAGCAGCACACTCTGATGACTGAAATTTCCCGAAGAGGAAAAGGGAGTGTGAAACGTCTCTATCAACCCCTGCCCAAAGCCTCCTTCTAAAGTGTTACCCACCTCCCCATCTTTTTCCAGAGAGGTCTTCCATGCAAAAAAACCCACCAACCGCATACAGTATGTCCACCTTTCCCAAAAAGCGGAATGTTCTACACACAGTTCTGTGCCTGATCCTACTTACTCAGATGTCCCCCCAAATCAGTCTCCTATTCCACCTACCTCCCAATGGGAGCCATGTGACGTTCTCTTTCCTTCCCTCATTCTGTCCTCAGTAAGGGCTTTGAAAGCAGAGAAGCAAGTGTTCAAGTCCCACCCTTGCTAGCTACTCTCTGGCAGAGGTTTTTGAAACTTGAGGACCGTTTCATGGGCCTTTGAAAGAGAAAACAACAGGGGAGACCTGTTTAAGATCCCAGAAGCTGCTGGGATGCAGGAGATGAAGAAGAGCAAGAGAGAAAAGGCCATGCCCTTTGAGTTAGGGTCCAAGAAAGGCAGCGATGGAGATCCACAAGTAGCTCTATGGTGGATGGCTTGGGGGAACTTTAGGGGTCAGGAAAGAAAGCCAGAGTGACAAGGAAAACATGCTTAGGTTTTTGGCTGATGTTTCTCAAGTCTCGGTGGGACCTCCCAAGGATGTAGGCTCGTTGAGTATGATGAAGCTCTTTCTGACTCTTGGAGAGCCTAACTCAGGGTCCCAGATAATCAATGACCACCAAAGCCACCCTGAGTCAGGGGCTTGCGAGTCCATCATCTCACACCCAAGAAGAATAAGGAGATGCAGACAAGGACTAAGTCGATTTATTAAGGAAAAGTGAGAAAGAATTCTTTTTTTGTTTGTTTGTTTGTTTGTTTGTTTGTTTTTTCGAGACAGGGTTTCCCTGTGTAGCTTTGCGCCTTTCCTGGAACTCATTTGGTAGCCCAGGCTGGCCTTGAACTCACAGAGATCCGCCTGGCTCTGCCTCCCGAGTGGAGGGGCTCTAAGGCAGGGACGCCCCCTGAGAGAGCTTTTCAAATACATTTTCCTCTTGTAACTCAGCAAAAATGTTAAGACTAAGGGACCGCCACCTAGTGTGCCGGTACGCAAGGGGCAAGTACTTACTCCTTTTCCTTCCTCTGTGTCCCCTCTCAGGTGACTACCTACAGGTTCTTCAAGCCCTGGCTCAGTATCACACCCCTTCCCCATTCCCAGGCTGCATCTGCTGCGTTTCTGGGCACCTTTGAGGAGTGTCACTACGGTGTGGTGGGTGTGGCCTCTGCCTTTGTTTTCCCTTCTACAAGGCTGTGAGCAACTTGAGGGCTGCTGATGAGGCAGGACCTGGTGGCGAGGTAGATGGCCCTTCTTGCGTGTTCCCACACCCGAGTCATCAGGTGATTGTAGGCAGATACGGAGTTGGAGCTTCAGCCAAGAGAAAACACAGAGTTAGTAACCAAAGTTGGAGCAGAATAGTTGATCCTCCTGGAGACAGGAGGTCAGAGATGGAATTTTAGGAGAAATAAAGGGAAAGGGGGAATGGGGAGTAGTGAGCTGTGAGACTTGGGGTGTGTGGAGCTGGCTGAAGAGGGTATTAGAGAGTTTCACTAGCTGCTGTGGAGTATAATCTTGAGCCTGTTCAAGAGTTGGGTAAAGGCTTCATTGCCAACCAGTCAGTGCTTTGGGAAGCCATTTTGGTTTCTTGTGGTGTGATCTGGGGTGTGGCCGGATTCAGATCTGCAGGAGTACAGAGAGATGTTAAGATAAGGGTGAGTAGAGGGGAAACCAGCAGCTTAGAGAAGCCATGGCTCAGCTCTATCCCTAGGCGGCTCCCAAGATGGACAGCATGCCTGAGCTCCTGCCAAAACATTTCCCAAGGAGCTCCAGATTTGATGATCTACTTTCCTACTTCCTGGTTCCCTAAATGTGTGAGTAAATTCTTAAGATCTGTAACTAAATATTGAGGACATATCAGAAAGGCCCCCTTTCTGTGGTTGTAGCAGGTGGGAGGAGATGGGCGTTGAGTGTGGGTGGGTCTTTTCTGGCCTCTTCTCTCTTGCAGGAAAGGACACCAGCAGGCATATAGCCTGAAACTTCTAGATAAGTACGGCTTCCTGTTACTCCTTCCAGCAAGCTTGTAAAATGGGATCGATGCCCCTATTTCTATTTCAATTTCCAATTGTTTATTGTCAGCATGTAGAAATTGACGCCAAAGTTTTGGTGTATTGATCTCTGGCCCTGCAATCTTGCTAAACTTCATAGCCCTGGTGTCTTTTTAAGAAAATTTTGTTTTGGGCTGGCTTTATTTTATTTTATTTTTTATGAAGAGGATCATGCTTTCTATAATGATTTTTAAATTCTTTCCCAGTATATACGTCTTTTGTTTCTTTTTCTTGTCTTATTGAATTGACCAGGATCTCTAGTACAAGGTGACTAGGAGCAGTGAGAAAAGATACCCTGGCCTTTTTCCTCTTCCTAGGAGTACCATGACTCCATTCTACAGTGTCAGAAACTGAACATCACAGAGCTGTTCAGCAATAAGTCTAAGGGTCCCCAGTTAGTCAGAGACAGTACTAAGATCAGAGCCCAGATCTTCCTGACTCCAAAGCCTATGCCCTTTGTGCTGTTCCAAAATGTGCTGTACAAAACGGAGGCATTATAGCAATTTCCTTTTGAAATCCCCAGCTCTCCACTCAGCTCCAGGCATACAACAGTTGCTCCATGAAGACTTCCTGTCTGAATGGAGGCCTGAGCTAGAGACTGATTGATATAGGGGTGATGGGTGTTGGTTGGTTTGTTTTGTGTATGTGTGTGTCTGTTTATGTGTGTGTGTGTGTGCTGTGTGCACACACAAGTTTGTGGGTGCTATACCTGTGAACACCCAGGAGAAGGCTAGACCAGGATGTCAGTGTCTTCCTCTGTCATTGTCCACTTTGTTTTTTGAGACAGGGTCTCTCACTGAAGGAGCCTGAAGCTCCCTGCTTTGGCTCAGGTGGCTAGCCACCGAGCTCCTTAATCTCCTACATTACTATGGGATGCACAGTGGGGCTGGGAACGGAGGAATTTCCATCCTGTTCGGGAACCTCATTTCAGAGGGAATGATCCAGGCTGAGAGAAGCTGTCTCCTAGAGACAAATGAAGGCTTTAGTTTAGAAGATTTTTTTCAGAGGCAAAGAGGGACATAGGATACAGCTGAATCTCTGAGAAGAATAGATAAACCAGATAGGCACGGATTTGAAATGAGGAGTGTGGAGACAGCTTACTAGCGATGTGACCTTGGGCAAGTTACCTAACCTCTCTGGGCTTCAGGTTGCTCACTCGTGAGATAATAATTGTGTCTCCTCCTCATAAACTTATTGTGAGAGAGGCACAGCCGTTGATGGGCTGTCACAGGCAAATGGCACTCAGGGAAATGACGAATATTTATGGAGCCACAGGACTGTTGGAGGGACCCCTAGATGTCACTGGGGGCATTTTCCTCCTCCTTTCTCATCATCCCCTATATTAGTGTATATATAGACTGCATGCCTCTTACGTGGCCAAGTCCCCTCATCTCTCAGAGCCTCAGTCTCTTCAGATAGAAAATGGGATCATGGGCCCTGTCACACACTGTGGAGACCAGCAAACGGAACAAGATGCCAACAATGGGGGAAATATTCATCACAGCTTCCACATGTCTACTCTCCAGAGCACGGCTGGGAGGTGGATAGCTTGATTGCTGTACCCCACTGGCCCTCAGTGCTCCATGAGGTGGATAGCTGTGCCATTTTGTACACATCCCAGAGGCTAAATGGCATGAAGGGCTATGGGGCAGGAATGACTCCAGGTAAGCTTACCTCCAAAGTCCAGATCCCACACTGTGTGTGAGAGCCAGGACCCAGACGGCAGCAGCCGCAGCGTCTGGGCACAGGTGCTTCTCCCCCAGTGTCCCCTCCCGGTTCCTCCCCTGCCCTTCAGTCACTCTCTTGTCCAGTCAAAGGCAGGCGGCGGCCCGCAGCTTTGGTGCATGAGGCAGATGGGACCTTCACAAAAGCCCCTGCACCTCTCCAAGCTGGTCCCCCCCGCACGCCTGATTACCCCCCAATACCCAAGTTACCATTGATACAGTGGTGCTGGGTGATTCAATTAGTGCAGCCGGCATGAAGGCGGCAGCACAAAGAGCTGGGGTAGTTAGAAACTCATTTTCTTTTGATTATTATAGCATCTCACACGTGGAAGCAGAAAATTATAGGCTCATGTGTCTTTGCTTAATATCCTCTGGGGCCAGATTTGTCGTCATGTTGAAGTTAGCTGTCAGCACTGACAAAATCATGTGGAGTTGATGGATTTACAGTGCCAGGGCCCAGCCAAGCTAGAGAGGTCCAGCCCCTCACAGATACGCAGATCTGCAGATGCATCCATACTCATGTGTATGTGTGTGTGCTCTCTCTCTCTCTCTCTCTCTCTCTCTCTCTCTCTCTCTCTCTCACACACACACACACACACACACACACACACACACACACACACACTCCACATGGGCACACCCCACATAGCATATGCCCTACCTAACAGACACCGATAGTCTCTTGGAGAGAGTAATTGGATCCCTCTGCCTGGTCCTGAGAACACCCATGAAAGATACTCATCCAGATCCACAGAGTCATACACCCCCCCCACACACATATACTCCTCATACTGATAACCCAACACACACACACACACACACACACACACACACACACACACACACACACCCTAACAAACAAATACACAAATACACCCCACACGTTACTACATTCTTACCCCGTCTCACATAGAATACCCATCTTCCACACTTATACATTATACTGGAGCACATACATACACGTACACACACATAGTCTGACATACCCACTGGCATGCTACACAGAAACAGGTAGTGGTGTACACAGACACTTGCAAGCCCATCTTAACACAGATACACCTAACCTCACTGATGCACAGCCACCCAACCCAGGCTCACTAAACCCAGCCACACATCCCTCTAACACATGCTTACCTTACACATACATCTAGGCCCTCATGTGCATCACACACAGGTAAGCACACGTAACTGTACAACAGTGTTAGTTTATGCACACATGCAGTATCCAGACAAGTACAGGGCACACACAGAGATGGAGAAGTCAGAGTCTCAGGCACAGGGTAGATATTCATAGAGACTTGGGAGCATCCCCCTTCTACCAAGTAGACCCTTGTCCTTTCTTTCCTGTGATTCCTCATTCTTCTTTTTAATTGGCTGTGCAAGGGAGCTCCCAAGAGATGATGCTGAAATAGGAACATCTAGAGTAAGGGGTAGGGACCCCTCACCTCTGGGTGCCCAGCCACACTGACTCCAGGTTTCTGATTGTTAAGGTGACAGGCAGCTCAAGGGAGTGAGTGGGGTTGAGGTTCACAGTGATTGTGTGTTCAGAGAGGGAAGGGAGGTTGGAAGGGTTTTATCCTGTTTTTCAAAGATTATTTTATCATCTATTTATGTGTGCATGTGTGCACATGGACATGTGGAGGTCAGAGGTCAACCTCGAGTGTTGTTCCTCGGGAGCCACTGTTTTTTGAGACAGGGTCTCTCACTGAAACTGGAACTTAGCTATTAGACTAGGTTGGCCACAGCCCAGGGATCCGCCTAGCTCAGTCTCTCCAGTGCTGGGGTTACAGATGTGCACAGCCTCTCCTGGCTTTCACATGGGCGCTGGGAATTGAACTCAGGGTCTCCTATTTCTGTAAAAAGTGTTTCGCTAATTGATCCAGCTTCCCAGCCCAGGGCTTAATTCTTCACGGAGCTCAGCCAACTCCAGGTCTTCACAGGACTCAGACCTTGTCTCAGTCCGTTGGCTGAACTTGGTCTCTTTGTCCCTATTGGGCAAAGGGGGCAATGACTTGTTCAAGTTCACAAAATAAGAGACAGGGATTACACGCAGTCTTTTGACTTCCAAGCCCTTGCTCTTCTCTCTACCACCCCGAGGTGGTCTATAAGCACAGCAGACAAAGCGGAACCCCTAGATCAGGCAGACTGGAGAGCCCCAAGCTAGCCTGTAACTGTCTTGGGTACAGAGCCCCTAGGCCTTCTCCCCAGGGGGTAGGAGGTGAAGACTAGTAGTGGAGAGAGCTTGGGGACCTAGCGACTGCAGCACTGGGCCAATCCCTTTGCCTCCAAGGCACTTGCCTCTTCTGTCAAATGAAGGTGCCCTCTCGGCTGAAGGGTCAGCGAAGATAAGCAAGCAGGCTACACAGTACATCTAATACACAAGAGCTGATGTTAGCAGTTCCGCCACACCTCCCCCGCAGACTTCGACTGGCCCCACTTCGGGATACTCTCTCCACTCTCAGCTCTTCTCTGACCTCTTCCAAGACTCCTCCCAGACAAGGTCTATGACTTCCTGAGGCTTTAGACCTGTGGGTCTCTGAGGACTTGTAATAGAGGTATACACTTAGGATGCTATGCATTGTTTGTGGCAGGAGCTTTCAACACTACCTGTGCCTTAGAATTATCTTCTTGTGTATACGCTTTTAAAAAAAACAAAACAACAATAACAAAAACAGGTCTTTTCTTACAGCTCCGGCTGGCCAAGGCTGTAGCCTTGAACTCAGGATCTTCCTGTCTTAGCTGCTACAAGTGCTGGAATTACAGACGTGAGTCACCATACCCAGCTAGAATTAGCTACAAACAAACAGCATCTAGAATCTTCTGCAGAGATCCTAATTTAGTTGGTTTGGGGTGTACCCCAGGTACCAGTAAGTTTTAATACTCTCTGGGAACTCTAAGGTGCACAAGGGCTGAGAAACCCTCAGGGGCCCCTCCAAGCTGAGGCCAGAGGCCAGCAGCCTCTGCCTCCCCTAGAAGCCTGGGTCTAAGGAACCACTCTCCTGTGAGATGAGGTCCAGCTGGTCCAGGGAGTGACCATGGGTGCATCAAGATCATGGCTTTCACTAGGTTCTCAGTATCTGAAGCAAAGTGTCCTCTTCTCAGGACAAGGGCATCAGGGACCAGATGTCCCTGGCCAACTTCTATGGGTGGGATTCCTGTCACCTCTGCTCATCCCCGCCTCCCCCATCATCAGTCTGGTCTTAGAGATATGCTAATCAGTGTGGGAGTCCACTCTCTCTCGTAATTATCATATAGCGGAGCTCCTCATCTTAGGATAATTTTCTCATCTGCATAATCGTATTTGACTTCCTTACGGATGTGAAAGCCCCCTTACCTTGGGCCAGTTAATCTTCATTGATTGAATATCAAATTCACCCGGCTGTGGGAGAAGGGGCTTTTCTCTGTCGGCAGCAGAGCACTGGGGTCGAACTGAAGTCAAGCTCAGCTGAGGGCTGGGTGGGGCCTTCATCTCTGTAGTCTCTGTCCTTCCAGGACCGGCCCAGGACTCTGCTTCCCTCCTGCTTCCTGGGGCTGGGCCTTTCCTCCCGGCTGCTTCACTCCCTACCCCAGCTCCCCCTCCCAGTCTCTTTCTGTCTCTCTTATGTCCCTTTGTGCTTGGGCTCTGGGTTCTCTTCTCTTTAGTCTGATTTCCTTTCTTCGATTTTTCCCCTCCTTGCAGGCCCCTGTCCCATCTCTTCAGGTCTGAGACCCTCCCTTTACTTTAAAACCCCAAGTGGTTCTGCTATATCCATGTCCAAAACTTGGTGACAAAAATAAATACCTATATTTCCAGTATGAACTCACTTCAAAAGCAGTCAAGATTCTCAGAGAGGTGGGGGACCCACTAAGATAGCTCCAGGATGAGGAAGACAGAAGGGCAGATGCTCTGGTCCCCAGGCCCTGGCTAAGAGCCCCCTTGTCACGTTAGAACATGTCAATTCTGGGCTGCAGGTGCACTTCAGGAGAGAGTACTTACCTAGCATGTGTGAGACCCTGGCTGGATCCCTAAACTAAAGAGAGCAGTAGAGACCCAGTAAGGGATGCTCGAAGCTTTCACAGCAATCCTATGAGTTAAGTGATGTTCTCCCATTTAACCAGGGGACTTGAACAAGTCCCATGGCAAGTGGTAGGACCAGAACTTTGGTTTGGGTTTGGTATTTTTTTTTAATTTAAAATTTTTGTATAGATGTATATGTTTGTGTATGTACATGTGTGTTACAGGTATGTACGTGTGTGTGTGTGTGTGTGTGTGTGTGTGTGTGTGTGTAGATCAGAGGTTGACATCAGTGTCTTCTTCAATTGCTCTTCACCTTGGGTTTGAGACAAGGCCGCTCGATGAACCTGGAGCTCACTGATTGGGTAAGACTGACTTGTAGGGGAGCCCCAGGTACCTTCCTATCTCTGCCTCCCCAGCTCTGGAATTATATGCCATATGGGTGCCTGGAATACAGCCCAGGTCCCCACGTTTGGAACGCAAAGCACTTTACTGATTAAGGCATCTCCCTTGTCTCTAGTTTGGGACTTTTTGGGAGGAGGGGACGAGATGTCATTCAGCCCAGGCTGGCCTTGAGCCCTTGACTGTACTCCCCCACCCCCTACACCCCACCCCCTAGTGGTGGAATTACAAGCATGTACCACCATGCCCAGTTAGGACCAGTTAGACCTTCCTAACCCTAGAGGTAACCCTGGATTACCCAGGAAGAGACAGAGGCCGTCTGCTCCCAGTGAACCTTGAAGCAGGTGACTAAGTCAGTTTAAGTCTAGTCTTGCCATGTTTCTTTAGTTTCTCCTGTCTTAGGAACAAGCCCCAAGGCACCGCCAGGGTTCAGACCATGAAGAAGCATTTTTAGGAACTTTGGACCAGAGAGACAGAGGAGGTCCTTGGGTTTGTATCATCTTCTCTGGGAGAGCAGAAAACAGGTTTCCTGGCTTCATCTTTATGGGGGATTTACACTTGAGGCTAATATTACTGAGCTGGGACATCAACTGGACACCCCATACTGTTTGCAGAGAACCTTCTGTGATGTAGGTGATGATATAAAAATTGATGAGCATAAGCTCACCCCTAGAGGAGTCCATGGTCTGGCCAGAGAATTGTAGATAGGAACAAGTACTTCTAGTGTACTATGATATGCGCAATAGTCAGGGTGTCTGTGAGCATAGATTCCTCTCCTATGGTAAGTCAAGGAAGGTTTCAATGAGATACTATGTAAAAATGAGTCTTGAAGAGTGAGTAGGAGTTTCCTAAAGAGACACAACACGTATAAACACACATATGTGTGAAGAATATCTGTGTTGGGGATTGATGAAATTTATTACATAGATTATCTCACAAGTGGTGGAGACAGTGTTGAAGGATGAGCCTGGAGGGGGCACAGAACCCAGATTGTGAAAGGCCTTGTGAGCCTTGAAGAGTTTAGACTGTTTTTCAGGGAGATAAGCTCGTTAGAAATACGAAACCGATTCCGATTCTCGGTGAGAATGCCCATTTCTTGGTTTGTAGGTGGGTATCTCTTCCTTGTATCCTCACCTGGTGTGGTTGGGTGGGGGCACTGTCTCCTGTCTACAGACATCATTCCCATTGAGTCATGGAGCCCCACCCTCCTTATCTCCCAGAGTGCTTACCTTCAGACACCATCACTTGGGGTTAGGGTTTCAACACAGGAAGTGCAGAAACTAATTTCAGTTTATCACAAGCTCTAGGTCCTGGGAATCCGTCCCGGCTACTGGACAGGGGCTGGAAGAAGGTAGAAAAGCATAGTCACTTCTCAGTCTCCTTAGCCAGAGCTCTGCCCTTCCATTCTGCTCCCAGGTATTTGGTGAGACATCCTTGCCCAGCCTCTGGCAGTTGCAAAGGACTTGGAGGGAATGTTAGGCCTGATGTAACCGTCCCTTCCAGTGATACTTGCCTCCTTGGGATGGGGAGATGAACTGTTGGTGGACAGCTGGCCGCCTCCACCATGGATAGAGTCTCAGCCTCTATCAAGCAGAGTATCCCCAACTACAATGGGAAGCCTGATAACAGGAGACTGGAGGAGCTTCAGAAAGATGCTCTTGCAAGATCCACATTCCCAAAGACTCACAACACACAGGCAGCCTCTTGTGGAGAACTAGAAGGTGTGAGTGAGGTCAGAGGATCTGGGTCTGGATCCTGGCTATACTACATCCTGAATGCTTCGTTCTAAGCAGTTTACTCAAACTCTGAGCTTCACGTTCCCCATCGGCAAGATAGAATGATGCTGACAGCTGGGTCACCTTGTCATTTCGAGTGCTAACCAGACTGGCCACAGGAAAGGAGCCAATAAATGCCGGAGAGAGTCATTGCTGTTATGTTGCTATTCAGGGCAAGACAGGAGTGGCCCAGGTTCTTGCTCGGGTGCTTGAGATCTCTGTGACTTTAGACACTCAGGCGCCCCAGCTTCAGTGGAGTCTCCATGAAGTGGCAATAATAATAACTGCCTTGCTGGGCTGCTGAGAGGAGTGGAGCACTGCAAGAGGACATCTGGCCCGATGGGAACTCAGGACATGACAGGAAGGGTGTCCACACTGTCACTTTCTATGACGCCATTTTTATTATCTTTATTGTTATCTCTGGGTCGCACCTAGTGAGTGCTTTGTAGATGGACCTCTACAAAGGCTCAGTCTGTGGAACGGGACTGTCAACAGCAGGTACCTGTGAACCCAGGCTGTGGAAAGATGAGGCCTGTGGCCCCACACCCAGGGCCCGGCACATGGACCGAGGATTACTTGCCTTTCTCATGCTTGCCTAAGACATAGGCTAGGCCTATGGTGAAGGGGTGGGGTCAGGAGGAGAGAAGAATGGCCAGACAGAGCTGGGAAGGCCTGGGATGCCAGGTAGAGTGGCTCTGAGTCGACTTGCTTCTGTTCCTCAAGATGCTAGCCTGGGGTCTTGGTCTGCGGGCTCCTCCTGCAGACCTTCGGAGACAGAGCAAGGCCAGGGGCGCCCTGTTGGGGCAGGGATGCATCTCTGGACTCAGCTGTCTCCTGCTGGGGCTGAAGTGAAAGGGAAGGCCATTTGCAATTCAGATCGGGCAGATGGGAGGACATCGCTGGGAGGGGAGTGGGGGACACGCTTGAGTCAGCTGTCTCACTTCTCACATACACCCTGACCCTAGAGCAGCCCTTCCCAGCCTGGTGCCCGGCCTCTCAGAGCACACACACTCCCTGTGCTTTACATAAGGAGGGAGACACTATTGCTCTTCCACCTCAAACACAAGTGAGGCCCAGAGAGGCACATCGACTCACCCTGGGCTACACGGTGGCCAAGGGCAGAGCTGCAGCACATACCAGGCAGCCTGGCTTCAGAGCCCATATTCTTATTCATGCTGGGCATCCCTCCAACGCCAGTCCCTCCCCTGTGCCCGGAAGTCCCAATGGATGCTGTGTGAAGCCTATTTGAGCCCCCCCCCCCCCCTTCTTATCACAGGGACATCTCATCCTCTTCTCAATCCACAGAGTTGCTCTGGGATCACCTTGACAGAGAGGTCACAGGGTCCAGGCCTTTTCGATTTCCTGGGCCTCGTGGGACCTCTGGGCTATGAGAGGGAACTCAGATTTACATTAAATGGCCAGGCAGGGTTTTGTAGGGACTCACAAGTAGATGGCTTTGGACATTGGTTTACTGGGACAAAGATGAGAATCTGGGACCAAGCAGCGCAGATTGCTAGGGCTGCTGGCTTGCTCCCGGTGTCTACAAACAGGGGAAGTACCACATGTGGAGCCCTTCTCCACAGCCTCTCTCTCTCTCCATCCACCCCACGGCCAGCAAGGCAGCCGAAGGCTCCACCTTACAAATGGGTCGTTTTTAACGAGGCCCTCCCTGGTCAGTGTGGGCACGATGGCTAGAAAAGCTTATTTCCTTCCTCTAGCCTTCCTTTCTGGTTCCTTGGAGGGGAATGGATGAGCCCGTGGTGGGAACTTGCTCTTCCAATGTCCACTTCTCTGGAGAATGCGCTGCTCGACCATTTATTCGTTCATCCGGGTAGGAGGCAATGCTTTGGGCGACAGATTAAAAAAGTCAGTGACAATCCTGGACCAACTCTCCTCCGTGCTGAAGCTGGGCTTTGGTCTCCCCGGCTCTGTGATCTTGAATACGCGATCTCCTCTCTACCTCTATTGTCTCATCTGTGAAATGGGTGGCTGAGTCTCTCTTTGGCAGAGTTCCTTCATGAATCCAGTCAGCTCCTGCAGGAGCCTCATACGGTCCATGGTAATAACTGAGGTTCCCAACAGCTCCCCCATAGGTTCTTGGTTCGCTGGTAGGGCAGGCCTCCTCCTTCCGTGACCTCTAACCCTGCCTTCTCCTCCCCCAACTCCTTCTCAACGGGAGGCTGTGAGTCGTCCCGCCCCACCCCCCAACAAGGCCCAGGGGGCCAGAGAAATTACACCAAATCAAAGCAGAAAATGAGTTTTCATTCATCTTGGAATGATGCGAGAGGTTACGAGCAAGACAAATAGCAGCCTCCCCCTCTTCCTTTATCACTGTCACCGCAATTAATAGGCTGTGGCCTTCGTTATCCAGGCCTTGCTAAGGAGAGAGCAGCCCCGGGCGACGCTAACGAGGAAGTGGAAACAGGCCAGCTCCCACGCTCCCACCAAGAGCCGTCATGTGGCCATATGCTCACCTGGCCCTCCAGACCTGCTGTTGGGGTGCAGAAAAGCTTCGGAGGGGCCACAGCAGCATGTGGGGGAGCGGCATGAGGCCTCTGTAAGAGGGGAACACTGGTCCCCTGGCGCCCTGAGAGTGCCCAGGCTGCCCAGTCTCTTGGTTATTTCTGGAGTCCCAGTTAGGAGCAGCACACAACTTTCTGTGATCTCGCCTCTGTTCTCTGGTTCCTTCGGGGAGAAAGCTGACTCGCAGAGAAGAACAGCTGTTCGTCTGAGCTTGAACAGATCTGGAAAGGGGAGCGTCAGGGTTTGAACACAAGCCTACTCAGACTCAAACCCTGACTCCCTCACTGCAGCATGCTGTTGCCCAGTGATGAGGAACAAGGACTGGAGCCAGGCTCCGCTCTCTGGTTCCAGAATTAGAGTAGGAAAAGAGCCAGAGAGTACAACTGATTCAACACGAGTTCCCCACCGTGACCCGGAACTGGGTACCCCAGACCCTAGACAGGGCCTTCAAGCTATTGCTAAGCCTCTGCCTGCACTGAGTCCTTGTCAGGACCAAGGAGAAAGCTCTTCTTTTCAAGCGTAAGAAGATTCCAGAAAGGAGATTTTTGTTATGCTTTGTTTTTCGAGACAGGGTTTCTCCGTGTAGCTCTGGCTGTCCTGGGACTCACTCTGTAGACCAGGCTGGCCTTGAACAGAGATCTGCCTGCCTCTGCCTCCTGAATGCTGGGATTAAAGGTGTGTGCTACCACCGCCCGACTCAGAAAGGTGATTTTTAAAAGGAATCCATGTGTGGTGATGCACACCTATGATCCCAGTCCTTAAGGGGCTGTGGCAAGAGGATCACAAATTTGAGGCCAGCTTGGATACATATGTGTCTGTATACATACACACATACTTATAACTCTCTAGATATGTGATTTTTTTTTAAATGAATTCCTTTAACAGTTACTCAGTGCCTAGGCGGTTCGGCTCATTAAGTACTTGCTCAATCAATGCATACTGTATTACTTATCTATTACTGTGTGACAGATTATCCTAAAAGTTAGTAGCTTAAAACAACAATAAACATTTACTGTCCCTCATGGTTTCCGTGGGTTAAGAATGCAGGAATGGCTGGGTTGGGTGGTCTCTGAAGACATCACTGGTGTGTGTCTACTGGGGCTTCTACTTCCAAGATGCGCTTTCCCACTTGGCCTGTTGGCAGGGTCGGGGGCAGTCTGCCCTCAGGCAGAGAGCCTCTGTGTTTAGAGGGAGGGTGAGTCTTTGGGGAGGCCATGTGCTGGGATGGGGAGGGACAGGTATGGAGGTGAGGGAGGGCTGCTCTTTTTCTATACACACTTCTTGTGGTGGTCTCCACGGGAAGGTTCACACCATGGTGGCCGGCTCTCCCAGAGGGCTGGTGATCCAAGAGCAGGGCAGAAACCACTCTTCATGCTCTTGCTAGAGAACAGACGGACACCTCTTCCATACTTCACCGGTCACAGAGACCACCCGACTCTGCGTGGGAGGAGACTAAACAAAGCCGAGAACACCAGCAAATGGGAGTCTTTGGAAGGTGGCTGCCATCAGTCCTAAAATCAGAGCAGCATTCTGTAGAGGCTAGAAGCGTTCCTTGAGTTTGTAAAGCAAGCAAACCAAACAACAAGAAAACTAGATAGCATCTGTAGTGTTGGATTGGAGACATGACTCAGTTGGTAGAGTGTTTGCTTGCCTCACGCACACAAAGCTCTGGGTTCCCTTCCCAGGGCTGAGTCAAACCCCAGCACTCAGGGAAGGAAGGTGAGGGAATCAGAAGTTCAAGGTCATCCTTGACTCCATATTGAATTCGAGGCCAGCTTGAGATACACGTGACCCTGTCTCAATAAATAAAATAGTAAATCTATGGCATTAAAAGTTAGAATAAGCTTTACCTTCAGAACTGGAAAGGGCCAGAAGGGGGCTTTTGGGGAGCCGGAGGTGTTTATCTCTCGGTCAGGGTGCTGGCTGTATGAGCATGTTAACTATGAAAAATCAGCGAGCGTGGTGTGTGCCTGCTTCAGAATGTACAGGACACTGCAATAAAAAATGTTCAAAGGCTCTTCATACTTGAGAGCCACCTGTGAATCTCTGCTCTCATTTTATGGGGAGAAGGGAGCGCTAAAGAGGGAAGGTGACTGGCTCAGAGTCCCCGGGTGGGGCTTGGGTTGATAGCTGGGTCCTGGGAGACAGGTCATTGCAGACACTGTGGTCTCACCCACAGTGTCTGCAATGACCTCCCTTCCTCTACCCCAGCTCTCTTGGAGTCACTCTCTGACTGAGGAGAGATGGCTGGCTGGGCCAGGGTCTAACATTGTATACCTGTCTTCCAGCATGTCCTCTGGGATCTACTGGGTCAGGGCATGGTTGGAGTGACAGGGCCAATCTTGGGAAAGGGTCGTGTGCTGAGGAGTGGAGGGGACACATGTTGTTGGGGGCATTTTTTTTTCTAGACACCCCTGTCAAAAGTGCCTCTCTCTCAGGTAGCCACGTCCATCCTTGTTAACTGATTTCCAGGACTTTCAGGCGGGAGGGATCCAGCCCCATGCAGCCTGTGTGTGTGTGTATATATATATATATATATATATATATATATATATATATATATATATATTTATGGGGCCATCAACTGAGCACTGGTTCTAGACCGTGCAGATAGACACAGATAGGAAAGGCAAAAATCTGTGTTCTTGGGGAGAAACAGCTCTGGTAAAGGTAGATGGGGAGTGTGGGTGCACAGCAGGCCAGTGTGTACGCAGAATGGTGGCACGAAGGTGTACAGGGACAACAGCATTTGAGCAATGACTTCAAGGTGGGAAGCTGGGCCTCTTGTTAATCAGTGGACAGAGCATTGGTCTTGCTGGACATAGGAAGAGGCCAGTGTGTGCTGGAGACAGATTGGGCAGAGAGAAGGGACCATTGTGCAGTGAGGCCCGGCCGAGAAGCTTTATCCTGCTGCTCCCCCACTGGAAGACCCAAGGGCCCTTAGTGCTAATGTCACCTACCTGACAGATGAGGCTTAAACTCAACCGTGTCTTTATTGACCAGGAAGGTTGAGCAAGACAGCCTCTACTGGAACATAAACTTCAGGGAGACCAGGGAGTTCATCTGATTTACAGATAAATCTCAAGACCCAAAAGCGTGTCCTCTATTCAGGCCCTCCATACAGTAGCTTTAATAAGCACATCCGGTAGGGAAATGCAGGAAGCTTGGGGGAGGAAGCAGATGCAGGGAATGGCAGGGAGGTCTTCCTAGAGGAGGTAACATTTGACCTGTCAATGGGAAGGTGATGGGCACACACAGGTCCCAGGCAGGGGGCACAATGATGTGTGCAAGAATCCAGGGCTGGGGAGAGCTAACAGTTTTGAAGAATTTCACAGTGGCTAGAAGTGAGCCTTAGGAGAGACGCAGAGGTAGTGCGGGATGGGCTTGAGGGTCAGGAGGGGCCGAGCTGGGAGGAAATGCCTAAGATCAATAAGAAGAGCCAGGTGGTAGCTGTGTATACAGCGTGGTACCCAACACATAAGAGCAGAGTGGAGGTGGGGGAGAAAAACTGAGGGCGGGAAATAATACAGCAGGCTGGCCCCACCCTGTTTCCAAGTAGCCTTGAGCTCCAGCAGGATCCCCGGAAATTTGGGCCCCAAGGCTCCTTTTCAGCCTCTAAGGATGGAGTCAGTCCTGTTCCTTCAGCACCTGCGGTGGGGGTGGAACAGGGCAGGCAGCCCCGGCTCTCAGCAGTGGACACAATGTTCTGGTTCAACGGAAGGACCTTAGACGCACAGACAAGGACATGGCAGTAAAGGATGATGTGGCCGAACCCCCCGGTTCCGTGGTGAGCAGACCCCAGGTGTGTGATCGGGAGCAGTTAAATTTCATCATTACCCTTTCTCCAATGGTGTTTTTTATAGTCTTTTTTACTACTGGCACTAAAGGTTCTGGACTCATCGTGGCGGAGTGGAGGACATCACTCGTCGGGCTGACTGCTCTGTGATATAAAAAAATGACAAGTCCTGGCTTAATCTTTCTGATAACTGTGTTCCATGCCCCCATCCATCTCCACCAAGGGGTCTGGGAGAAGCTGGAGACAAGAGCATCTCAGCATTTAAGAATGAAAAATTAAGTGGCCTTTTTAAGCACAGCGTGGCGCCCCATGGCTTGGTGCTGTTCTGCAGATGGGCCCCTACCTCCTGGGTGAGGGAAGAGGGGAGGGGAGCGGATCAAATCAGGCCAGGACTGCTTCCTGGCCTGGCATAGGGGGAGGCAGACAGAGTTGTCCCACATGGTGTCACAGGAGTGTCAGTGTGAATGTACACTTGAAAATGCGCACAAGTTTTATGTCTGTGCTTCTGAGCATCTGTCCCCAGGCTGGGAGGCTAGGAACTACACTACCAATCAAGAGGCCTAGGTTTGGGTAGGTGAGATGGCTCAATTGGGTAAAGGCACTTGCCGCCAAACCTGATGCCCTGTGTTCAACCCCTGGGGCTCACATGGTTGAAGACAAGAACTGACCCCTGTAAGTTGTCTTCTGATCTGTCCACACACGCCACACACACACACACACACACACACACACACACACACACACACACGAATGAGTAAATGTGATAGAAATAAATAGGCGGCCTGAGTCTTGTTCTTACAGCTGCTTTAATTAGCAAGGAAGTCTTTTGGCAAGTCATTGCCCTTCCCTGGGCCCCAGTTTTTCACCGAGCGTTCACTAGCTGCTGGACTGGGGGCATGTTTCATCTCCGCTCTTGGCTTCCATTTCTGCGTCTGTCTTATGAGACCGCTGCTCTAGGGAACCAAGGATGTAAAGAATTAGGAGCGGGTGAGCCAGAAAAACAGCCATCCCAACCTTGGCCCAAAAGACAGCTTCCAGGAGTGGCTCAACTGTCCTTGAGAGGGCAGATGCTGGCTTTCTCAAGCCCCAGGAACACCCAGATATGGGGACAGAGTTGGGGGCTAAGGAAAGCAGGGTTTGGAGCCTTCCTGCCTAAGCTCTGGTTGTAGCCAGGTAGCCGTGGCTTTGATCTTGAGATTCAGCCGCCTTACCTGAAAAAACGCAAGCCAAGCCAAGGCAGCATTGGATCAGATACCTAGAAAGTACTCAGTAAGTACTGGTTATTATCAGTGTGCCTGAGGAAACACACACACACACACACACACACACACACACACACACACACACACGCATCTTTTACATGGAATTTGCCCGTCTGCCACTTCCACATCCCACTTCTGATGCCTTCACGTCCTCCTTGAGGGCAAAAGGGGACAAATGGCAGGTCTGGCTTTTGATTCAAGATGCAAATGAGAGAGGGAGGGAAGGCGAGTTGGCAAGCCCTGGTTATCAGAGGACTTGTTTGTTCCTGAAGGGACCTAACATTTGTTGCAAACAACAAAACCCTGTGAAAGTCTCAGCAGCCCCCACCCCCCTCCACCGGTCACCCCCCCCCCCCCACACACACACACACAATCCCTTTATCACTAGTGCCTGTGGTTTGGAGAACAAGATGCCAAGCTGATAGGACCCTGGTTATCTGGGGCAGGTGGTGTTTATCTGGGACATTTCCCCAGGCCAGGTCCCCACTGGCTTGTGTGTTATCTGGACCACAGGGGGAGGGCTGGGACTTGGGTCCTCTCCCACTTTGGACAGAGTCATGGGGGAAGGCGCCTCATATGGCAAAGGGGCTGGGCAGCGGGCACTCTTGTATACCCAGGAAGATTAGTGATTAAGAACTACCTGGTTAAGAACGGGGCTGTTCCTATGGCAATGCGTGTGGCTCTGGAAACCCTTGCCAAGGAGTAAACAGTGGGGCAGAGCTGTCCACTCTATTTTACAGATGCTGTGACCTAGACATGTGTCACTTGCTCAAAGGTGCCCTGGCCAGCAAACCATTCCAAGATTGGAACTGTGGTCTCTTTTCTCCAAAACACTGTGAGATAAGTCCTGTGACCACAGCTGAGTGTACCCCAATCCCTGAAAAGAAGGGACACTCTAGCATTCTCAGGAACACAGTCTATTCACTCTGGGAACAGGGCCCCCTCTCTCTTCCTCCCTCTCACCCCCCCCCCCTCATGGGTGCAGCGTCTCAAGCAGTCACCTCTCTGGTCAGCCTCCAACTCAGTCTGTGGTTGAAGATGACCTTGACCTTCTGATTCTTGTCTCGACCTCTCATGTCTGGTTTAGGCAGTGCTAAGGATCAAAGTCAGGGCAAGCCCAGCCATATTATATCCTCAGTTCTGTGTGTGTGTGTGTGTGTGTGTGTGTGTGTGTGTGTATCTGTGTGTCTGTGTGTATGTGGTATGTCTGTGTGTGTGTGTGTGTGGTATGTCTGTGTGTGTGGTATGTCTGTGTCTGTGTGTATGTGTGTGTGTGTGTGTGTGTGTGTGATGTGTGTGAGCACAGGGTTGTAAGTGCTATGGTGTGTCACAGGATAACCACAGGTGTGGTTCCTGGAGTTCCACCTTTTCTGAAGGTCATTTTGTTGTTGTTGTCCGCTGATCCATGTGCCAGGCTGGTTGGCCTTCGAGCTCCTGCAGATTCTGTCTCTATCTTCCATCTTGCCACGGGAACACTAGTTCCTGCGAGAAGCCCGTCTTTGCATGGATTCTGTAATCCAGGTGAAGTCCTCACTCAAACTCAACTCCTCACTCCTGTACAGCACCTGCTTTACCACTAAATCATCTCTGCAGTCCCCTTTGCTCTTGCTCATGGGAGGAAATAAAGGCACAGAGAGGTACAGTCCCTTCGCCTCGGTCACCTTCCGGCACAGCTGGGACTTTGAACCCTGGCTCCCTGGCTCGCACCAGCCCTGCCCCTCGGCATCTCCAAGGCCCCCGATGAAGAGGGCCTTCCCTGGCCTCTAACTTGTGGAGGCCATCACCATCTGTACCACTCACGTGGTCCTTAATCATTCACTGCCCTTGGAAACAGCCTTCGGTCAAAAGCAATCAAGTTCTGCCTTGGACACGTTAGACTTCGTGTGGCTGCTGTTTGCACACATGGCCCACCTCCCCTGCTGACTGAAAGGGCCTGGAGGGCAAGAGCCAGGTGTCTGCAGAGCTCTGCCCCCCCCTCCACTGCTCACATGCTGGGAGTGTTTGGTGAACGAATTCACAAACTTGGACTCGGTGTTTATAACACTAGTCAGGGAAGAGCCACGGGGGTAGGGGGGATCAGGAAAACTGAAGGAGCTGGTTCCTCACACTGTCTAGGAGTAAAGTCAAATCCAGACTCTGCCCCAGCCTCCTGGCTCAACCCTGCTGATGCTCTGCTCTCTGTACGTTGGCAACAGCCATGGTGAAGCCAGATAGCATTCTTTCCTCCTGGTAACTCCTACTTTCTCCCCCACCAACCCTTAGGTACCTCTAAATGGTTCTGAGTGACTGTCTTCTGAGTCGAGCGAGCAACGACCATCTTGGGGAGTTCAGATGTACCCCCTTGTAAAAGGGTTATCCCAGCTGGATTTGTTGACTGTTTGCACCCCTTCATAGAGGCATGGAGAGGATCATGAGACCCTCACCTGCATGCCCAGATGCTCCATATCACTTGTTGTATGCAACTCTGCCTTAATTGCACATGGCCTCAGGGGTGGGCTAGGGTATAGAAGCTGGGACAGACTAGGGAAGGGACTCCATCTGTGTGGCTACAGGAAAAGCCCTCATTCCTGCTGGGTAAAGACTTTCCAGGCACTATTTGTTGGTGAGAAAGAGCACCCACACCCCTGTAAATAACCCCTCCTCCATGATCTACAAAGAAGCCCAATAAAGTCATTGGTTCCCCAGAGGGAACTTTGGCTGGAATCCAGCTTCTGTTGTCACTGGGACCTTAGAAGAAGGGGTTGACATGGCTTACATCTCCCCCTGAGAGGAAATTTAGTACCAGTTAGGACAACAGCCTCTTATCCTGCCTCCTTGCCTCCAGTCTCCTTTCTAGTTGCAATGAGAGGGATCTTGTGTATGTGTGCACATACGTGTGCAAAGGTGTGAGGAGACGAGAGGATACCCTTCCTGTCATTCCTTGGTCACCATTCACCTTGTTTTCTAGGACAGCATTTCTCACTGGCCAAGAACTCGACAATTAGGCTAGACTAGCTGATTGGCAAGTCTCAGGGATCTGCCTGTTTCTATCCCCCTAACTCTGGGATTGCAACCACATGCCACCATGCCCAGCTTTCCCCCCAGGGGCTCTAGGGATCAAACTCAGGTCTTTGTGCTTGCCAGGTAAGCACTTTGCCAAGCTGAGCCATCCTTCAGTCATGAAGGGATCTTAAGACACAAGCTAGAGCTTGGGTCCACCTTGCCTATCCTTTTGCAGGCCTCCAAGGTCTCCAAGATAGAATTGAAGGGGCTTAGCTCCCCTAGGAGGTGGCTCTGGCCCATCTCTTAGCCTTACCTCTATATTCCTGGACACGGACCTCTGAGATCCTCAGACACTCCCCTCCCCTGCCATAGGTCTTTGCATGGGCACCTGTCATTCACGGTTCCATTCACTGCTGTCTTCTCATCCTCCAGTTCAGTGGCTCTTCCTCTGGGATGGGCCCCTCGACTCCTGTGGAGCTACGGGTCCACTTGTGCAGCAAGCTTTGGCACATGTCTGCTACAGCCCTGGAAACACAGGCAGGGAGTTTCCTGGGGATCCGTGTTCTGTATGTCTTTCCCACTAGACTCCAAGCTCCACAGAGCGAGGAGGGCATTCCTGTGCCCCGATTTGGTTCCCAGAGAGTGTTTAAGAGGAAAAAGTTCTCAATAGTGTTTCCTCTACAGTGCTCCCTCTGTCCCCTTAAAGAGACTGAGGCATAGCAGTCCAGACAACTGGGAACCAACAGGCACGGAGCCCAGTCCTACCTCTGGCTTCTCTGGGCTGTTCCATCATTTTCCCAGGGCCTGTGGCTACCCTGCCTGTTCCCCACCTCCCCACGCCCTATACCATACTGTAGCTCATTTACAAGCCCTCAGAAACTCTAGCATCACTTTATACAAGGTCTGGTGGAATCCAGGTATGGCTGCTTACTTTTGTGTCAGAAGCCTCCTGGGGTGACCAGGGGCTCCAGGGCTGGCTGAGAACTTCATCCCACCAGCCCCCTACCCCCCCGAAAGCCTCACCATCCTCCCATCGGGCCCAGGGAGCAGCTCCCTGGGCCCTGGCTTCTCAGTCCCCTCTGACTTTAGCTCTAACAGAGGGCATGAGACTGTGTATTCCAAGGTGTGTATCCAGCTGTTCTTGCCATAGCTGGCTGCATCAGCCTCAGCAGATTCAGGGAGGGTGGGAGAGTGGGATCTGCACTCTCATCATTTCACACACACCACACACACACACACACACACACACACACACACACACACACACTGTTTATTCTTCTAGCTCCCTCACACTTACCCGTGAGACCACCTACACACCCATTTCATTTAAAGCAGTGGATTATTGGAAGATAAACAGAACCTGGGGACATCTGTGGCCAGGGACAGGACATATTTATTTAGTCTCAGGCCCAGCCTGACAGTGTTCCTTCCTCCATGGGATTCATTTACTTGGTTCTCCCGGCTAACTTTGCTTTGGGTATGCACTGTCTTCTTTCTGGGGCCCCGATATTCCCTCCTGAATAATGGGACACAAGCTGCTTTCAGAAAGGCTCTTCTCTTATACCTACATAGGTCCAGAGGGCATGTCCACTTTCCAGAAACCCCCAGGCATTGTGAGGATTTTTCTGGTTGGATGTTCAGAGCCCCGCTTGGGGGAAGGGTACACCCAATTCACTGAATGGGTAGGAGAGCAGGGGCAGGGAAGGAGACTGGAGGGAGAAGGCTGTGGAGGGGTGGAGAAGAGAGGGAGGCATAGACCACCACCATTGCTGCAATATAGAGGACCCTTCTTTAGGGTTGGGGGTCTCATAGCCGGGCTGGGGTACAGGCTGGGTTCTAAAGAAAGATTTCTTGCACGGCCATCAAGCCAATACACACTTACTGAGGGCCAGATGAGGACTGGGGAAGAGTCTGCCCCTGTCACCAAGAGACCAGACTAAACTGAAGAACTGCCAGTAGGAAGGAGGAAGTGGTCCAGGGACAGTGAGTGCCTACGGAGGGAGGCCGATTCCTGTTTTCTGTGCTTTGCAGGCATTGATTCTGTATGTCAGTTTGTGTCTGGTTTTGCAGGCTAGAACCTAGGGCCTCAGATGTGTTCTGAGAACTCTACCACTGAGCTACATTCTCAACCCAAGGTGCCAACTCCATGTTTAATCCTCATAGTGTCCGTGTGTGGCCCACACTAGCATCACTCCCATTTATGGGTAACGAATGGTACAGAGAGGTGAGGTTACTTGCCCAAGAGCCTAGGGAAGTTTCCAGAAGAACCTGAAGTCAGCTCTAGAGGCTCTTCCTCCCCTTGGGGAGTCTGATCCCAATACCCTCACAGATAAGGAAATGTAGTAGGAAGGTTTTGGCAAATTACTTTTTACAGTTCATTCTGGGTGATACCTGACTCTCAGACCCTGCACAAATGTCCTGAGGCCCTTGTGACCTAGGCTCGCAGTCTGCATTGGTAGATCTTCATTCAGGAGGTGTGAGCTTTCTGTGCAAGGCTTCCTGGTTCAAACCAGGGTGTGAGTACACTCATATGGGCCACGTCTTACAGGCATCAGCTAGCCAGCTCCCAAGAGCCCTGTGGGCCATCCCTACCTGGCCCCAGGCATCCTGTTCCCATCTGTCCCAAGACCCTTGTGCCCAGCTCTTGAAGCCTGACTTAACTTTCCCTACCCTGCCCCCATACCCCAGCCTCTGCTGGGGCCATCTGGAAGGTGGCAAGGTGCCCACCCCCAGGGTGTGGCTACCAGGGGCCAAGAGGGGAGCAGCTGGGAGGCTGGGCTGGCCTCACAAGCAGCAGCTCAGCCTGAGATCCCGTCTGGGGAGCTGCAGCGGGTCAGTGCTCCTCCCTCCCTGTTCTCAGAGAAATATAGCAAGGGTCTCCCACACTCAGCCAACCATGATATAGCAAGGGTCTTGGACACCCTGCCAGCCAGGCTGGCTGGTCTTGAGACTCTAGGAAGCAACTCCAATTTTTTTGCCATCCCTGGAAAACCAACATACCCCACAACTACTCCAGGGATAGAATAAAGATTTCTCAGATATTCACAGCCAGAGAACTTACCTCCCCACACTGCTGCCACTGACTTAGCAATGACAATTGGCTCGCCTTCTCTTGTTTTTGTTTGTTTGTTTTTGGTGCTGTGGATGGAACCCAGGGCCTTATAGATACTGGGCAAGCCCTCTACCACAGAGCACATCCCTAGCCCTTGCTTTGTAAGACAGGATCTTACCGAGTAGCCCAGGCTGGCCTCAGAACTCTCAATCCTTCTGCCTCAGCCTCCCAAGTACTGAAATTACAGGCCTGTGCCACCATGGCGGTGACAGAACCCATGTCTGCATCGTATCCCGTATGCCAGAGACCGATCAAACCGTTTTGCATCAGTTAACCTGTTTAATCTTCACACAGCTCTATACGGTTGGTGCAGGCTATACTTCTTTCACCAATGGGGCGAATGAGCCACACGGGACTTAGATAATTTCCCCAGAGTCACACAGCTGCTGAGTGGCAAGCTGGAATCAAGACCCAAGCAGGCCAAGTTTGGAACCCTGATTTGGGGCTTCCAGGCACTGTTCATAAATTTGACATAAATTTGTCCATATAATCCTTATGATGCTGTTATTAGCATCCCTCTTCCACAAACGAGGAACTGAGACGCATAGGCCATGCTCTTGCCTACCGTCACACAGCTAAGAAGATGTGGTGGGATTTGAACACAGGCAGTTTGGCTAGTAACAAGTTCCTAAAGGTCACGGGTGAAAGGGCTCGGTAAGGTCCTGTAAAAATCGGACGGAGGTGGCCCCATTCCTGTCCTCTGCAGCTCAACAACCTCCTTCAACTTCCCATCATCTTACCATGCAGAGGGGCACAGTCGAGGGGACAGAGGGAGGAGTGAGCATCTGTGAGCCAGGCAGCCCAGGCGCGGGCAGAGCCTGCACATACTCAAGACATCTCTTCTGTGGCCAATTAAACAAATTGCAGCAAAACAGCATTTTATTAGTATTTGCCCACAGCAGTCTGGGCCTGCGATAAATTTCCTCCGGGCTGCAGTGGGGCAGAGGCTGGCGGAGGGGTGCGCGCATGAGCGGAGACACTGGGGCGACTGAGGGGGTGTGGAGAGCAGGGTGTGGGAGAGAGAGCTGGCATGTTAAGCAGCGGAGGTTAGGCGGAGAAACATCAGGAAGGGCCCTGGGGGCTGCTGGGTATCAGAGTGGCTGTCTTCCCAAACAAGCGCTCCGCTTCATCATAAACACAGTGAGTTATGAGGCGGTCTGTACTGCACCAGCAGCGGTACCCATGGCGGCCAGTCTCGGGGAAGCTGGGGTAGGCAGAAGGGGCAGCAGAGGGGGTGACAGGAAGTCAGTGCCTGGCTGTACACACACACACACACACACACACACACACACACACACACACACGCAGCTCCATGGCCCCTACCCTCACCATTGGATACCTGGGTCACTGAAACGGACTCGCGACTGGGTCTCTCATCCTCCAATCTCTTCTCATTCATTCAACATTTATTTATTTGTTTGTTTATTTAGTTTTCTGAGTCAAGATTTCTTTATATAACAGTCCTAGCTGTCCTGGAACTCTCTCTGTAGACTAGGCTGGCCTCAAACTCATAGAGGTCCACCTGCCTCTGCCTCCCCAGAGTGCTGGGATTAAAGGCGTGCACCACTACTGCCCGGCTCATTCAATATTTATGAAATACCTGCTGTTTGCCAGGTCTTGGCGAGAATTCTGTAAAGCATGCTATGATTCTGTTTGTTAATAGTGTTTCTACCTAGGCTTTAGGTGGTGAGACCCTCTGTAGGCCAGCTTCTGCTGTTCCTGTCTTCTCTTGGCTTTTCTTTTGGCAGAGTCTTATGTAGTTCAAGCTGGCCTCGAACTTACTACATAGCCAAAATGACCTTGAACCTGGGGTCCTCTTGGTTCCACATCCCAAGGCTTGGTTTACAGATAGTTTATGGGGTGACAGGGATCAGACGCAGGACTTCCTACTAGCACTCTACCAACTCAGCCACACCGCCTTTGCTAGACTTTCCTCTGGCCCCTCCCTTTCACCCTTTGACCATCCATGGTCTTCCTAATGGCAGCTCATGTGTCTTCAAGGTGTGTACTGTATGCCAGCCCCTGGTCTAAGTGCTTTGTGCATGGTGACTCAGGTTCTGATCACAGTTCTCTGGGCTCGGTCCTATCACAGGAGCACGAGCTAAGTACCACTGTGGCGGCCAGCACCTCCCATCTCAGTGACTACAGACAACCAAGATCTGTCTTAGCAAAGCGTGTCCAGGGTGCACTGGTTAGGACTCAGCTGATCAAACTTGGCTGGATGGCACACTGTTCCAGAAAGAGAAGAGTGACCCAGAGGCCCTCACACTGGCCACTGAGTGTCCAGGCTCAGACAGGACACCCCTGTTCACAGCTCAAGGACTAGTCCTATGGCCCCACCCAACCCTAAGAGGCCAGAAACTGTTCTGTCCTTCTCAGAATGGGAGATATCCCAGAATTGAACAAATAGCACTAATGACTTCTGCAACTATCATTAGCATCTGTTAGCAGATGAGCTAATGGAAGCCCAGAGACATTAAGCAAATTGGCCAAAGTCACACAGCTAGGAAGTAGAACGGGCATGGAAACCTGGCCCAGGGCCTCAGTGTCTCACTCCCAGCTGTCCTCACCCCAGCCTGCTTTGCTTATGCTAACTGAGAATGCCCTCCGACCACTTCTTGGTTTGGCAAACTCTTATTCGTCTAGCAAGACCCTGCTGGGTACCTCCCTCTCCAGTCTGTCTGCAGGTCAAGGAGATTGTGTTTCTGCAGCTTCCTGGTGCCCACATCCCCACTAAGGTCATTGGTGGCCCTGTTCAAGTCAGCATTTGTGCTCTGATGAGTTCTGCAGGGAGAACCTGTTGTGTCTCTGCATCATGGAGCCTGGCGACTGGAACCCCTGGCAGGAGTCAGGGCAGCAGGTGTTACGGCCTCACTGCAGAATGAGGTCATATACGGACACTCTGCAAGTCCCTGGTCCTTGGCTCTGGTTCTCTTGAGACTCTGAAGATGAGGCTGGGGAGAGAGAAGACAAGCTGAGCCGCAGAGATTGGCCTGGGGAGGCCACAGCCCTCTCCAACATCCAGAGCTGTCTCCAAGGCACCCAGTCCTGGGACCTGCCTGTGGCCAGCTCTCCTGGCTGCAATCCAGCCTGGTGGGCTGTTCCACTTGAGAGCTCTCAGTCACAAAGCTCACCCCCACCCCCACCCCGCTTTTCCCCTCCTATGGCTCAGCTACATTGCCTCCTCTCCCACAGGTCTCCGGGCCTACAGAGGCTTGATCAGAAGCTCCTTGTCCTATGAACAGGAGTATCCATCTCTGAGTCTCAGGAGCTGGATACTCACCCCCAATAAGCACCCCAACTCCTACCATCACCCCCACTTCCTACTATCACTATTCTCCTTCTGCCTGTAGAAGCTGAGCAAAGGGAGTGGGGGGCGGGTAATGTGTCTTCCTTACTGGCCACCACCTGTGGGCCATGCTCAGGCCCCTGCTCTTCACTTATTGGCTGTGCCAGCACTCTCTTCTCCAGCCCCTCCCTCCCTAACTCCTGAACCTTACATTTCTCTCCTTCTTCTTCTTCTTCTTCTTCTTCTTCTTCTTCTTCTTCTTCTTCTTCTTCTTCTTCTTCTCCTCCTCCTCCTCCTCCTCCTCCTCCTCCTCCTCCTCCTCCTCCTCCTCCTTCTTCTTCTCCTCCCTCCTCCTCCTCTTCCTCCTCCTCCTCCTCCTCCTTCTTCTTTTTTTTTAGACAGGTTTCTCTGTGTAGCCCTGGCTGTCCTGGAACTTGCTTTGCTCTATAAACCAGACTGACCTCAAACTCACAGAGATCCCCGTGCCTCTGCCTCCCTAGTGCTGGGATTACAGGCGTGCACCACCACGCCTGATTTCTCAACATTTCTTTTCTCCAGCAAGATGCATGGAGGACACAGCTCTCAAATAAAACCTGGGTATATTTAACGTATACAACCTGATGGCTAATACATGTACTCACTGTAAAGTAGTCGCCGTTATGAGATACTTAGTAGTCCCAACACCTCAGGAGACATTGGCTTTTCTTTAAACGTTTTTATATTTACTCTTTTTGGTTTATTCTCTTTTCTTTCTTCTCTCTCTCCCCTCTCCCTCTCTCCCTCTCTCTGCCCACCCCCACCCCTGTCTCTCCAGGATCTTACTGTGGTATAGCAAGCAGCCCAGGCTGCCTCTAACTCACAACCCTGCTGCCTTACCTCTCCCAAGTGCTGGACTTATAGGCATGTACCCCCACACCTGGCTCTTTTCTCCTGTTGTTCTCAAGTAAAGAGCCACTCTCTTAGAAATTTCAAGTGTGTAGTACAATATGGTTGCATAACATTATCGTCCATCTGCAGGATTTGCCTTACATAACTGAACCTTGCTTCCAGCTCCTGATGACCTCCATTCTGTTTCTGTTAGGTCCTCTTTTAAGTCCCACACGTAAGTGAGATCGTGCAGTCTTTGGCCTCTTCTGCCTGGCCTTTGTCATGGTGCAATGTTCTCCAAGTTCATCTGGGCTACTGTTACAAACAGCAGGATCTCTTCCTTTTTTCAAAGGCTGACTAATATTTCATTTTATACACATGTATATACACACCTCACAGTTTCTTTATCCATTCACATATCAACAGATAAATTTTTTTGTTTGTTTTTTGTTCTTCAAGATGGGGTTTCTCTGTGTAGCCCTGGCTGTCCTAGAACTCACTCTGTAGACCAGGCTGGCCTTGAACTCAGAGATCCCCCTGCTTCTATCTCTCGAGTGCTGAGATTAAAGGTGTGAGCCACCACCGCCTGGCCCAGATTCATGTTCTTGCTTTTTTAAAATTTTGTTTGTTTGTGAGACAGGGTTTGCTATGTAACTGTGACTGGCCTGAGCCTTGTGATTTAGGTCAGGTTGGCCTCAAACTCACAGCAATCCTCCTGCTTCAGCCTCCCAAGTGCTGGGATTCCAGGAGCATGTTAGCACACCCAGCTTATATCCTTGCTTGCTAATATCTGGAAGGTCTTACTTCTTCATTTGGTGGCTAATATCTGGAAGGCCTTACTTCTTCATTTGGCGGCCTACCCATGCCCATCTGAACCTGAAGGATAGCACACAGAGGGAGAGACTCAGTGACTATTTACAGAGCACACAAATGAATGAAAATTTCATTCAACAGAAACTTCACTTACCCTTCATTGTAGAGAGACAGAGCCTTAGAATCCTAATCTTCATTTTGCTGATAAAAGGGCTGTCACCGTGCTGGGTGTGGCTGAGGCATGAGGATTTTGAATTTGAGGCCAAGATCTTGAATTTAGTTTGCCAAGAAAGTCAGCTGGTGGCAGAGAACTAAGCGGCAATGTTCCTGCTTCACAAGCATGAAGTTCTGGATTGGATCACCCGTGCCACAAAAATAACAAACAAACAAATAAATATTAAAACTAGGCCGACAGTGAGCTATCTGCCCACATCATAATTTCTGCACTCTTAGTGGTATCTAAATCTCGCTAATAACCCCCAGAGCAAGGCAATCATATAGGCCTTTTGCTCCCCACTAGACTGAACTAATGTCCCAGAAAGCAGGCCTGGTCTGGTCAATGGAGCAACATTTATTGAGCGCCTGTGATGTACAGGCCATGTACAGGCCCTGGCGTCAAGAGGCCCTATCTCTTTCCCACCCTCCTCCATCTTTGGATGCTCCTGAGCCTGAAGTAGCTGAGCCAGCTGGGGTGGGGTGGGGGCAGAGGGTGTCCTCTGCCTCCTGAAGCAAGGCACGGAGTAGAGGGAGGGAAGAGTCTGGCTTCTCTGACCCCTCCCTCATTCTTTTTGTTGAAATTTCTTTTTTAATTTATTCTTTGTGTTTTTCACATCATGCATCCAGATTCCACCCATCCCTCATCACCTCAAATCCACCTGCCTCTGCAACCTACCCCCCAAAGTAAAACAAAATAAAATTTAAGATAAAAAAGGAAAAAAAAAAAAAGGAAGAGAGGGAAAATCTAGTCCTGGAAGCTGCAGTATAACACAGTAAACCCCTTTATCCATCCATCTTTACATGCAGACGTTCATCGCAAAGAATCATTGGTTTGGTTCCAGGCTCTGCTACACTATCCACAGTGGGCCCTCACTGGACATCCTGTTGCTGCCCTGTGTCATGGAGGTCTTGTAGCCCTGGGGTCCACAGGACCTCTCTTGCACCTGTGCTCCAGCAGATCACAGATGGGGTGGATGTTGGGGTGGGCCAACACTTAACCCTGGGTGGTTGCAGGGTTGGTCAGCCCGCCAGCTCTTACTGATACTTTCCTGGACCTCTCATGATGTTTATAGTCCTGCAATGGGAGAGGATTGTTAAGGATCTTCAAGTTGAGGGGATGAAAGCAGGGAAGTGAGGCTAGTGGCCTAAGGCCACACTGTACACCAATGCCCTTCTTCACATGTCTCTATCTGCCTCCTAGCTCCCTTCCCATCTCCCTTTCCTGGGGCTAGAGCTGGCTGTTTCTGAACAGCAGACTCCTGGGCCTTTGTAGAAAAATCTGACCTTTTCCTAGAGAGAGTCACCAGAGGTCTGTAGCACGGGCCTTGGCCAGAGAGCAATCGAGTGAATGAGCAGCAGGCTCCTGGGAACACGCAGCTGGGTGCGTCCTTTCAGTGGGGACCCTAATCTCACCCCCTCCCTGTCTGAGAAGACACCACCTTGCCTGGACACCCTGCTGGCCTGTGTGTGGGGGTGTGTGTGGGGAATGGGAATGAGGGTGGGGGTAGCAGGGTGGGGGGAGGGAGTGTGTGTGGGCGGGTCCTCCGGAAGCCACAGTGCAGGTGCTGCTGGCTGGGAGAGTGACAGTAGCAGGCTCCAGCCGTGACACTGAAGATAACAGCTCCTGACAGATGAAGACACAGCCTGGGCAAAAGCTACATCCTATTTGGCTTTTAATTTGGAGCCCCAGGAGTGAATTGGGAAGCTCCTGCTCTTGTTCCTATGTGCAAAGTGGATCTGACTTTCAGGAAATGACCTGAAGTGAAGCCACATTACTTATCAGGCGTCTCTCTGGGATCACAGCAGCCGGCTCCCGCCCTGTGGGTGAAGGGATCAGGGCTCCCAACGCTTGCTCATGTCCCCTCACACGATATACCTCCATAGAGGGAAGCCAGTGTGGCAAGGTCTCCTGGCCCTTAGGGGCATGTGGAGGCAGAGGGCAACACTCAGCCGATGCTTGGAACTGGACAACTACTATTAACTGCACCCAAAGCAGGAATCTGCAAGTAACAGGCCACTGACTGATCCCCTCTTTTGGCCCTGTATGTTAGTTTGGCCGCAAACTAAGAATGACTTTTTTAAAGGGAGGGGGGGATAGAAATGTGAGCCGGTCGGCGGTGGCACATGCCTTTAGTCTCAGCACTAGGGAGGCAGAGGCAGGCGGATCTCTGTGAGTTTGAGGCCAGCCTGGTCTGCAGAGAGAGAGATCCAGGACAGGCACCAAAGCTACACAGAGAAACCCTGTCTCAAAACAAAACAGAAGAAAGAAAGAAAGAAAGAAAGAAAGAAAGAAAGAAAGAAAGAAAGAAAGAAAGAAAGAAAGAGAGAAAGAAAGAAAAAGAAATGTGAGAAGTCAGTGTGAAAATGGTACAGCACTCAAACATCAACAGCCATAAGTATTAATGACCTGCTCCCAGGACACACTCTCTGCTCTGGGACACAGTCTCAGCCGTTTCACTCAGGGCCCCCTCTCGGGGCTACTTCTGAGATCTCACTGTGGGTCTGAGGGGTAGAAGGAGACCTTGTGGCCTGCTAAGTCTGGAATATTTGCCATCAGACCCTGCATAGAAAAAGCTTACTGACCCTGATATCCATGCTTGCTTTCCCTCATTTGGAAGTGTTTTGAAAAAAAAAAAAAAAAAAAAACCAGTGCGGCCTGGAGAGATGGCTCAGTAGTTAAGAGCACTTGCTGTTCTTGCAGAGGACCCGGGTTCGGTTCTTAGCTCCCACATGGAGGCTCATAACCACCGGTAACTCCAGTTCTAGGGTATCTGGTGCCTCTCTTCTGACCTCCATGTGGTATTCTAATATCCATGCAAGCAAAACATTTATACATATACAATAAAAATAAATTACTATAAAAGTAACTAAAGCATTGGGCTGAGCTAGGCATAGAGGTTCACGCTTGTAACCTAGCACTCAGAAGGCTGAGGCAGGAAAATCTCAAGTTTGAGGCTACCTGCAAACCTAACTAATTAATTAAAATAAAGCACTGTAGGGCTGGGAAGATGACTCAGACATTAAGAGCACTTCTTATAGTGCTTATAACTGCTCAACAGTTAAGAGCACTGGCAGCTCTTCCAGAGGACCCAGGTTCGATTCCAAGCACCCATATGGTGGTTCACAACTGTAACTCCAGTTCCAGAGGATTTTATCTGATGCCCTCTTCTGGCCTCTATGGACAAACTTATGCTCAGGCACACATACATATACATAAAATAAATTATTATTTTTTTTTTTAAAGAAAAAGAGCACTTCTTGTTCTTACAGAGGGCCTGGGTTCAAATCCCAACACCCATATGTCAGCTCAAAACTGTCCATAGCTCCAGTTCAAGGACATACATGTTATGTAGATATACATGCAATTAAAACACTCATACACATGAACTGGATGGATGGTTAGATAGATAGATAGATAGATAGATAGATAGATAGATAGACAGACAGACAGGTAGAGCAATGAATGGGCAGGCCTGGGAGGGGTCATCCTACACTAGATAATATAAGGGGTCTTGTATTAACTCTTCCCCATCCCCACATCTTAGAGCGGGCATGCTGTCAACATATACTCCATACATGTTTTTTGCATCTGTGGAACATCAGCTCCAGTCAGCCAGGTAATAGAGAAATGCAAGGATGACTAAGCCTGGCTCCCATCCACACCCTCCTTCCCTCAGGCTCTGGGCAGCCCACTGGGTGCAAGGCTAAGCCTTGGAGACAATGGTGAAGACCCTTGGCCCCTACACACCAGGCATTCACAGCCTGGAGCGGGAGGTCCAGACGGAAGGGTCAACAGAAGTTGAAGAAACCTTGTGGGAGGTACGGCTGCGGAGATAGCCCTGGTGCTGGGGGGACACAAAGGGGCCGGACACTTCTTGTAGAATCTCCAGAGGGCTTCTGAACCCCTGCCCATCTGGTCTTAGCCCTTAGAGTTTTGGAGTTAATGGGTGATGGGTGATTTGTGTGCTCTACCGTGGCTATGAGACTTCTAGAGATATGCAGGAGGTGGTCCAGGACCATCTAGGCAAGGGCCCGGGGTGGGGTGGGGGGACAAACCACAGTTTCCTCTGTGTGTGTGTGTGTGTGTGTGTGTGTATGTGTGTGTGTGTGAGCTGTCTTAGTCACAGGCCACTAAGACCCTCCCTTTTAACACATTTCCCCACCAGGGCCCTCAGACAGCCTTTCTCCCAGCTGCTTTTCCCAGAGGAAGTCTCCCCGCCCCCACCCCATTGATAACCCCCTTATCTCTTCAGGAAAGTGCTGATCCCATCAGACTCATTCACAAACGGAGCCAATTCCCAGCTCAGGAAAAAGAATGTCCCTGGTGTTCCGATAAGGAAGGAAACAATAATCTCCAATCATTAGGTCAAACGCCCCTCTCCACACCCAAATCGTGCTGAGATTTAATCCTGGGGACTCAGAACTCTCCAGGTGCGGCTGGTAGACGGTGGGAGCCCCCGCTTTCCCTCCTGGACCCCTCGGGGGAAACTCTGGGGCTGGGGGAGGGGTGGCACAGGCCTATCCTGCTTGTCCAGCCTCTCTGGCCTCTGGGGCTGACGGAGAAGGCTCCTGCCCTATCTTTGATCACTCAGGTAATGGTCTGGCTTGCTCTGTGAGCTGGCGGGGAATAGAGTTAGCACCCACGCTCCGGGAGCCCTGACAGCCCGTTTAACAAGGTGTCCAACATCCCATTTCCTCTGCACTTCCTCTTGCCTTAATCCTTTTATGTGAAACTCACTCAGGAGCAAGCCCTGTGAAATTGAGGCCTCTCTGTACACATGGCCTGGCCCTGCTCCCTGCTCCTGCTAAGCACAGCCCCTCCCACCCATGATGCCCAGGGAAAAGCAGAGCTGGGACATGAGGAGGGGGGTCCAGGTATCCCACAGGGTCACCCCCTAAACTCCGAAGGGTGGGTACAGATAAGGCACTTCAGAGATGGTTTGGAATTGATGGTCCAGTTGGGAGCATCTGGCCTGATACCCAGGCCATCGAATACCTTTACTGTCTCTGCAGGTCACAGCCTCTTCTGGGCAGGATCGTTGGCCTGGAGCCAGACCTAGAGAGAAGGAAGAACCTCCCAGTGGTTCCAAGGAACCTTCTGATCCCAAGCTCTCTGCCTCCAGCCATGTTCTCTCCAAGAAATCCAAACTGCTGACATCTCAACTGTTCTTGCAGGGACAGAAATGAACATCCTCCTCCTGGCCACCAGAGCCAGAGCACAAGACAAATGCTATCATCAAGAGGGAGATTCCTTGAAAAGGATAGGAGTCCAGCCCTTTGTTTGGGCTAATGTGACTTCTTCCTTGTGCCCCTCAAGCCAGCCCTATCCCTGGCATCAGTTCTGTCTGGACAGGTGGAGACCAGACTCAGTTCTTGAGGGACTTAGGAGAAATGCCTGGCCCACGGCGAGCACTCCCTCACCAGCCTTTCCCGGCTTCCTGATCCTTCCATTTCTTCTAGACCAGCTCTTACTGGGCCTCTTCCAGGCCCAGAGGGGAGAAAAAAAACAGAACCAGGATCAAAAAGGGAGAAGGGAGATAGGGAGACAAGATAGATGAAGGAGTGAGATGCTCAGAGGAAGATGGAGTGGCCTCTAAGGCAGCCAGGTCTTCCAAGCTGACGGATGAAAAGCTTGTTCTGGGGGACACGTTCTTTCAAGCCCACAGCTCCAGTGAGAATTTCCATTACTCTCCCTATTGTGTCTGGCCCCGTCTGTCTGGGAAGATGGAAGAACATCTTCATTTTGTCTCTTTCTCTGCACCCCTGCACCAGCCTAGGACCTTCAGCCTCTCATTGACATTCTCGGCAACCCCCACACCTGCTCCTCTGCCCTCAGTGTCCACCTCCTATCTCTTACTCCCTCCCCCTCATTTCCTGTGTCTGCCACTGAGCTCTCTTTCCTCTTCCCCTCTCCAGTCTTTCCCATTCTGTACTGTCCCATCTGTTGCCCCTGCCCCTCGCTCTGAGGGAGGGAGGGCAGAAGAAGACTTTCTCCTTGGATTTCCAAGGCAATCCCACCTGCCAGCCTTCTTGGCTGGGGGAAACTGAGGTCCTGAGGGTCCTTCCTTAGCTCCTCCTCCTCCTCCTCCTCCTCCTCCTCCTCCTCCTCCTCCTCCTCCTACTCCTCCACACTTGCTCTCTTGGCTTCTTCAAGGGTCCAGGAACTAGGCTCCATCCCTGCCTGGCTTCTGGTACCCTGACCCAGGGAGAGGAGGATGTTCTTTCTCTACCCTGCCTCCTGCTCTTCCCGCCTCTCACCTCATGCTCTCCATTTGCCTAGTGCCCATATTTGGAAAAAAAAAAAACAGACCCCAGGTGAGTCCCATCCCACCTCTCCATCAGAGAACACCTCCATCCAAGATCCAGAGAAGAAAGCCATTTTTCTGTTTCCATTAGCCACTGCCCCCCTTCCACATCTCTCCCTCTTCCTCTGGGACAGCTGTAATCTTCAAGGCCCGGCTGAATGCCGTTTCCTCTGGGAAGCCCTCCCCACCCCCCTCCAGCTGCCTCATGAAAGCTTTTTTTTTTTTTTTTTTTCCCCACACAATAGCAGGCAGCATCCCCTGCTCCATCCTTGGTGAGATCATGACCCCTTGAAAGTATCAGCTTGTACTTCACAAACATTTGCTGTGTACCTACTGTGCACCGGATGTTAGTTTGGTTACATAGGGATTCATTCATTCAACAGATATCTACTGAGCACCTACTGTGTACCAGGCTGTGTGTGGGGAATCAGAATGGTGATCAAGATGAACACAGGGCCTCTTGTTCTGGAGCTGGCACTGTGGTAGGACAGATGGAAACACAAGATCGCAATCTAGCTATCAGTGGTAGGTGGAGGGAAGTTAAGTGTATCGTGGGGTCGGGAGAAGGCACTGAATCCAGTGGGAGGGATTCAGAAAAGCTTCTTGGGAAGGGATTGAGTAGGATGGATTCAGGTGATGAAGAGGGGTGAGGAGGTCCTACACTTAGAGCTTTGGAGTATGGGTTACATGGCTTACACCGAGGCCACATGGGGTAGGTTTCTCAGGGGCCTTTGTAGGAGCACTGGCTGGACAGAGATTAGGAAGCTGTACGTCAGGGATCATCTTTCTCCAGCACACAGCAGGGCATTGAACGGATGGAGTCAACTAATACACACTGACAAAGACCTGGCTGTGTGCAGCAAGCAGGTGTTTGGAACAGAAGACCAGATTTCCAATGAGAAACAGCAACTGATGTGTGCCGTGTTGATCACCTGCTGTGTGCCAAGCTCCGTGCCTGCCATTTGCAGGTGACATTGGATTTATTCTCTCACAGCCTTGTGTGGGATGACTGTGATGTCGCCCTGGCTGGGTATGCTTACGCTCAGAGAAGTGAGGGAGTTCCCAGAACTACCCTGGAGCCCAGGTTTGGACACTGGGTGCCTCAGCCCTCTCAACTGCTGTTCCTCTTTCCCATAGCCAGCCTTCCCAAGCAACCCACTACATCTTCCTTCTGCTTCCTTTCCTCTGCCCCACAGTCTGGATACTCCATCTCCTCCTTGTCCTGTCCCCTCCCCTCAAAGAGAGAAAAAATGGAGAGGAAATGGATCTTTAAAGATACATGTATCCATCACTATTATTTACATTCTAATGTGCGTCTGTAGCTCGGCTCCAATGGGAGAAATGTAAATCAGGTGGACACCGCTCCCGAAAGCCCCGAAGAGCTTGGCTTCCCCAAATTAGAATAGAAAATGCTCTTTTAAAATGCACCTTTAATATGGAAAAGCTCACCAACCTGGGCTCTAAATAAACCAAACTTGAACCAGATGCCAAATAGAGTAGATGAAGGACAGGCGCAAAGAGGGTCCCGGCCTGGGAAAGGAGGTCTAAACAGCTATTTATATTAATGCAAAGAAAGTTCAACATTCTTCCCTTGATATATGCTGCAGTGGGAGGTGGTTTTTGTCCCACCAGCGAGAATAAAACTCGCAGCTCGTGATGGGCAGGGTCACATGTGCGAGATAAAAAGCTCTACATGTAATATATGTCTGCCCCGAGTATTCTCTGCAGGCTTTGCGTTCTGCAGATGACAAGAAAACACTCACTCAAGGTTAGACAGCTTGCTCTCCAGTCACAGCTCCCTGTCCTGAGGGACCAACACTGCCTCAAAATAGGCCCAGTGAGTCCCAGTGCCCTGTTGGTAAGCCAAGTGGCCTTGGCTGGGGCAGGTCTAAGGGGCTGTAGACTCCAGATAATGAAGGACTTGCATATACCAACTGGAGATGGAAAGTGTGTCCCTTCTCCCGGGGACACCCTGTTTGTCCAGAATCCTGGCAGAAAGGCTCATACTTTTCTGGGTGCTTTACTTTTTGTATTATTATTTTATTTATTATTATTTTTGTGTGTGTTTATGATATGTGTGTGAGAGTACAGACAAGCTACCCAGGGCACGTGGAGGCCAAAGGATAGCTTCTTAGGAATCGGTTCTTTCAATCTACTTGGTTTTGAGGCAGGGTCTCTCTTGACGTTTCTGCCAGGCTGTGTACTCCAGGCTAGCTGGCCCTCAAGCTTCCAGGGGCTTCTTATCCATGCTACCACATCCAGCTGTTTTATGTGGGTGCCAGGGGTCCAACTCAGATTGTCAGATTTGCACGGGAAGCACTTTTACTGGCTGAGCCATCTCAATGGCTCCTACTCTGCTTTTTTTTTTTTTTTTTTTTTTTTGAGATAGGGCCTCACTTTGTATCCAAGGCTGTCCTCAAATTCATGACCCTCCTGCTTCTGCCTCCCAAGTGTTGGGGTTACAGGTATGTACCTCTCTATGCCTGGTTGCCTAGGTGCTTTATACAGAGGTGGCCTATAAGGCTGAGGTGTGGGTGATTTAGGTCTTTCGTGGCCGTGTTCCATCCATTCTGGGCCTCCTGGTTGTATGTGTTAGAATTCACACTCACCAGGGATGGTGAGGTTGCTAAGTGGTTAGAGCTCTTGCTGGGCAAGCATGAGGACTAGAATTCAGATGCCCAGAAATCCAAGTAAGTTCTGGGTGAGCACAGAAACCCTCCTGCAATTCCAGCTCCAGAAGGCAAGCATGGGGAATCCTGATAGCCATTTTTGCCCAGTGCTATGAGAGGCACAAATCAGGATTGACTAGTGGATATCACCCTTGACCCAAGATGCTAAAAATCAGTCAAATCTCCCAAGGAGGGGAGGTGAGCAGAACAGCACCTTAGAGGAAGGGGACAGCATATATAAAGAGGTGACTGTGCCTGAGCTTAACGTGACAAAGAGGAAAACTCAAAGATGTGAAACAAGCTGGAAGCAAGAACGGCAGCTGGGGCCAGGTCACAGAAGGCCTTGCAGGCCAAAATGAAGAGTTAAAACCTTATTCTAAACCAGGCACAGGGGGACATACACCTGTAGTCCCAGTACTTGGGGAGCAGAGGCAGACACATTTCTGGATTTGGGGCCAGCCTGAGAGACCCTGTCTCAAAACAACAAAGCCAAAACTTGTTCCAGACTTCGATGTGTGACTGAAGTTCGTAAGCCCCGCACTGAGGAGACAGAGACAGGAGGATCATTGTGCTGGCCGCCAGCCTAGCTTTACTTGAGGTCCAGGCTAGTGAGAGACTCTGTTTTGAAAAGCAAGGTAAGGATGCCTGAAGAGTGACACCTGAGGTAGTCCTCTGACCTCCACAAGCAGGGGTGCATGTATACACAAGCACCTGCACATACTATACACACACACACACACACACACACACACACACACACACACACACAACTTATCCTGTTAAACATGGGAAGTTTACAAATTAAAGAACCATTCTTCCTTATTGAGGACAGGCAGGCATTTCACTTGAAGGCAACTAACCCTCAGGCTGACCCACGTAATGGCTGTTTCTTGGTAGATTCGTCAGTGCGATTGGGGTGACACTGGGATAAGGAACATCACCAGAAGTTGTCAGCTAGTGGTGGCTGGTCTTATAGCTGGCCTCCACTGTGGCGGTCATCATGGTTTTTGTTGTTGTTGTTTTTCAGAAGCTGGTGATCTCCAGAAGTGGGGCGGAAGCTAGTGGTGAAGATGAAAAGGGTATAGAAGCCCCAAGTGGGAAGAAGCCTCCTCTTCCCAGCAAACCATGAGAAGGGCTTGGATACGCCAGTGGCTGTGGGGCTTGTGACTCTTGTCCCCTGCTGAGCTCCTTAAGATTATTAAGTTACTTCTAGCTAGGAGGAAAGGCATGGGAGAGGCAGAGGGAGGGCTGGGTCTAGAAGGCTGAACTCAAAGACCTAATTCTCCTAAGTTTTGAGGCTTGTAAGGGCAACCATTGGGGTGGTGTGAGGGTATGGGGCAGGATTTGCTAACTCCCTTGGGTCCCCAAGGGGTTCTGGCCATGCAAGGAGTCCCTTCAGGACATTTGGCCGGCTAGGCAGACAGAGCAGATTTTGCTTTGCCCCGCTGTCCTTCCTGCCGAGGAGGCTTGGCAGTGGGAGTAGGGTAGGGTCGGAACCCCTGCCCCTCTTCCTGCTGACACCTCTAGGGAGCCGGGCCAGGCTTGGCTCCCAGTGAGTGTAACCGATGGCACAGATCAAAGAGGTCAGGCTGGATGGCCTCTGTGATCCTTCACAAGGTGGATGGATGGCGAACGGAGGGACCAGGAGCTGGGGCCAGTGGGCGGGTGGAGGAGGGGCAGTGGTGTGTGCCTAGCTTAGTCCTAAGGGGTCATGGGAAGGGCAAGGAGGAAGAGTCCAGGGATGGGAGGAGAAGGAAAAGCTGGTGGGGAGAAAGGAAGTGGAGGTGATGGAGAAGGAGAAAGAGGGGGAAGTGAAGAACTTTCCAGGAATGGAGAAGAAAGGAGGGGAAAGAAAAAGAGACAAGAAAGAGGAAGAGAAAGGAGAAATAAAAGGAAGGTGGGGGGAAAAGGAGAAAATAAGTACAAAGACCAGAGGCCCAGGAGGGAAGAGCTGAGCGTGGTGCACATCTGTAATCCCAGCACCCAGAGACTGAGGCAGGAGGATTGCTTTGAGTTTGAGGCCAGCCTGTTGTGTGACCCTGTTGAAAGAAAGATAGAAAGAAAAGAAAAAGTTGGGGTGGCAGTGCGGGGGTGGGGGGGTGGGGGGGTGGGGAGAAAGAGGTTGTGACTGGGAGGAAGGAGAGCGGGGTGAGGGGAGGAAGAAGATGGGGTGAGGGGAGGAAGGAGATGGGGTGAGGGGAGGAAGGAGAGCCGGGCGAGGGGAGTGGGCACAGAAAAGCCTAAGGAAGGAAGAAGCTGAGGAAATGGAGAGAAAAGAGAAGAGAGTCCAAGAGGAGGAGGAAGGAAGAGGAGAAGGAGGAAGAAGGAGAAAGAGAGATAGGAGGAGGAGGGAGAGGAGGAGGGGAGTAGAAGAGGAAGAAAAGGAGGAAGGAGGGGAGGAAGAGGAGGAGAATGGAAGCGAGAGAGAAGGCAGAAGGGAGAAGCGGAGCCGTGGCTCTTCCCGAGCCCCGGGAGCCGCAGTGGGCAGCAGGCTGGCAGGAGGCCTGGCAGCCAGGCGGGCACCATAAAGCCGAGCACAGTAGGCTGCTATGAAGATCTATTGGGCCCCGCAGTACCATTGTCTTCAGAAGGAATTAAAAACAAATTGCTGAGGGCCAGCACATAATTTAAAGACTCACGGCAATTTTATGACTTGCTAATGTTCCTAATTACATGCCCGTGAAAGGCTTAATTAATTGGGGGATGTAGCAAAAAGTGGAGCCTGTGTTTGTTATCATGGTTCCAGTGCATTGATTTTAGTGCCTATGGAGAATTTAGGGCCTCTTTATTTGCACAAAGAAAATGCAAGTCTCTCGAAAAAATGCACATTAAGATCAACCCCTCACTGCTATCTAATATACTTTCCTCTACTTAACCAAAGTGCTTGTAATCATATTTTGTAAATGTTGGTGCTGTTAATTGCATTGTGAGGGAAAATAGGTTCCGCTTGGCTGGTTGTAGAGAATTTTATAAAGTTCCTTCCAGGCACCCCATTCCAGGGGACTCTGCCCAGGAAACTTGTAGCGATGTTGGGGTGCTCAGCCTGGGACATTGGCTGGTTAAAGTTCCCCCTGTTCTGGCAGCTCCTTGGCTTAACCCCCATTTCTGTCCTGAAGTTCCTAATGGTAAGTTGAGTCTAGCTGGGCCCGGTCAGGTGGGGTGAGGCCAGTGGCAAGGAAGGGGGAAGGGCTACACCCAGGGCCTCCTCTCAAGAGCCTTGGAGTTGAAGATGTCCTTCAGATTCAGGCTTGGCCACACACTTCCTGGGAGACCTGTGGTGAGAGTCACATGGCTTCACTGGGCCCGGAACAGACCAAAGGTCACGGCTGTTTGGGGGGCCACTTCTCTTCTTGTCCTTCCTTGGGGACTGTAGGGACAGCCCCCTTGTAGCTGGGGGCTCTTGATGAGAAGTACACAACCCATCTCCCCTTTATCTCTGCAAGACCGCATCTTTCCCCGCCTTTCCACAAGAAGACACACCAGGAGGTTCAGGTAGAGATGGGGGCTGTCCCAGCTGTAGATGAGGGAGCCAGCTGCTTCCTTCCTAAGAATGGGTCAGCACTCTCCTTCATACTCTCAGGGGCCTGGACTCTCCCTGACCCAGGACTTTTTCATGGGCTGTTGCTGCAAATTCCTCCAGAGTACGCACCAGCCTCCCAGGGATCCAGCCCTGGTGCTTTCTTAGGCCTTGGCACATAGGATAATCAGTAGCACTTTATTGACTGCATCCCAGTTTGTGAGAACAGTAACTGGGGAAACGGGACTGGTTGGAGGAAGCCGTGCAGACTCTTAGTTCTACTTTCCATCTAAGTTCACCGGGATCCACAACGTCTCCCCATCCAGTCCTGCCCTGTGTGACACACTCTCCTGGGGACTTTCTCTGGACAAGGTTTTTCTCCTGTGGAACACTGGAAAAGTTGGGAAAGCAGGTCCTAACATGGGCCCGCCATCATACTTTCTTCCCTACACAGCCAATCGAGGGATCTTTTTACACATGCATTTGTCCATTTGTCCATTTGTTCGTTTGTTTTGACTTTTTTTTAAGACAGGGACTCACCATGTAGCCCAGGCTAGCCTCAAATTCTGAATCCTCTGATTTAGTCTTCCAAGTTCTGGAATTACAGGCATGAACCATCACAGGGCTTTATTTTCATTTTGAGACTGAATCTCTTTGTGCTGCTTTGGGACTCACTTTGTAGACCAGGCTGGCCTCCAACTCACCTGCCTCTGAGTGCTTGGCTTAAAGTTATGTGTCACCACACCCAGCTAGGTATTTTTTTAAAAGACTTATTTATTTTTAATGCATGTATATGAGTGTTTGCTTGCATCTACGTATGTGCAGCACATGCGTGCCTCATGCCTTCAGAGGCCAGAAGAGGGTGTTGAGTCCTCTGGAACTGGAGTTATGAATTGTCGTGAGCCACCATGTGGGTGCTGGGAACCAAACCCAGGAAGCCTTGCAAGATCAGCCAGTGCTCTTAACCACTGAGCAATCTCTAAAGGTATCATTTGAAAATGCAGATCAGGGGCTGTGGCTCAGTTGGTAGAGTGCTTGCCTAACACACCGAAAAACCTGGGTTTGGTCCCTAGTGCTGCATGAGATGGCATGATGGCAGGAGCCTGCCATCCCATCTCTCAGGAGGTGGAGTCAAGGGGATCAGCTGTTGAAGGACATCCTCTGTTACATAGGAAGTTCTGGACCAGTGTGGACTATAAGAGATCTTGTCTCAAAACACAGGGGGAAAATACATGCAAAACAGATTTTGTTCTGCTCTTTCTGAAAACCCTGCAGGCTTCCCCTGGCACTTAGAATAAAAGTCAGACCTCAAAAAGAACCCCTTCCCCCTCTCTCTAATCCCTGTATAGCATCCCCTTAGCCCTACAAAACACCAGTCTCTTTTTGTTCCTTCAGACAAGTCCTTCCTGCCTCAGCACTGCCCCTGCCAAGCTCTTTCCCCTTATTTTGCAGGGCTGGTTCTTTCTCTGTATTTAAGTCTTGCCTTTAAAGCCTTTTCCTGGAAAGCTCTTCAGTAGTGGCCATCTACAGTCACCTCCAATCACAAGTGTTTCCTCTGTAAGCATGCTAAACACATACATTTGCTTTGCTCTGCTTCATCTCAGTCTCGGGCTCCTGGTTTTGCAGACTCTCCTGGTGGCTTGTTTCCCAGCATGCCCTGTGGCTTTAGAATTTGGACTCATGTTTGAAGACCTTTATCTATGAAGATCTGGGAGGGCAGGGTTGGAGGGATGCTTCCAGAGAGCATCTGTGTTTGCCTCAACTCTGAGGCTGGTACTGGTTTGGTTCCATGTCTGTGGATGGCTTCACGTTTTCTGGCCCCATGAGATGGATGATCAGCCTTAGATGAAGGAGACCTAGGGTTCTAGATTTTTCACAAGAGGACTAAAGGCCTTTTTATTTCCTCTTGGAGCTCAGGTAAGGATGGGAGAGGCCCTATCTCTCTGCTGATTTCCTTTGTGTGAGTACATTCTCTCCCATTCATCCTCTCACAGAGTAACTCTCAAGGACCCTTGTTTTGTGATGTGTGTGTGTGTGTATGTGTGTATTGTCTATCTCACCTTCCTTTCCATTCCCCTTAAGGCCTTTACAGCTCAGAGTCACATTGCTTACTGAGCCTGGTTGTAAAGGCACTGGGCTTCTGGTCTTGTTTATTTCAGTGCTAGGCATCAACGTTAGTATGTGCTAGGCATATACTCTACTCCTGAACCACACTCCCAGACCCTCTTCTTTGGTTTTCACCACAGGAAAATTTTTCCAATGTTTTTTCACTTAGCTGTACTCATAATGGGTGTTTTTCTATTTCCCTCAGCGTTTTTAGGTGTTATGTGTTGGAAGGTTTTTGGCAGGGTGTCTGACAAAGGATAGAAGTCCCTCAGCATGCTAAGCCACATGGCCTGCTTTTATTAGCTTCCTAACGCTTGTCATAACTCGAAATAACCATAAGCATTTGCTTACTTTTTAAACATTTATTTATTTATTGTGTGTATATGTGTGTGCCCATCATAGTGTGCATGTGGATGTCAAAGGACAACCGTGGAAATCATCGGTTTTTTCTTTTACCATGTAAGTACCAGGCATTGACCTCAAATCTCCAGGCATGGCAGCAAGTACCTTGTGGTGGTTTGAATAAGAATAACCCCCTAAACCTCATATGTTTGAATACTTGGTCCCCAGTTTTGGTGGAACTGTTTGGGGGGACTGTTGGAGGAACAAAACCCCTTCCCCCTCTCTATGTCACTCACTAAGAGTGGGCTCTGGGGTTTCAAAAGCCCATACCTGTTGTAGAATATTGTTTTAAGATGTGTTCCATTTGTTTATGCTGTGGAACATTTGCTTAATGATGCAAAGATGTATTGTATTTTTTTATGTTGCATTTGTTTAACTCTGTGAAGCTGTGTTATTTTGCCTGTCTAAAACACCTGATTGGTCTAATAAAAAGCTGAATGGCCAATAGCTAGGCAGGGCTTGCAGGCAGAGAGAATAAATAGGAGGAGAAATCTGGGAAGAGAGATTTAGAAGCAAGAAAAAGAAGAAGAGGAGGACATCAGAGGCCAGTCACCCAGCTACACAGAAAGTCACAGAGTAAGAAAGAAGTAAAGAAAGGTATGTAGAATAGAGATAAGATAAAAGCACAGAGGCAAAAGGTAGATGGGATAAGTTAAAAAAAAAAAGCTGGCTAGAAACAAGCCAAGCTAAGGCCAGGCATTCATAAGTAAGAAAAAGTGATTATTTGGAAGTTGGGTGGTGGGCTCCCAAAGAGTCAAAGAATGAAAAACAACCAACTACACGTACATTCCTAGTTAGCTTGCTCTGCCTCATGGTGGTTGTCTCAAACTATAAACTCTCAGCTACTGCTCCAGTGCCATGCCTGCTTGCCTGCCACCATGCTCCCCACCCCAATGATCATGAACTCACCCTCTTAATCTGTAAGCCCCAATAAACTCTTCTTTCTATATGTTGCCTTGGTTGTGGAGGCCCACAAAGGTTTCCTAGTGAGATCTGAGCTTGCTTTACCCAGCAGGACTGCATTAGAGGATTGCTTGACCATGTGCATGGTTACTAGGTGATTGGAAGGGTCTATACCTGGCTGAGCTAGGGGGAGGCCTTTGCTTCACTCCTTGGCATTCCTATAAATAGCCCTTTAGAAGAGACAGAAGGGGTTGGTGGATAAAGATCCAGGCCCTCCCGAGCTATCCTGTGTTTCTATCCATCTCTCTCCCCTCTATCCTTCTATCTAAATATTTCTCACTTCTCCCTCCTCAAGAGGACCCTGGGGTGAAAGTGGGAGTGGGTTTCCCACACTTGGTCATGATGTATTATCACAGTGATACAAAAGTAACCAAAACACACCTTTAATCACTAAGTCATCTTGCTGGCCCTCATTGGTTTACATCTTCACAACTTGTATCCAGCTAGCAGGCAAGTCCTAGGGGGCAAGAGCATTGGTTGCCTTCCACACCCTGGTGCTCCTCCAGGTAGCACCAAGGGCTGTGTAGTGGAGAACAAAAAAAAAGTGGGTTCAGACCCGCTTAAGAACTCAGGGAAGTCCCATGATCTCTCTGAACTCAGTTTCCTCCTCTGCAAAACAGCACTGGTAATTTTATCCTTATAGGTTTGTGAAAGTCAAATAAAACAGTGTTTGATTTGTTAAAAGTTTTGCTTTAAGTTTGTTTTATGGTAGGTTTCTCCGTGTAGCCCTGGCTGTCCTGAAACTTGCTCTGTAGACCAGGCTGGCTTTGAACGCAGAGATCGACCTGCCTTTGCCTCCTGAGTGCTGAGATTAAAAGCGTGTGCCACTACGTCTGACCTTATTTTAAGTTTTTAATTGTGTGTATATGCGTGCTGTCTCTGTGTGGGTTTGTACATGTGAGTGCAGTGACTGCGGAGGCCAGGAGAGGGCGCTGGATTCTCCTGGAGCAGGAGTCCCTGGTGGTAGAAAGCCATCTCTCGTGGGACCTAGGAACCAAACTTAGGTCCTCTGCAAGGACAGTACATGCCCTTAACTATTAAACCATCTCTTCAGCCCCTTTGATGGTTGATTTTTAGACAGAGTCTAATGTAGCTCAGGCTGGCTTTGAGCTCATCATGTAGCTGAGGATCACCTTGAACTTATGACCCTCCTATCTCTACCTCGCAAATGCTTAGATTGAAGGCAGGTGCCATCATACATCTCAAGAACTCAGTGGAATCTTCTCTGGGAACTCAACAAATGGAAGTTAATATGACCAATGACTTCTGTAGGCTCACATGGTCCTGTTTTACCCACCTCCCATCCACATCTCTGGCCCCTCCCACACCAGGTTCTGCCAATGAGAAACCACAGAGCTCCTCTCTGTGAAGCCTTCTCTAGCCTTACAGACACAAGGGTGGTCTTTCCTCCAGCACACGGCAGCACTTCATAGCTCTGGGGTGGCCCTCAGTCCCTCAGCCTGGCCTCAAGCAAATCAAGTCCAGGTGTATTGGTGTACACCTGCAGTTTCAGCATTTAGAGGTGGGAAGACTGTGAATTCAAAGCTAGCCTGGGCTGCACTGTAAGGTCCTGGCTTAGGAAAATCAAAACCAAACAACAACAGAACCCAACAGTTTTAAACCAGGCGTGGTGGCTCACACCTCAAACTTGTGATCTTTTTGTCTCGGTTCCTCTGAGTTCTGGAATCATAGATGTTTATCACCATGACCCAGTTCTCGGCCCGCTCACTACCAGGTTGAAGCAAACAATAATCTGAAGTCTTTTTCCCCCCAATATGTAGGAGTCTCTGTGATGAGGCTTCAGGGAGGATGCAAGGGGTTCAGGGGCAGACTGCAGTGGCATGGGAGGGGGCGCTGGGCCTAGGCCCCAGAGGGTCAGAATCTCCTCTCTGTATCTATCTCATCTCAAATTACCCTTTGCCGTTCATAGCCTCCCATCCCATTCTTATTTTTCTAAATTAGATTTTTTATTATGAAATATTTCACACAGAGAGAAGACTATAAACCACAATATAATGAATACCCCTGCCCCTTCCGCTTGGCTTTGTTAAATCTGAACACTTTGCCATGTTTGCTTCAATACATATTTTTTAAGGAAATAAAACAACATGCAAAGCACAATGAAAACTATGTTCCTCTAGAGATGCATCTTCCTTGGTCCTTCCTGTGGGTAACCACTCTCCTGAATTCAGGGTACGGCCTTTCCATGCAAACTTTAGATTGTAAATACGTGATCCCTGTATTCTCTGGGCTTGCAGGTTTCCAAGCATCGTTTAAATGGCGTCCTGTATGTGAACTTCTGCACCTGAGGTGTTTTGGTCAGCATGGTTTTGGGTCTCACCCTTGTTGAGTGCAGTTCTGTGTCACATGCATTGAATATACCGCCATTTATCCTTCACTGTTATAAGCACCCTGTATATTTTCTCCTTGCGCACACATACAAGGGTTTCTCCAGGGCATATAACTTGGAATGGAATTGCTGGGTGACAGGCCTATCTGTTATCTATTGTGGCATCATAAACCATCCCCAAAACCTACAGCTTAAAACAACATTCTTTTCATTTGTTCACAATTCTGGGAGTTAGAACTTCAGGGCTGGAGAGGCAGCTGAGCAGTTAAGAGCACTGACTGTTCTTCCAGAGGACCCAGGTTCAAGTCTCAGAATCCACATAGTGGATAACAACCCTCTGTGACTCCAGTTCCAGGGGATCTAACACCTTCTTTTGACCTCCAGAGGCACCAGGCAAGTACATGGTACACAGATGTACATGCAAGCAAAACACCCATACACATAAAATAAAAATAAATAACTCCTTTAAAAAAGGTAGAAAAGAAGCCTGGTGGTGGTGGCACATGACTTTAATTCCCAGCACTCAGGAGACAGAGGCAGGCAGATCTCTGTGAGTTTGAGGCCAGGCTGGTCTACAGAGTGAGTTCCAGGGCAGCCAGGGCTACACAGTGAATCCCTGAAGAAAGAGAAAAATCCAAGCAGGCAGGCTGGGGAGATGGCTTAGCTGGTAAAGCATTAAAGCACTAGTCATGCAAACATGAAGATGTGAGTTGGTATCCCAGCAACCACTTTAGAAAAAGCCAAGTGCAGCAGCAGCAGCAGCAGCAGCACCTGTGACCCCAGCACCAGGGATGCAGAGTCAAGAGGATCCTGGGGCTTGATGGCCAGCCAGTATAGTCAGATCAATGAGTTCCAGGTTCAGTGAGAGTCGGACTGCCTTGAAAAACTAAGATGAGTGAGAGAATAAAACACAATATCAACCTCTGGCCGCCACGTGCATGTGCACATAAAATGAGTGTGTGCACACACACATAAACACATCTACACATACAACAATTCCAGAAAAAAAAAGGGAGTCAGTGGGACAATTTGTGGCTTTGCTGCAAAGTCTGAGGCGCATCCCAAGAAGGTTACACATGGGGTAAGGTATCTGGGACAGAGGTCTCTTCAGTTTTCATTCCAACACCTCTTCACAGGACTGGATCAGGCTGCCTCATAGCTCCTAAGAGAAGGCACATTCTCCAGAGCTCACATCACTCTATGCAAGTGGTGATTAAACCTCTTTTTGCACTAAGCAGGGTGTTGCACACTAAGAATTCCAGCACTCAGGAGGCAGGAGGATTGGGAGTTCAAAGCCATCCTCAGCTACCTACTGAATTTGAGGCTAGCCTGGGCTATGAAAAAACCCTATCCTTAAAAAAAAGCAAAACAACTGGGCAGTGGTAGCACACATCTTTAATCCTAGCACTTGGGAGGCAGAGGCAGGCCTGGTCTACAGAGTGAGTTCCAGGACAGCCAGGGCTACACAGAGAAACCCTGTCTCAGAAAACAAAAACAAACAAAAGCAAAACAAAAAGTTCTAGGCCAGCCTGGGCTCCAAAGCAACACACTGTATGATAAACAAAATTCTAAACAACAGGAGGGTGGAGCTAGGCAGATCCCTGAAGCTTGCTGGCCAGAGTCCAATCAGCGAGCGCCAGGTTCGGTGTGAGATCTATCTCACAAGATAACACGGAGAGCAATCAAGGGAGACACTCATTGTTGACACCTGCCCCCCCCACCACACACACTTGCACGTATACTCATGTGCATTCATACACACTCACAGGCACACAGATAAACAAACCGAAAACCAAACCTCTCTTCATGCTTCATTTTTGCTAAGAACCCATTAGTCAAAGCAAGTCCACTGCCAGGTCTATAACACCATCAGTTATGAGATAGTGGCAAACGGCCCCTTCCAAGAAGTAACATTGATCTGGGCTTGGTGGCATAGGCCTGTTTTCTCAGATACCCAGGAAGCTGAGATAGGAAGAACCTGAAGGCTAGCCTGGGCTACTGAGTGAGTTTAAGCCAAACTACCAGGCTAATTTGGTTAGACCCTGCCTCAAAATTTTAAAACAAAACAAACAAACGAAAAGAATATATATATATGAGGGCCCAGGGATGGGACTCAACAGTAAAGTGCTTATCTACCATGCATGAGAGCGTAGAGCCAACCTCAGGTAGAGGAAAACAAATAAATAAATAAATAAAATCTGTCCTATTGATTGAGTTTATACTCTCCCTCCCAGTGAATGATCCTTTCTTAATAGTGTCGGGCTGTTCTGCTCCCACTCAATATATGGCTATTGCCAGAATTTAATTTCTGCCAATTTAACAGATGCAAAATGAGGTCTTCTTTTTTCTAAATTATGTTATCTTGATTGCTAGCAGGGGTGATCATCTTTTCCTATTTTTTGATCATTCACTTGGATTTCCTTTTTGGCAACAACCTGTTCCCATCGTCTATCCTTCTTTCTGTCAGATTATTATTATTATTATTATTATTATTTTAAAGTATGAAAGATTTTTTGGATTTATTTCATGTATATGAGTATTTTGCCTGCATGTATGTATGTATGTATGTGCTCCACATGTGTGCCTGATGCCTGCAGAGAGGTCAGGACGGCATTGGCTCCCCATGGAAGTGAAGTTATGGATGGTTATAAACTGATGTGTGGGTGCTGGGAACCAAACCCTGGTACTCTGTCAGAAGTGCCGTTGACCACTGAGCCATCTCTCCATCCCCAAACAATAGTTATTACTATATTTTTTATATTTTAATTAATATATATGTGTTTATTTTTTATTATGATTTTGTTCTATTCAAGGCAAGGTTTCTCTGTGTAGCCGTGGCTGTCCTGGAACTCACTAAGTAGCTCAGGCTGGCCTCAAATTCAGAGATCTGCCTGCCTCTGCCTCCTGAGTGCTGGGATTAAAGGTGTGCACCACCACCATCTGCCATTTTTCGTATTTGTTATTGCATTTATTATTACATGTGTATGTGTGTGGGTGTGCACATGCCAAGGCACACACATGGAGATCAGAGGATGACTTTCAACCGCTGGTTCTCTCCTTCCCCATGTGGGTCTCGGGGTTCAGTTGTTAGGCTTGGTGGCAAGTGCCTTTCTGAGCCATCTTGCTGGCCCCTCAAATTATTTTTTCCTTTGTCGTATTAATCTGCAGCTGCTTGTATTTTCTGGATTCCTAGTTCCCAAATGATTAACTCGGGCACAGTGGAGGTGTGTCTCTTCCTTACCACCTGCTGAAACAGAGGGCTGAGAGGGAGGGCCTTGGGCAGATCTTTTGATGGGGACTTTGGGACACTAAGGTTCTTTGGGTTTGGGCAATAAATGGCCTCGGTATCTGTCCCACCCTAGAGGTGTCTCTGCCAGAGAGGTTACCAATGGGGAAGCCTGGGACTGTCTGTCCCGGCTTGGTTCTTGTGGCTCAGAGGTCCTTGGCCACCTCGCTTGCCTCCCTTGCTTTTTTCCTGTTGCTTCAGACAGGCCGCCGCCTCTGGCAAAGGAGGACATGGTGCCCCCAGTAAAAATGAGACAGTAGCTAGAGCCTGGCAAAGAGAAGAGACCGGTCCTCACAGGCGTGGGGCGTCCTTCCGCGCTGCTAGACCTGCATACATTCTGCACCCTGGATTTGGGTCCCGAACGGGCCCAACATCTCCTCTGAGTCTCTGCTTGTGCTGCTCCCACTGCCTGGATGTCCTTCACCAATCCCTCCAAGGTCACCTCAGTGTCCCTCCGTGAAAGTCTCCCTTGTGCATCCCTCCAGTCTCAGCCACCTATCCCTGACAACCCACCAGATTCTCTTCCATCGATTCGTTACTTTACAGACTCAAGCAAGCACTAAATGGGACGGGTTCATTCAATAGTCAGCTCCACGCTGTAGGGCACCCCTTAAACAAAAATCGAAGCCAAAGCTAAAATGGGACCCTGAATACAGTTCAGTTTGAGGGACCTTGACCGGCAGTTTGAAAGTGACAAAATTTGAAAGAAGCTGTGCTACTTTCGCTGAGAACTCTCGGGCTAAACAGCAGGGCAGTTCCTGGTCACGGGTGGCTATATAGATGCTCACGTGCGTGGCTTAAAATGGGACCAAAAGTTTATCTCGTCGATCGATCGCGCTGACCTTTGTCACGGCTCCTGGTGCTGCTTTAGACAGCTCAAATAGAGCATGCTCAAAATACACAAAGTTCTAGTGAACAGGGCTAATTTGCACGAGTTCTGGTTTACATCATAAGCTTGTTGCTATTTCCAGACACTTATGCTGGGGGAGAAAGTAAAATCTCTTCATTGTTTAGGGGTGCAGCGCTCTAAGGAATGCCCTTGCCCCCGCTCAGCTGTAACCCTCTCTCTGGACCTTTAGTTTTTCCCCTGTGAACCCCCGGGGGGGGGGGGGGGAGGAACCGATGCAGGACCTTCCATCTCCCACCCATCCTGGTTCCCCCTCGGGAAAGAGTTATTTATGGCCTGGCAGGAAGGGCAGAGGAATAGGTGGAGAGGGAGTGAGGAGAAGGAGGTCATTAATGGCTCCCAGATTCTTGCCTTTGATCAGGTAGTTTGGAGCGAGGTAAAGGGCCAGGAGATGAGGTGAGGTGGTGGGAGGAAGAGAGGAAGCAGCGGAGGGCTTGTGAGGGGTCAGGTGAGAGGCGGGGAGTGGGGGAGGGAAGGAGCTGAGTTGGCTAGCTAGGGGTGCTCTCCTACCTGTCCATTATCTGGGGGAGTTCGGTGTAAGACTGATCTATCCCACGCCATCAGCTCTCCAGACGTCAGAAAACTGGGTCCTGGTAGACCCCTGGCTGCCTGTCCATCCTGCAGGGGTGCGTAGAGAAAGGAGGAAATAGACCCAAGGTCATGAGGGCACTTGAAAGAAGAAAGGGGCAGTCTCTTATGAAGCAGTAAAGTACCCCATCCTGTGTGTGTGTGTGTGTGTGTGTGTGTGTGTGTGTGTGTGTGTGTGTGTGTGTGGTGTGTGTGTGTGGTGTGTGTGTGTGTGTGTGTGTGGTATTGGGGTAGAACCTAGAGCCTCCCCCACATGCAAGGCAAGTGCTCTACCACTGAGCTGTACCCAAATCCCTTGCCCGTATTAGTTGCTCAAATTGACATTGAATTCTCTCTTTAGCCCAGTTTGGACTCAAACCTCCCATTTCTTCTGCCTCGGCTCCGTGAGTCGCTGGGATTCCAGAGCTCTACCATCAGGTCCAGATTTTAGAAATGACCTCCAACCCCTGGTTGGGAACCAGAAGGCTTCTCCTTCTCTAGTTTTATTTTATTTCTCTAAGCCTGTAAGGTTGGAGTCCAGCTACGGTAACGGCTATGTGGAAGAAGAGAGCCTGTCTACGTGGGAGAACACAGCGGTGATTAACAGAAGCCCAGTGCAGATTTAGGAGCCCGCATTTTGCTGTTTTCTGAGGTCTCAGTTTGCACCCACTCTGCTGAGGACCCTTGGTACTGAGCCCTGGCTCTGAGTCACTGCAACTTGGGGACTAGAAAGACTTTATGAGAGGGGAGGCTAGGACCCTTTGATCTCAGGTGGTGCCCCAGGTTCCCAGAGGCTGACTGGGGGGTAGGGGTTGTGTCTGGCACAGGCCCAGGAGTGCGGGTTTCAAAGGCAAGCTTCAAAGGCAGACTGTGTTCATGTGGCTTCTTTTGTACCTGCTCAAGGAAGAAAGGGCAGCCAACACCCCTCCTGTCTCAGGATGGCAGCTCAGAGCCCAAGGGACATTCCCAGATTCTCGGTCCCTCCATATTCCCAGACTGTCAGTTTGGAGTCTGCCTCAGTGGGAGTCTTGTCAGAACAGGGATAATGGAGCCAACTAGAGTGGTCCTGCTCAGTCTCACCTAGTGGCAGGGCACAGTGGAGTGAGGGAGTCTGTGCTGAGGGTAGGGTGACATAAATGGGTGGGAATGACAAGGAAAGAAGGCCAGGAAAATGTAGCTTGCTTTCCTTCTTTCCTTCCTTCCTTCCTTCCTTCCTTTCTTTCTTTCTTTCTTTCTTTCTGGTTTTTCGAGACAGGGTTTCTCTGTGTAGCCCTGTCTGTTCTGGAACTTACTCTGTAGCCCAGGCTGGCCTCAAACTCACAGAGATCCACTTGCCTTTGCCTCCTGAGCGCTGGGATTAAAGGTGTGCATCACTACCTCACAGCTAGGAAGTGCAGCTTTAATAAAAGGGGAAGCGTTGTGCCTGAGCAGGTAGAGGGCTAGGAGCCAGGAAATAGGCTGGGATGGTACAAGGAGGCTTGCAGGAAGGTTGCAGGCACAGGGAGACACTGAGAAACTTCCTCTCAACCCCTTCGCTCCCACTGCTGGACAGACTCACTCTGACTGACATGTCAGCATTTCTGTGACCCCACAGGTACCCTGGTTGGCCGCAGTGAGGGAAAGGGGGGTAGAGAAGACGGGTGCCCCAGCCCCTCCCTCAGCGAGGTCAGGGTCGCTGCGGTGGAACAGCAAGATGGATGAAGTGCTTATTCTTCCGTCAAGCTAGTCACACCACGGCTGAAGTCCTGGGCTTCCCCTGTGTGGATAGACCCTGACAGGAGAAGAGGCCTCCCTGCCTCCACTCCTCCCAGCAGGCCCAGGATCCTGCATGGACAAGACTCTCTCAGGATTGGTTTGCAGGTCTTCAGACTTCCAGGTGGAGCAACCCTATATCCCTTCCAGGAAATAGCTCAAGGGTCTGTCTGTCTGTCCATCTGTCCATGCACTCATCCTTCCTTCTAGCCATCCATCTATCCATTTATCCATCTAGCTGCCCTTCCTCCCTTCCATCTATCATGACGTCTACCCACCCATCCGTGCGGCAGCACTGTACTAAACACCCACCCATCTGCGTCAGACATTCTCCCACAAATCTGCGATGTAGGTGTCGTTATCCCCGACTGAAAGATGAAGAAACTGAGTACCAGGGAGATGCGGCAGCTTGCCCAAGGTGAAACAGCCTCCAAAGGGTAGAGTTCTTTGCGTCCGGCTTTGTTCCGCTCAGCCCTTGCCGTCAGCCGGTAGGTAAGAAAGGAGGGCTCTGTTGATGTCCAGGGCCCTCTGAGTAGTCAGTCCGCTAGCGGCCTCAAGCAAGGGCTTCTCATGGGATGTAGCTATGGCATTATTATTTACTGTACAGACCATACCTCCTAGTCGGCAAAGTGAGGTGAATGGACTGCCTCACTGGTTCTTTGTCCTTGTGTGTGGTCAGTGTTTAAGAAGTAATAATAATGTCGTAGGCTTGGAAGGGGCTCCATTAGTAGAGTGTATCTCTAGCATGTATGAAACCCTGGGTTTGACCTTCAGCACCACATACACCAGGCATTGCAGCATGTGCCTATAATACCATCAACCAGGAAGTAGAGACGGGAGAATCAGAAGTTCACTATGTGTCATGGCTATGCAGTGATTTTGAGGCCAGCCTGGACTCCATGAGAACTTGTTTTAAAGAGTGAAAACAAACCTAATGCCTCCTCTCCGCTCCTGTTCTCACCGGGAAGCTCTGCTTCAGCTGGCCTGGGCTGGGCCACGGGCATCAGTCTCTTACAGGCTCCCTGGCTGATGGAAGTGTGGCAGAGCTTAGCAGCACCAGATGCTCCAGAGTTCTCACGAGCCAAGGCTGGAGAACACGGACATAGCTCTTGGCCACCACAAAGCCCACAGCCTGAGCCTGCTCTACAGTGGGAGAAGCACTGAGCAGGTGTCTCCTGGAGGAGATGGTGTGCTGGGAGCCACAGAGGGCCAGAAGGCTGGGTCTGACTGTGGAGGGACTTGTCGTAAGGTCCAGGTGGCCAGGAGAAGGCCTGGGAGGAGCAGGTGCCTCCGCAGAAGTGAGAGACCTCCAAAGGGAGAAAGATGGGAGGATCTGTGCTGGAGAGGAACAGCTCCTGGCTCTGACCCTTAGGACCAGCTCTGGGAGCTGAGGCTGGCCTGGCCGGGCAGAGGCGGGGCTTCTTCCTCCAGGGAAGGTGAACCTGATGCCCTTGGCCACCTGCCCTACCATTCTGCACAGAGCGTTCTCACCCTGGGTTCCCACGTGGGAGGGGAGGGAGCTAGGGAACACCTTGACACACCTTCCAGAAAGATCTGCTGACAGAGACAAACTTCCCTGCCCTCACCCTCTCTGGCTGTGGCTGGCTGGCTGCTCAAGCAGATCCGGTGGGGCCTCCTCCTCCCTGCTCCTTGTGCCCACCACACATGGCAAGCCTCAGCTCTCAGAGTCCCTGTGGCTGTTCAGAGTCGGGGGCCAAAACAGGGAAAGAAAAGCCTTGGCAGCTTATCCTTCCTCTGTTAGATTCCATACGTGCTCACTGGGTGGATGGGACCCTGTGCACTCCTGACAGCCCCCAGAGATGCTGTGACCAGCATCTAGGGGACCACATCTAGAGCAACAAGGAGCCAGCTAGATGCCCACATGGTCGCTTTCAGAACCTCAGCCCTCTTAGGGACTACAAGCAGCTGGCATTCACCTGGGCAGGGCCAGACTGGGCCAGCATAGGCAGACAGCCACCAACCCCTGATGTCCCTAACAAACAAGTGGCCCTCAGCAGCCTGGCACGTGGCACCATTGATGGCCCTGTGCCCAGAATGATGAAAACGTAAAATCTCATTTCAAGCCCCGATGGTGCTTCGGTTCAGCTTTCCTGCCTTTGTAGAAACGTAATTCCATGCATTTTTCTTAAATGCAAGGCACCTGCTTAAAATGAGCCCCCTCCTTCCACTCGAGTAAACAAGGCAGAGGGAAGCCAGTGGCTTTTCCACCGTGGCTCTGGGCTCTGATGTTTCTGAGTCTCCACTGGGTCTGTCTTGACTCTCTGTTACAGGGCAGTATATGAGCTGGACCTAATGACATGTGCCTATAATCCCAGCTACTCAGGGGGCTGAGGGAGGAGGACCTCATGTTCAAGGCCAGCTTGGGCAATTTAGGAAGACGCCAATTGGAATAAAAAAGAAGGGCAACCTAGCCTACCCGGCAAGTCCCAGTTCTCAGGGAGAGACATTGTTTCAAAGAACAAAATGGGGGTTGGCCAGACAGCTCAGCATGTAAAGGTGCTTGCTGCCAAGTCTAAGGACCCGACCCAGGTCTCAGGGACCCACATGGTAGATGGAGAGAACTGACTCCCACAGGCGGCTCGCTGACCTCCACTCGTGTGTGCAGGTCTCACCCCAAATAAATAAATAAATGTTTAAAAAAACAGACAAGTACAAAGCAAGCTGGATGAGTCCTAAAGAATGACACCCAAGATTTAACTTCCTATGTATATGTAGACTCACACATGTGCATGTACACACACACACACACACACACACACACACACACACACACACTGGGAATAGGGCCCTGTAGCAGGGTGCTTGCCTGGAAGTGTGAATCCCCACATTCAGTCTCTAGTACAGCAAAAATGAAAGATGAAGATAACTACAGGAACAATTGAAAGCCCAGGCATTGGCGCGGCAGTGCTGACCAGAATTATGGCCTGACCACCTATCGGCTGGGTGGCCTTGAGTGTCCTGAGCCCCATCTATGAGCGAAAAGTAACAATATTTTCACTCCATAGGATTGTGGTTGAGAAGTTAACAAGGTGGTTTTTAGATTCTACTCAGCACAGGCCAGACACACACACACACACACACACACACACACACACACACACATTGGATTTGTATAGTTTTTATCCTGATTTTCCCTTTATCAATTATTACAACCGTGTCCCTATACTGTGATATTGCTGGTGGCCACACAATAGTCTACCAGATAAACATAGGAAACTCATGGACTATTCTTTGTTGGTGGTTGTTATGGGGTCTGGGAATAAAGCTTTATGTGGGAGAGAAGGAGGCCCCATAACTATTTCCTTTCACTCTTTTGAAATGAAGAAAGTCTCTCCTTGGCTCAGGAATGGTCAGAGCAGCAAGCCCCTGACCTGCTGGCCCTCCCCTCTCTTAGCATACATTTTGGGGTGGGAGTGGCAAAGTCTAGAGTCCTTTTCTTCCCAGGTTTGGGGTGGGGGGGGCTTTGCTGCACTTCTGGGATTGGAGGTAAGGTCCACAATCACCGTCTGAACTGGCAGGTGGCCTGCCAGGAATGCTGGGAGATAGAGCTGAGGAGTGGGTGTCTTCTGGATACTATTAGGAGGAGTAGAGCAGAGTGTGACATTGGAGGTGGACTCCCCTCGAGGAGGAGGAGGAGGAGGAGGAGGAGGAGGAGGAGGAGGAGGAGGAGGAGGAGGAGGAGGAGGAGACTCTGGGGCAAGAGAGGGAGCCCCGGCAGCATGAGGAAGGCCAATGCTGTTCAAGCCCTTCCTCTCAGAAGTACCCCACTGACTCCTAGTGTGGAACCTCCAAATCTCGCTTTGTCATCTGCTGAAGGAACTAAAAAGCACCGATTTTCTCCAGCTTCAAGGTTCCCTCAAGTGGTTCCTGGCTCTTGGTGAGGCTCAAAGGATAAAGAAGGGCAATGTTATGTCCCACTCCCCAGCTTCATCTACCTCCTCCTCCCTCTGCCCCGCCTCCCTCCCTGGCGTCTTATCATACCCACAGTCTAAGATACCCAACTCCCTGCCACTTCCCAAGATGTAGGCTGACACTGAGTTGAGTAGAAAGCCAGTACAGGAATAGAAATTCCAGTACAGGAAGTGGAAGCAGGAGGACCAGAAGTCCAAGGTCAGCATGGGGATACCATCTCTTGGCAAAGTACTTGCCTAGCATAAGGAAGGCCCTAGGTTCAATCTCAAGCATCACACACAAACCCAAAACACAAACAGCCTTTTAACAGTCCGATAGCACAAGCCTGCACTTGGCAGAAGGAGATAGAGGCAGGAGGATCAGGAGTTCAAGGCTAGCCTTGGCTACAGGAGACCTTGTTTTTAAGACAAAAGTTTTAAGTCTGGTGTAATGTCACATGCCTTTAATCTTAGCACTAAGGAGGCAGAGGCAGGTGGATTTCTGAGAGTTCAAGGCCAGCCTGGTCTACATAAGGACTTCCAGGACAGCCAGAGCTACATAACAGAGAAAGCCTGTCTCAAAACAAAACACCAAAAAGTTTTGACATAATGAATTTGAGGCCATTTGTCTCAAAAACAAAAAACAAAAAAAACCAAAAGCTTTTAATCCTAGCACTCGGGAGGCAGAGGTGGGTGGATCTTTGTGTGTTCAAGGCCAGCCTGCTTTACAGAGTAAGTTCCAGGACAGCCAGAGCTACACAGAGAAACCCTGTCTGGAAAAACCAAAAATAAATAAAATAATAATAATAATAATAATAATAATAATAATAAAAGCTACAGAAATAGATAAAAAGTTTTGGGGGTCTAGCGGAGTGTAGCTCAGTGGCAGAGAGAGGAGGCATGTTGAGTTTCAGTGTCACCTTTGGCTCTGTAGTGAATTTGAGGCTAGCCTGAATCTAAAACGAAGAGTGTGGTTCCACAGAGCACTGTGCCCAGCAGCTTCCACACCCCCAAAAGACCCAGTCAGTCGTGGATTAAATGAAGGCAGCTGGGATTTGAGTGAGTGACAAGGAGACACCTGGGACGATGCACGAGTCAGGCCAGGTGGGGAGAATACTGCCTGGCCACCCCAAGGAGGCCGGTTCTGCTCTGTGGGAATGCGGGTCATGTGGACAAACAGGCAGCCGAAGGGGGACTTCTTGCCTCCTCCAGTCTGGAACCATCCATTTAATCTTGTCATGATACCTTCATTTCCTAAATGACATGTGAGCTGAATGTGGCGTTCAGCAAAGGGCTCCCCCACCACCCTCAGCCCCGCTCTCCAGTGCATCCTGGAGGCACGTTCAGACGCTAGACCAAGTTGGGGAAACGTAACTGTCGATAAAACCACTCTCTGCAATCAGGCAGAATTAATTGTGTGAACACCATTGATCAAACCACTTAATACTTACAGGGACTGAGAAGGAGCCGAGATGTAATTTCATTCCCCACCTGCTCACCCCTAATGAAACTCCTAATAACGCTCTAATTTTTCTCTCAGATAAGGGCTGATCGGTGGGAATGGGGGTGGAAGGCTGAGGGAAGAACAGAGAAACTTATTTTCTCTCCTTTGCTAGACTCCATCAGACAGACTCAAGTGAAATACCCACTTTGGGAACATCTTGTCAAAAGCCACTTGGAGGTTGCGGCTGACCGGAGTGGAGTGGGATAGAGATGAAGGGCCGCACAGATGAGCCCAACCTGGCGAGCGACAAGAAGCATTTGCCTTAGGCACTGGAGGGCAGCTGATACCTTTTTAGGCTGAAAAGAAAACTCATGTAGACTCCCTGTTCCTACACCAAGAGGCTGGGGTGGGGAGTGTGCTGGTTACCAGCTCCAACAGGAGAATCATTCCTCCTTCCACGCCTCTCTCCACCCTGGACAGGATGAAGGCATGCTCTCTCAGGGTGTGAACACACACATGTGTGGACACACGGCACAGACACGTACCACATACGCACACACCCACACATACACACTGGTTTCTGTGAATTCTGTGAGGCCGGAAACCCTATCTGCCTCATTTGCTGCTTTATTTTAGGCCCCAGGGAGTGTCTGAAATGTAAAATTCACTCAACAGATACTTGGAGGATACGCACTGTGTGCATAGCTTTGACTCACACATGCACACACATACACATATAAATTCGAACACACTATATCTCACTTTGTTTTCTGAGAGCCAAGCACCAGAGTAATTTCTTTCTCTCTTTTTCTTTCTTTTTTTCTTTCTTTTTTTCTTTCTTTTTTTCTTTCTTTCTTTTTTTCTTTCTTTCTTTCTTTCTTTCTTTCTTTCTTTCTTTCTTTTTGTGCTGGAGAACAACCCAAGGCCTTGTTCATTTAAGGCAAGTGTTCCACTTTTGAACTATCTCCATATCCAGCTCCACCCGTGCCAGCAATCCTATGTGTGACTCTGTCCCCGACACACAGTAGGCACTTGGGCCAATATGTGCAGGCTCCAGTCCAGCTCATTTGCTCTTGAGTCAAAGCTCTGGCCACCAGTCCCACCTGGCTCTTTCTTGGGAATCATTACTACCTTGTGTGACATCTGTTTGTTACTGCTTTCTATGTGTATATCTCCCTCATCAGGCTTCCCAGACTCCACTGTAACCCGCTGTCCCCCCAAATCTGATCAGGAGTTTTCAGACGAAGGACCTGCTCCTCTGCTAATGGATTGGAAGTTACTCTGTAGTTCAAGAGTTCCAAAGGGGATAAACCTTCCTCATCACACCTGCCTCCTCTTTCTGTCTCCTCCTTCTTTTCACTCCCCTTATCAAAAGTGCCAAAGATTGAACTCATGGTCTTGAGTCCGTTAAATAATAGCTTTATCACTGAGACAGTTACAACCTCAGTCCCCCTTTCCGTTTTTTATTTTTAAATTTTGAGATAGGGTCTCACTGAGTTGCCTAGGCCAGCCTTAAACTTCTTGTCCTCCCAAGAGGCTGGGATTACAAGTGTGCATCACCATGCCTGGTCCTTTATTGGAGGCTCATAAAAGCTGCATTCTTCCGGTTTTTGAGTTGGTAAGATAACCCCTTATTTAGTTCTCTGCCTGTCCTCCACCTGACTAGCCTGAGCTCCGAGTGTGGACATGCAAGCAGGCTAGGAGCAAACAGCATGAGCCACCTAGCCTGAAGGGGTACCTGTGTGAGTGTACCAGTGCGCATGTGAGCACATGTATGCACCCATGTGCTACCAATGGGGTAGCCCTTCCAGGTTCCTCTGCCCTGACTCTCTCCAGCCCACCTCAGGACAGGCATCATCCACATCATCACCACATCCTAAGCCTTCAGTGCTACCTCCCATAGCCTATATATAGCCTCAGCTCCTTTACCTGGTTTCTAAGAACGGGGAAGGAGGAGCATGAGCAGGGAGGGTGAGGTGAGGGATGGAGGCAGTGGAGGGTAGTTATTTACAAAGCCTGTGCCCTGGGGACCCTTGTCCGGGACAACAATTACAGTCCCTTAATTAACTGAATGCAGTCGGCCTGTCGATGGAGGCATGTCCCCCACTGAAGTTTGCTATTCCTGCTGCTGTCCAGTACTGGTTAATGAATATAAATCAGATGGTTTATAGTTAGCGCGCAGGGACCAAGCTGGCAAGGGCCTGAATTCCAGTGCAGATGCCTGAGGATAGGAACATGCCCTCCATCATGGAGGCCAGGGCACCGACGAGGGCAGCGCTGGTGTGAGGTGGGTAAGCCTTCCCACCATGCACTTGGGCTCTGACGGGGCACACAGGTGTATGTGTAGCTGTGAACAGGGGAAACACTCACCACACGCGTTCCCGCACACACACTAGAGAGAGCAGCAAGCGTCTTCTTAGTGGAAGCATGGAGCAAACACAGCACCCAGGAAAGCCCGAGTCCTGTTTCATTCTGAAATCCACAGAGGTCGCTGGGCATGGGGGCACATGACAGTCATTTCATCCCTCCGAAGGCTGAGGCAGGAGGAGGGAGGATTTGAGGCCAGTCTCAAATGTAGTGAGTTTGAGGTCAACTTGGACTGCAAAGTAAGACCTAGTCTCAAAAAAATTTGGGAGAGGGGGAGAGGGAGGGAGGGAGGGAGGGAGGGAGGGAAGGAGGGAGGGAGGGAGGGCAGGAGAGGGAGAGAGAGACAGAGAGAGAAAGACAGAGACAGAGAGACAGAGACAGACACAGAGACAGAGACAGAGAGAGACAGAGAGAGACAGAGAGAGACAGCACGAGCCAGAACGGAGAACACATATCACAGATCCTCTGGGCACCTTCTTCCTAGGTTGCCAGAGCCTGTGTTTACTGTCCCTGCAAACAACAAAAAGAGAGAGAGAAAAATGCTGTATCCAGTCTGATCCCTGCCGGCTCCCCACTGATGCTGGGGGAGCCTGTGTCCAGGATGCTAAGCTGGTTTTCCTTCTCAGGGCTGAAGAAGCACTGACTGCTCCTAGCAGGGGCTATGGAGGGAATGGCTATGGTTATGGCACCCTGACTCCATGCAGGAAGACTTCTAGAGTATGTGTGAGGTTTTTCGGCTGCAGAGGAAGCAGACGTGACCCCATGACGGGGGGGCTGGATTCATAGACAGGCCATCTGTGCACAGGGCACTGAGCTTAGGTTTAATGCTCTTCTTAACTTTGTTAACTACCGTCCCTGCACTCTCGTTTTGCACTGGGAACCACAAATTATGTGGCTGGTCTCATTCTTGTCCTTGACACAGAGTCAGTAAAATGATGTATGTATGAAATGTAAGTTTGGGGTTCTGGTATCAATGTCTCCTTAAACTGAGTGCTAGCCACAGGGGGTCACATGTGGAAAAGACATGTGACCAGACTTGGTGCTTAGGCTTTGCCATCTGAACAATTTACCTTCTTCTTTGAGTTCCAGGCTCAGCTCCCTACTATAGCCCGGCCTCCAAGCAGTATTGCTTCACCCTCAATCTCTCTCTCTCTCTCTCTCTCTCTCTCTCTCTCTCTCTCTCTCTCTCTCTCTCTCACACACACACACACACACACACACACACACACACACACACACACACATACACACCACCCAGTGCTGATGTCCCAGTCTCATGACAAAGCTGCATCACTTCACTACCTCCAGGAGATGGAGTGGGGGGATGGGCATCCACCCCAAGGCAAGCCTGGACATGCTACCTTTAAACTCCAGAGCTCAGCCAACACCTCTCTGGCCTGTTTACTCCCTTCCCAGGAGGTGGGAGCTCCAGCTGAGGGAAGTGGGGATGGTTGGCTCCGTAGGGGCAGACAAAGTAATTGGCATCCATGGTTAGACGTCTCCACGCATTCTGCCCTGCTGGTCCAGGCTGGGAAGGGTGACAATTATTTACTCCTCCTGGGCTTCCCTGCTGGGACACCTGCAGGGAACAAGACAAGGTTCTGGAGACAAAGGAAAATGATCCTATGACCACGGGGTGAGTGGTGGCAGGCAGAGAGCAAGGGATTCAGGAGCCAGCCAGCTGGGGTTACACGTTCAGGATCCTCTAGCCCAACCTAGCTAGGTCTAAGTAGGCTAGGTCATCTCAATTGAGACTATAGGGATTGAGGAGGGTCCTCGAATTTCACCCTCCACCCTGCCTCCCTCTCCCCAGCCTTGCCTCCTTAGTTGCCTCAGAGGTTCCAGCAGGGGGCTCTGGACAAGGAAAGGACTTGAAGCCACAGAACAGACTTGGGGGGGGGGTTTTGTCACAAATAGATCCCGCCACCAGTTGGTCTTTCATAAAAGTACCCCACAATCCTGGCTAAGGTAACATGAACACACCCATTTTGCAGACCGCAAGGTAGGAGGCGGAGATCAAATCTCTGGTCTGCCCTCCAATGACAGACCAGCACCTGCTGAGGCAGTTACTACCTTACCACATCTCTTATCCTTCCCCACATCCCCCATCTGGATCACCCGCCCTTGCAAAGGTGGACCACAACTCCGTTGTGTCTGTCAGATCTGAGAGAGGAGCCATCCTGGAGACGTCAGTGCTCTCACAGGGAGCACCTCAACACTGTCCTAACAGTCCTTTGGGGGCCCCAGAGTCCACAGAGCTTCATGATCCCTTGAGAAAGATGGGGTGGGGGTGGGGAAGGCACTGAATTCTCAAAGATGAAGCTCGAGAAAGGCTTGTGGGGAGCTTACCCCATGGCTCATCTGGAGATCTAGTCTCCCTCGGTCTTAGTTCACAGCAGCCCCAACACACACTCTTGAGTTACCTCAAAGATTCCTCATCTTGGAAGTCCAGCTCCCAGAGCCTGGGGATGGGGATGGGCAGAGGGGGTGTTGGGAGTTGTTTGGGTTTTGATTGGGGGTATATGTCCAAGCTCTTCCACCCTTCTCTTCTTTGATAGACCCAGTCTTCAAGATGGGGACACCTTGGGAGTCTCTAAGACAGTCACAGACACCAAGGCCTCTGTAGTCAATCGGGGAAGGTGTCCTAGGAAGGCAACGTTGAGGGATGCTTTGTGCAGGTCAAAGATGAGTCTGGATAGAGATGGAAGCCTAGAAGAGGACCACTCCCTCATTCTTTAGGCTTGGCAGGTATGGAGTAGCCAGCTCTTATCCTTGATGTAAAACAAGGAGTAGTTATCCTGACAGAAGGTCACCGACACCAGCCTACAGACAGTAAGACAGATGGGAGGGGAGATGCTTCCAGGAACACCCTCCCCCTTCTCAGAACCAGCAATTAGGACCCCTCAGAGAGGTACAGTCCTGGGCATCCAGACATTGGTGGACATTGCTCTGCCTGACCTGGGGGAAAAGAGTCAGACACCATCCTTGCCTCAACTATTCCCATTCTTCCTAGGAACCTCACTTGGGGTGCATCTCTACCCACAGGCTCTGTGGAAAGATCCCAGTGTGGCCCCAGTGACTCACGCTGCGTATCTCCTCCCCCAGGACACATAGACTGTCCCCTGAACTTGGCACACTGCATGTTCTCTGTGCATCGTGGGGAAGGGAAGGGGGGCTGCTGTCCCTCTTGGCATGCTTTGATCCTTGTCAGCATCACTCTTCACCCACGGCTTGAACAGGGCTGCCGAGGCTAGGCTTCAGGGCTCCAGCTCAGCCGCCACGACCCTGAGAAACGCCTGTGGCCCTCACACGGCTTTGGGGCCAAGCTCCCTCCACAGGTACACTGGGAGGCATCAAGATAATCTAGGTGGCCAGCTTGGCCACAGGAGCTGGGTTATTATTACTAGTTACAATTATACATGTCCACTGTCTACAATGAGGGGAAGCCCTCCTGCACCTCCCACCTAGGTCCAGACTCCAGTTTCTCTCCCCACTTGCCAGAAATGACCACCCTCCACACTGCCAGGCCTACCCAGCCCACACTGGGGAATGTGCTTTAGGAGACAGGCAAGGAAAGCCTGGGAAAGGTTGACTGCCTTTTTTTTTTTATTTCTTCACCCCCTCCTTCCCTGCAGTGTGGGTGACACTGGCAAGAAGCGAGCAGCTGACCCGGGTTTGAATTTAGAGTGTTCATTAATACGATATTATGCCATATGCTCCCGCACACTGTCTCCCTCTAATGCAGCCGCCAATTTGCTGAGCAGCCCTAATTAGTAATGGTATAATGAGAGTATTCAGAGGGTAATGTGGTGGGTGGAGACGAAAGAGGGGATTGCTCCTGGCCAGTGGGGGAAGGGCAGGATCTGGCTGCAGAGGGCCAGGGGCTGGGGGGTGAAGGGGACACAAGAGGAGTCATTTTGTTCAGGCTTGAGGCCCAGGAGGCTAGACACCCCTCCTCCACCCCATCCATCAGGGAGCAGAGCTGCAAGGTGGAGGACAGGTGGGTGGGTAGAGGAAGGCAGGTAGAGAGAGGGGAGAGAGGCCCTGGGGAGAGGAGGTGACTTGGTTCTCCAGCCTGAGTGGATGGCAGACGAACTTTAACAGTGGTGTGTGGTGATAACGGTGGTGGTGATGGTTGTGGTGGGGTACGGGTGTGTGTGTGTGTGTGGTGGTGACGCTCAGACCCCTGAATCTTGGCACCCTGGTGTCCCCTCAGAGTGACCTCACTAGGTAGTGTGACCCATGTCATTTCCAAGGAGGGAAACCGGGACTTAGGGAGGTTCAACTGTTGCTCCACCAGTGAAGAAGGAGGGGATTGGAAGCCTCTAGGTTCAGACCCCAGAGCTCTGAGCAATTGTTCGGCCATGGTAAGGCTATGGTTCTGGGGAGAGGTCAAAATGGAGAGATAAAGGATGGACATGACGAACTGGCACACCCCTCACCTTCCCACCAGCTGAAGGCCCTGACTGTTCTCCCCTTCCTTCCTCAGACTGTGGAGCTCCACCTTAGCCCCTGAGGTGATAGCTCACAGGATTCCTAATTGGTAGCCACTAGAGATGAGCATCAAGACATGCTCACACCTGTGCCAGATACATCTTTGGCGTGCACAGCCAGAGGCCCTGGTCCTAAGGCAAAGTCCTCTTCGGGCTGCAGCTGGAAGCCAGAGAAAGGTTAGGGGTCCTAGGGAGCAGGAAGTATTGGTGCCTAACCCTCTCCAAGTTTCCCAGACCGAGGTCAGCAGGAGCAGAAGAGTGAGTGCTGGAGCCTTCTTTGAGATCCCCGATTGCCAACGACCTTCTCAGCCCCTCCTTCCCAGGCACGGCTGGGCAGCGCTCCCTCCCCGGGTGATCACAGCCCTCCCGCCAACCCACATACAGGAGATGAAATATTCATCACGTACATATTGGCTCCTCCAGCAGCTTTTAGGGAAAGTAAATGAGACTGGCTGGGGGGAAGGAAATGAGTGTGAGGCTGTGGTGGTGGGGTGGTGGTGGGGTGGGAGCGGAGGGCAAGGATGGGCAGTGACTTCCAGCTGGGCCTCTCTTGGATTCAGCTCCTGGAAGTCCGCTGCCCCTTCCATTCTTGGTGCCTCCAACCACCCTCACCTCCACACCGACCGTGGGACCTCCATGTCTTCGGGAAAATGGAGAATTGGTAGTTTCACTTTCCAATTCCTAGGCAGAGCTGCATGGTCCAGATGCATCTGACCAACAGCCTCTCTGCGCCTGTGCTGTTCCAGAGGCCTCATCAGGCAAGCAGGGCAGTATGGGCATCTCCAACCTCATGTAGGGTGCGGGCAAGAAACAGGCCAATGCTGTTTAAAGCCACAAGAGGTGATGTATGTGGGACACAAAAGACCTCTATTTAAGCTTTAGTGGACAAGGACAGACACCTCAGACGAGGAGGTGACAATGGCATTGAAACCTAGTTGGTGAGGAGAAGCCTTGAGGGCAGAGGGGACAGCAGGTTGAAGGGTCAAGAGGCGGGAATGGAGGTGACACAGGCCTGTAATTCTAACTACCCAGGAGGCTTAGGCAGAAGGATGGCAAATTCCAGGCCAACGAGGACCATCCAGTGAGTTCCAGGCTAACCTGGGCAACTTAATGTAGCCCTATCTCAAAATTTAAAAAAGAAATTAGAAAGAGTTGGGGATGTAGTGCTGTGGTAGAGCACTTGCTTAGCACGTAGTGGGACTTAGGGTCAACCTCTAGTACTCAGGGGGAATAATAAACTGGGAAGGAGCTTAAAGTGTCAGAAGTCATGTGGCTCTTATTGGGGAACACTACTTTAGAGGGACTCAAGATCTCAGTCCCACAGGTCCTTGCAGACTACTGAGGGCTTGGGGTTTATGTTGATGGCAAAAGCAAGCATTGGGAAAAGAAAGAAAGAAAGAAAGAAAGAAAGAAAGAAAGAAAGAAAGAAAGAAAGGAAGGAAGGAAGGAAGAAAGAAAGAAAGAAAGAAAGAAAGAAAGAAAGAAAGAAAGAAAGAAAGGAAGAAAGAAAGAAAGAAAGAAAGAAAGAAAGAAAAAGCAAGCAAGCATTGGGCCACAGTGGGAGAGCCCTGGGCTTAGAGAGGAGAATCTGGGGATGAGTTTGAAGTCATTCAGCCTCTTAGCCTCGCCTTCTTCAGGTGTGAATCATGGATGGGTGAGTCCAGACCATGTATCACTTCTCTGTGTAGTTGGTGTAGCAGCCCCCCCAATCCCCAGAAATACCTGTGTGATCCCCAAAACTCTATTATAGACCTCAGAGCCCTGGCATGAAACAGACCATTCAAGGGCTGTCGTCCAGTGAATCTTCACCGAGCAGTTCCCGTATGGCCGACACTGTCATCCAAGACATGAACAGGACAGACTCAGAATGTGGACTTGGACAGAACTGCACCAGACCATTTCATAGATAGGGATGACCAAGGCCACACGGTGCGGATCCCTAGCCAGGGTAGTCCTGAGGATGAAGACAATGGGGACCCCTGCCTTCCTCCTGTCGTCAGCCTTTCCTACCAAGCACTGGATGGAAGGATGGTGACACCCGGACAAGTGGCCCTGCCAGGAAAAAGGGGTGGAGGAGTTCAATGGAATGACTGCGATGGGCCAGAAGGGGATTTCACGGTGTGGCATGGATGGTGGGGAGCACCAGGTGGATGGGAGAACAGAGGACTGGAGATGGGGTATGTTTGTTAAAATAGTGGGGGGCACTCTGTGAGAGACAGGATGAGGGTGACTGATGACCTCAAAGGGTCTCTGGAGCTTTCTGACCCGGGGAGTGGATTCTCAGTAATACACATTAGAGAGCCTGAGTAGCTCTGGCCTATATTCGAGGAGAGAGATTGAGGCCACGATGCTCTTGAGAGGGAGCATGCTACTGCAGTAGTCCAAGTAAGCATCCTGGAGGAGCTCACCAGGGCAGAACAGAAGAGAAAGGGGGCAGTGGACCGATGGCAGAAGAAGCCACCGAGGCAGTGCCAATGGAGTGTGGGGAGGCAGGAAGGGCGGATACAGAACTTTCAGAAGATGGGAGATTTAGCATCCTTTATTGATTGCAAGAACATTTCCTGAGCACCTGCAGAGGGTCAGACCCATGCCATTCAGGCAGGAAATTGAGCAAAATTGTACAAAACTCTGAGGCTGCTGGTTTGTCCTTTGTTGGGCTTGGGGGATGGGGGAAGAGCCGGCAAGGGCTCAATAGGCAGCTGGTACCCATCTCAGAGCCTTGATTTTGCTTTCTGTAAAGTGGCGGCATTTCAGAGAAGAGTCTTTTCCTCCCCTGCTAGCTGCTAGGGCTAAAGAGACACCAGGATGTGTGGCAGTAACAACTTAACAGGCGGGTAGCATGAGCCAATGCTCTCTGCATCCCTCTCTTCTGGTCCTCTCTCCGAAGGATTGGGAGCAGGGACTGGGAACATCCTGTGATTCAGATGGGGCCATTGAGACCATCCTCAGGGCCAGAAGAGGACCTCAGGTGTCCGATTCCCATCTCTTCCCCTGTGGCTGCCTGGGACCTGGAGCCCAGTGCTCTTCACTCTCCCAATGACAGTGTGGAGGAGGCAGAACTCAGGACTCCTCCTGGGGGTGGGAACCTTTGTGGAGATTGGTGGAAGGAAGGCGGAATATTCTAAGAGCACCTGTGTGCCACTAGAGCCGAAGGGGGGTGGTCCCTCCTGTGGGCACTGGGGCTGGGGGCCGAGCCTGGGACCCTGTCATCAGTTCTCCAGGAAGTTTGGCGTCTCTCCCCCGTTCTCCCCCACCCACCGGGATGAAGGTTTGTGGGGAATGTTCTCCCGCAGAACTCGGCGTGAAATAAATTCCATTCTTACTCTGCCAATGACACTGCACATAAATATTCAGTAAATTAGCAGCACGCTTTTATAGATTTATCAGTCATTGCAGGCACAAAATGACAGGCAATGTTGTAGCTGAAATATTAATGCTGACAAATTAATGATTTCTGAGTAAATGATGTCATTTTTGCACCGTTTCATTAAAATTTACTCACTTCTGCTTCATTTCTGGACCTAAAAAAAATTAAAATCATTTCTTTTTCTCTTTCTTCTTTCTTTTTAGTGTGGGATTGGTTCCCAAACCTGAGAGGGACATAAATTTTCCCCCAGCAGCACCCCGGAAATAGAGGTGGGGAGCCAGGCAGGCTACTGTTCCCACTACAGCCTCTGGGGAGGGCCTGGGTACACCCTCTCACCCCATCTCCACCACCCCAGCCAGGGGTCCTGGGCCTCCGCCATCAGCCTGGCTCATCTAGCAGGAACAGATAAAGGGCTCTTTCTTTGGATCAATCCCGGAGAGAGGGGCGGTGGGGAGGACTGGGTGGGTGGGTGGGGTTGTGGTGAAAGACACTTGGGAAAAGAAGTTAGAGAATGTGATGCCCTCTCTTTTTGAGGTTCTAAGGCCTCCGTTGCCCTCACTATACCTGCCTTGGCTGTTGCAATAAATTTAAGGAATAATCAATTGCGCAAGTCCTGTAGTAGGTAAGAGAGCAACACACCAATTGCGTAAACACGGTCAACTATTCTCTCCACCAAGGGAGCGAACAGAGTTCGGAACCGGGTACCAACTGACCGCCTAGGGCTTAGGTACCAGGCTCAGGCGCAGTGGGACTTTGTGCGGCTTGTGTCTCCGAACCTCCACGGTTCCTTTTTCTATCTCATTTCCCAAGGTTCTTGGGAGGATTAAGAAGGATGGCGTGTAAAAGCCGAGTTAGAGTTCTCCTCGGATACTCTTCCCAGTGGTAGCAGCTTCTCCCTAACGCTGTCCCCGGGCAACCAGAAGCGCCGTGGGGAGGGAGCAATGAGTGTGTCCTCGTCCCCGCCCCCGCCCCCCCCGCCCCCAGACACACACCGACGCTAGGTGACCTGTCCCTCCACCCCACCCCCCACCCCAGCTGCCCTTGCTGGGTTGCGAGCCTGGGGAGCACGCCCGTCTCAGTTTGAGGTAGACGCCACGAAGCAAAATATCTCGCCTGCGGGGCGGGCGCCACGGGAGCCCAAGGCTGCCGAGGCCAAGTGGACACAAAGGAGAAGCGAGGGCGGCGCGCGCGCGCGGGAGCCAGGCCGGGCCGTATCGGGCAATCTGCGGGCTAATTCGTGTCAGGGCCGGTCTCCTATCTCCAGCCTGGCTCCCCAGCCGCTGATAAAATTGAAGTGGAAATGAAGTTGGATGGTCCAGAGCCTCCGCACGGGGCTGGGTGGGGGTGGCGCTGCGCCCGCCCTGGGCAGCTGAGCCCTCCGCGGTCGCCCTTGGCGCTGCCCTTGGCCCAGCCAGAGCGATGGAGCGCGAGGCGGGGAAGGCAGATCGGCCGGCTCGGGCCCTTGGCCAGCGGCCACCTCCTATGCTGTCCCGGTCCTGGCTACCATTTCCCCAGTAATGGTTGTGGGATAGAGCTGGAGGTGGGGGTTGGATCCCGGCACCAGCACCATATAACACTCACGCTTATTGAGCGCTCGCTCTTGTGCCAGGCTCCGGGCCAGGTGCTTAAAGTGAGTTATTGTCTCATCCAACCCTTCCTCTAACAGGCGGTGGGTCGAGTTATTGTGCCCATTTTTACTGGTGCAGAAACGGAGCCATCCAAAGTCTCGGCTGACCCTGGACAACTAACCTAACAGTGGCCCCCAAGTGCACTGCCGCTAGAGCAATTCACGTCCACGTTCAACCTGCAAGCAGGACCTAGGTGGGCGCTGACAGTTCAGTGCACCTGTATGTCAGTCCCCCCACGCCTACCGCCCCTCGACATCTCCGTGGAAGGTTAATGTTACCCTCAGGACTCTGGGCTGAGGAAAAGCAGAAAAGCAAAAGGCTCCCCACTATTAGGAACCAAGGGTTCAGGATGTGCTGGCCTCAGGAGTTGCTTTTCTGACACACACACACTCCTCCCGCCCCCGAACTCCCAGTTAGTTCTGGATGAACACTAGTGGGCTTTGGGGAGGGGAGCGGTGATGGCTGGGTGTCGCAAAGCTATTTGGCTAGTGTTCGTTTATATTAATTTGATCATTTATTTATAAATATTAAATAAACATTTATTTATAATCCATCTTCTTCCTACCTCGCCCATCACTGCCTGCCTTCTCCTAGCTCTCTCCAGTGACAGCCTTGATGTCAGCTGTGGTCTCTCAGTGCCTCCAAAGCCCCTGCTCCTTTCTGCCCAAGACCTTCATGTATTTCTTCCCTCCGCTTCTAATGCTCATCTGGGTAACTTTTCCATATCTCAAGTCTCATGATCTCTCCATAATCCTTTTAATGGCATTGACATACCAAAATGTGGTGTGTTTTCTTTCAATTAGACAATTAGAGCAACCCAGTGTAAACACTTACTAGGTCACAAGGGAAGTCTTGAAAACATTCCAGGGAATTGCTACTGCACAGAACATGTGTTCAGATCACAAAGCAATACGATTAGGAGTCAACCACAGGAAGAGAGCTAACAAAAGCCCCCACGTGTTTTGAACTGGAGAACTTCACTTCTGCACTCTCTGTGGGTTAAAAGGAAATCAACAGAAATTATTGGCTGTTTAGAGCTGAGTGACAATGAATGTGCCTCATATTGAAATTGGTGGGATGTGGTTAAAGCAGAGCTTAAGGGAAAATTTATAGACTGGACTGGGTGCCAGCATCCTTAGAACTGCTCACCGTGTGTTTCTCTCTCTGTGTCTTCTGTGCAAAACTAGAATAGGCCTCCTCTATTATTTTCTCTTCTTTCAGTGTGCTTACCACATATGTGTGTGTGTGTGTGTGTGTGTGTGTGTGTGTGTGCTCTTTATACTTTTTAAAAATAGTACCGGGGGTGGAACCCAGGTCCTTGAGCATGCTAGGTAAGTGCTCTACCGCTGAGTAGCATCCCTGACCATGAGTATACTTCTTAGTATCTGCCCAACATATACTCCATAATAGGAGCTGTTTTCCGTTATCATTTGTATTTCCAGCTTCTAACACAGTGCTTGGAACACTGTGTTAGAAGCTCTCAGTAACTAATTGTTATGACAGCAGCTACATTATTAATGAAACCACATCCAACCCTCTTTCTTTTTTAAAAAATATTTATTTTATATGTATGAATGTTTTGTCTGTACACACACACACACACACACACACACACACACACACACACACCATGTGTCTGGTACCCATGGAAGCTAAAAGAGGGCATTGGATCCCCGGAACTGGAATTATCGACGATTATGAGACACCATATGGGTACTGAGAGTCGAACCAGGGTCCCCTGCAAGGGCAACAAGTGCTCTAAACTGATGAGCCATCTCTCCAGTTTCCTCTGATCCTCTTTCAAAATGGATTTGAGATGGTCTGTGATACAAACAGTATGCCAGTTAAAAGCACAGCTTGGCAGAGAGATGAGAAACCCGAGGGAGAGTTGGTATTGAGTGATGGTGGGTGGTGGGGTAGCAGCAAGAGTTTGGGAGCTCAGTGGCCTCCATTCTCCTCAGGGCCAGACTGGCAGATACCGGGCAGGAGGAAGGGGTGCGGAGTCAGAGTGAAGAGATGGAGAGAGGACCCTGCAGATGCCGGAGGAGGGACCTCTGGGTTTGGCCCTTGGGCTTTTGCGACAAGTAGATGAAGGTTAGCAGCAGAACATTTGCTCATTAGTTCCTTCTGCAGGTCTGATGAACTCTGGAAGTCAGCCCTACAGAGCTGAAGCCAGCATGGGCTGTGGAGGCACTGAGTCCCCAGTGCTGAGGTCTGGTGCTGCCTGCGATACCTGCATGGGTTCCCTCTGAGGTCAGCCAAAGCTAGAGACCAGTGCCATGAAAGCCCTAGCTAGGTTTTAGGGTCTTAGCTGACCATCTAGCTTAACTTTCCACCTCTGGGCTAGTCCCCAATGTTTCCCACTCCCCCTCACTCCTGTGATGGGAAAGGCACTCGTAAGAGCAGGTTCCCCCAGCCCTTAATGCCTCCTTGAAAGGACTTTTATCAGACCCTTCTCGCTGAGCCATTTTGTGACTCTTTCTAAGTGCATTTTAAAACAATTATTTTCTGCAAGAATTAAACAACAACAATAACAACAACAACAAAAACCCAAACTTCCAACCAGCAAATGGGCTACGGAATGGAGCAGGCAGGTTCTGAAAAGGAAAGACACAAATGGCTGATGAATATTTTTAAAAACATTCAGAACAGCTATCACAAACAGCAACAACAAATGCTGGTGAGGATGTGGGGTGGCGGGGAGGAACACTTAGTCACAACCGGTACAGTGGAAACTGGGGCCTCCACTGTGAAGATCAGTGTGGAGGTTTCTCAAAAGACTAAAACCAGAACTACCACGTGACTCAGCTACACCACTCCTGGGCATACACCCAGAGGACTCTACAGCTATTGAGATATTTGCATATCCATGTTCACTGCTGTTCTATTCAAGGGAGTGGAATCAGCCTAGATGTCAATCAACAGATGCACCGATAAAGAGAATATGCTACAGAGACACCACGGAATTTTTAAAGCATTTATTTATTTTATGTGTATGAGTTCTTCATGTGTATGTATATGTACCACATGTGTGATCATGGTGTGTGTGTCGGGCAGGGGGGGGGCAGAGACACGCATACCACAACACACATGTACACATGTAAAGGTCATAGGATAACTTTGTGGAGTTGGCTCTTTCTTCTACCTTGACATGGGTTCTGGGGGTTGAACTCAGGTTTTCAGGCTTGTGGGGCCAGCACCTTTATCTACTGAGCCATCTCACCAGCCCCAGTTTCCAACTCCTGAAAACAGTATCATCTTCCTCACAGTGCACAGAGTACAGACAGAGGTAAACAGCAAAGAGACTGTGTGTGTTTAAAGTGCTGTAAATTGTAAAGTCATAAACATCAAATGTTAGTATCACCAGGCTCCTCTTCACTGTCATCCCTCTTCCCTGAGTCCACTCCTGGAGATCTTCCATGGGCCCACCCAGGTACCTGCCACACCCTTGTTCTTTGCTAAGTTTAAATTAATTTCTCCCACTCAAGTCCCCCAGCCTCTCCATGTATGGAAATCCATGAGGCCTTCTCACCCTACTGCACTGCACGGTTCCTCCTGTGCTTGTCCTGCCTCTCTTAAACAAGGATTCCCCAGAGAAAGTGGCCTTGACTTCTCAATCCTGGATCCACAGAGTCTAGCACACTCCCAACCCTGACAGGGGCTCTAAGTCTGTCTGTTGATTTCAAGATTTTGATCCATCATTGATTTATCAAGCCAATATTTCCAGGATCATTTTTGTTTATAAATTATGGAAACATTAAACACTATTTTTAATTTTTTTAATGTGTGTGTGTGAGTGCCTGCATGTACATATGTATACCACATTCGTGCTTTGTTCCTGCGGAGTCCAGAAGAGGGCCTTGGATCCCTGGGAACTGGAGATGCTGGCAGTTGTGAGTCGCCTGAGGTGAGTCCTGGGAACTGAGTCTGGATCCTCTGGAAGAGCAGCAAGTGCCTTAACCACTAAGACATCTCTCCAGCCCCTAAGCACTATTCTGAGAAAAGAGAAAAATCACCTAGATTTCTACCACTGTCAGTATTTGTTTTCATTTTTGTTTTTTTTTTTTCTTTTCCAGTCTTTGTTTTTGATGCCTGAGGAGTTCACATTGCGGAAGCACAACATGCATTTAGTGTTTTCTTCATTTTGTGTTGTCTCAAACATTTGGATACTTTGCACATTTTCAGAGTGATTTTTTTAATGGCAAACCATAGTTGTACCAAATTTCATAATTTCTCCAGTTACATATGGAACTCACGCAAGAAATATATGTGCATATTAGACATAAAGGAAACCCCAAAGCATTCCAGAGGAAGCACATAAGACACCAGGCAGGCTATTGGCTGTTGTTGTTGTTGTTGTCTTTCAATTTTATTTGATTTTAGGTGTGTGGGTTTCTTGTAGCCATGTGTATCTTATGCACCACATTTGTGCAGTGCTAACAGAGGCCATAAGAAGGCAGGAGATTTGCTAGAACTGGAGTTACATAAGGTTGTGACCTCCATATGGGCACTGGGAATCAAACCCTGCTCCTCTTCAAGGACAGCCAGCATTTTTAACCACTGAACCATCTTTTCACCCCCTGTTGTTTGTTTTTTTGACAGTCTTGCTCTGTAACTTAGGCTGGCCTAGAACTCAGAATCCTCCTGCCTCACCTTCCCAACTACTGGGATCACAGGTGTGCACCACCATGCCCAGGCTTAGACAGAGCATGTTCTCAGATCACAATGTGAGAAAAGAGAGCTAGTAAACCTCTCCATGGTTTAAAATTAAAAGCCAGATTTCTAAATAATTCATGGTTAGTGAGTAAATCAGTGATAATTAATTAAATATTTAGAATTGAATGAGAGGGCAAATGGCCCAGCTATAGCACTCATGGGTGTTTACCCAAAGGACTATAAGTCGACATACCACAGAGATACTTGCACAACCATGTTTATCTCTGCTTCGTTTGCTGCAGCTAGGAAATCGAACCAGCCTTGATGCCCATCAACAGACACATGGGTAGAGAAAATGTGGTCCATGTGCACAACGGAATTTGATGCAACTACAAAGGACAATGAAATAGTGTTTCTACAAAAGTGGATGGCACAGGAACTCATTCTATTAAGGGAAATAAGAAAGACTAGCACTGGACTCAGAAAGACTAACACTGCATGGTTTCTCTCGGAAGTTAAGCTTAAATTTAAATTGCTACATTTGTGTGTGTGTGTGTGTGTGTGTGTGTGTGTGTGTGCATATATGTGGGTATTACACTTATAGGTCAAGAAGCTAGGAAGGGGGTGGTAAGAGAAGAGGAAGAGATCTTAAGGGAGGTGGAAAGAGCAGAGAGCAATGGATACATGGAATGGATAGCGAAAGGAGGACTAACGGGGGAAGAAATTGAAGCAGCTGGAGGGCGGAAGGTGGTGATGGTAGGAACAGTGGGACAAATAAAAGCAAAGTGTGACATATATATGAAGATGTCACAGTGCAATCCACTACTTTGTATACTAACCTAAGTGATAACAATCATGAAAACGTCTACTGCAGTTGAACATGTACATTACGGGATGGAAGCCAAGGTCTTCATAGAGTAGTGATAGATAGGCAGGGCAACTGATTCATGTGGTGATGAGTTAAATTGGAGATATGCATTTAAGGTACAGATGTTTACATATGGGATGTTCTAGGGATTTGTGCGTCGATGCTTAGAAGCAGCGAACTCCAGCAGCAATGACTCCAGCTAGCACTACAGCTCTGTTTCGAACACCACCCCTCCCCTAAAAGGTCTCTAGAGAAATGTTGGATTCTAGAACTGAGTCAGGAAATACACCAAAAGAGTCTGGATCCTGTAATGCCCCAAATTACAAGTGCTCAAATATAAAAGGAGTCTGAGAGACTCGGGAGCCAACTGATGGAGCTCCATGTTGCCAAAGTTGGAATCACTTGGGCTCAATGATGTCATCTTTCTGCTCCGCTATCTTCACTCATTGCTTAAGGCACTAAATCCTGGCATGAGTTACAAGTCAGCAACAGATAACTAAAGCTGTGTAAGGTAAGATACTTGAGCCATTGGAGCCATTTGCCGATGGAAGGGCTGGCTGGAAACAATCTTCAGAACAGTGTGACATTGGCCACAGTGTATCAGGAAAATTCCATCCACCCACCCAAATCCAGTGTCTCCTTCTTGCAATAGAGAGATGGCTCAGTGCGTGGCAGCCCAGCTGGCCCTGCATTCCAAGGCCTTTCGGGGTGGGGGGGGGGAGGCTATGAGAGTAAATTCTCGCTAATAGAATCTGAGCAAATGTGAGGAGTCTCCCTTCTGAGTCACATCCTTAAAGCAGCAGGATAGCTGTCTTCAGAGTTCTTTCCTCTCTCCCAGCAGTCTGAACTCAAATGTGTCAGTGTGTGGGTTTCGAGGGATGATTGAGCCTGAGGATGGAAGGAACGTGGGTCCTTGAATGCGTCCACAGGACACAGCTTGCTTCAGAAATTATAGGCATAAACACAAGCTTTCATTTTTAAGTCACAAGAATGCTGGAATTCTTGTTGGAACTTTTCAATCTTCATTCATACGAGCACAGATAATACACCTAAAGAATGGAGAGCCCAGGAACACACTCATATCTATCTATACAGGGGACCATGGCATGTGTCAAAGATGTCACCCCTAATCACCAGGGAAAAGAAATACTACTTAATAACAGAGCCGTGACACATCAGCCACAAACATAAAATGCAGATGTTTTCATGTCTTAAATATGAAAAACAATTAGAAGAAATATTGGAAAAGATTGTTCACAGCCCAAGATAATGATTTCCCATGCAAAAGAAAAACATAGTGAGACCTTCTAAAGTAAAAAATAAATTTATTTAACATTACTAAAATTAAGTCTTATCTAGGGCAAAGTATACCATAAGCAAGATTAAAAGGTGGGCAATTTACTAGGAGGTATTTGCAACATATAATGGACCTATTGCCACAGTGAAGGAATTCCTATAAACCATAAGAAAAAGATGAACAACACAACAGAAAAGAAAAAAACAATACGGAGAGACAATTTTTACAGAGGGGTGGATGCTGTAGTGATCACTAAAGCCATGGTCTTGTTCAGCTGAGGTGGGACAATGTACAGTGTTGGTGAGACCGGAGGGATGCCACACCGATGAGCTCGGCTAGAGGAAGTGCCAACGCTGCCTCCGAGAAGAGCAAGCAGCAGCTAATATTTACAAACATCTGTCCTCTATGACTTACTGGGATGATTCCATTTCTAGGAGGCCTCCCCTGGAGGAATCCTGACCTGTGTACTCAGTGGATGCACACTACTCCACTGCTTACAAATAGCCAAGAACTCCAAACTGCCTCACTAATCACCTAGAGGAGAATGGATGGATGACATATGGTGTGCTCCTGTGACAGCGTGTAACATGGCAGTTTTTAAAGGGGTGAACCAGGTCTACCTATATTCACGTGGGTAGGCCTTTACTTTACAGTGCTGGCTATCCAACTCAGAACCCCGGGGATGCTAGTAGATGCTCCACTACTAAGCCACATCCCAGCCCTAACACGGGTAGCTTTAAATAATGTTGTAATGGGCGAGACACAAAACCTAGCATGACATTAAAAGTACATCACAACCCAGCATGGGAGCATATGCCTACAAACCCCAGCACTCAGGAGGCTGAGGCAGGAGGATTGTGAGTACAAGGCCAACCTGGACTATATAGCAAGACCTATATCAAAAGCAGAGCCCATGCCTCCAAATAAAACAACCAAGACTGTCACTATGCAATGTCTCTAGCAGAAAGGATCAGTAAGCAAATATGACAGAAAAGAAAAACAAACATTTTTTAGCCTAGGCTGACCTCTTGCCCCAGCTTCTTGAGTACTGGGATGATAAGCACATGCCACCATGCCCTGCAGAAATACTAAATTTAATAAATTTATCAGCCAGATCCAATCAAGAGACAGAAACCTGGAAAAGGTGGCTACAAGTGTTGCTCAGTGGCAGAACTCTCACCTTGCATGCACAGAGCCCAGGGTTAGATACCCAGGCAGGGTGGGTTATGGGTATGGGGGTAGCGGGTGGGGATTAGCTAGCAAAAGGTGGTTAAGGGAGGTATAAGAACCTTCACAGGGAGGGAAAGAAGGAAGGGAAGGAGGAAGGGAAAGAAGGAAGGAGGGAGGGGGAAAGGGAGGGAGGGAGGGAATAAAAATTAGGGAACAGTTACTACTTCCAGGGCTCAGAACACTTGGGTGTAGCCCCCATCTGTAAAGAGACATTCAGATCTTGGAGCACTACAGATGTTTCAAGCCAGACACCCATAGCTGTCTGGCGGCTGGGCTCAGGGGAGCCAGTGTGAGGGCCTCTCCCATGTGCTTTGTGGAAACAAGGCAGTATTCCTCTAGCGCCCTCTATCTTCAAAGCCTAGCACAGCAGGTAAAGGAGATGTGTTTACAGGTTGTGGGGTGGGTTTAGTGTGGCCAATGGAGTAACTGTAGAACCTACAGTGTGTGAATTTGAAGCCAAAGGGCAGTAAATTGACTGCTGGTGTATCAGTGATGGCTGGTAAGGATATGGGTGTCGCTTGAATTATTTTTTGTGGCTCAAAGATTTCAAAATAAAAATGAAAAACGATTACAAGACACAGAGCTTTTTTAAAAAATTAAGTTAATCAGTATAGAATAAAAAATTGCTTCCTATACACTAGGAAAGCAAAGGAAAAGAGATAGTAAAGATTAGAGCCCAGAGTCTGTGACAGAAAGAATTACGACTGTTGTGAAGTAAAACTAAAGACAGTGGTTTCTCTCTATAAGAAGACCAGATCAATTAAATAAAAAATGTAAATGGGTAAAATCTCTTTATTAAAAAACAAAGACTTAAAAATTGAATCAAAAAGTAAAATTATGTACAGCTTATAAAAATCACCCTAAAAAAGAGAGACAGAAAATGTACAGGTCTGAGTCTCTTCCATGACAATTGGGCCCTTCCTGCCCTTTCTTTTGTCTACACCTGTCAAAACCCTTCTGATAGATGTATGTGTTTACATGACCCTCAAATCTCTCCTGAGGATAAACAAGAAGACTATGGTATAAAATGCTTCTAGAGAGGTGAACTGGAGGCAAGGAATGGAGCCGACTGCATCTATGAGTCATGTGCACACATTACTCACTTTAGTAATTACTAAATTACTCACTTTAGTAAAGCAACATTAACAAACCAAAGTGAACAACTAAAGCTAAGCCATATAATTCTTCTTCTCATTCTTATTATTTGGTTTTGCAAAACAGAGTTTCTCTGTGTAACCCTGGCTATCCTAAAACTCACTTGTAGACCAGGCTGGCCTTGAACTCACAGAGATCCTCCTGCCTCTGCCTCCTGAGTTCTGGGATTAAAGGCATGCACTACCACCACCCAGCTTGTGCCATATAATTCTTAAGACATCTTAGCTATGCCCTTTCCTCAAAATACTAACCACAAACTCAGCATATAATCCAACAATTCTACTTCTTGGTATGTATTCAAATATATACTTGGTATATACTTCAATCCCAGCACTCATAAGGCAGAGACAGGCAGATTTCTGTGAGTTTGAAGCCTGCCTGGTCTACATAGTAAGTTCTCAACCAACCAGGGATATATGAGACCCTGTCTCACCACCCTTCCCCCCCACTGTAAAGAACTGGCATTAGTGTTCTAAAAATATATCTGTCCACCCACACTCATAGCAGCATTGGGCACAGGCTAAAACAAACACAACCTAAGTATCCATCATAGATGAATGGATAAAACAAAATGTAGTATATACACATAGTGGAATACTATTCAGGCTTTAAAAACACAGTCATTCTTACATATGCTACAACATGGATGAACCGTGAGGACAATATGCTAAGTGAAACAAGCTGGAGTAAATACTATAGAATTCCACTTACATGAGATTCCACAGAACCATATATGGGGGAGGGGGGGTATGGGAATATGGGAAGATGGTTCAGTGGGTTAAATGCTTTGCCATGCAGGCATGAGCAGCTGAGTTCAGATCTCCACAACCCATGTAAAGTAGATGTCTCCAATCCCAGTGTTCCTACAGTGACATGAGAGGTAGAGACAGAAGAGTCTCCAGAAGTTCATGGGCCAGCTAACCTGGAGTGCACAGGGCCAAACAAGAGACCCTGTCTCAACTAAGGTAGGAGACGAGGACTGACACCTGAGGTTGTCCTCTGACCCACATGTGTGTCTACTGTGACACACATGCACCTGCACTCACACACATGAACACTTACACATCACACACACACACACACACACACACACACTGGACAAAATTACTATGGTGTGATAGTTAATATTGATTGTCCAATTGATAGGATCTAAAATCACCCAGGAGACAAGCCTGTGAGGGATTTTATCCAGAGTAGGTTAACTGAAGTGGGAAGATCCACCTTAACTACCACTGTGTGAATAAAAAGGAGGAAAGAGCAGAGAGCTAGCATTCATCACCTGCTGCTTCCTGCCTGTGGTCGCAATGCCTGCCACCAGGACTTCCCCAACATGATGGACAATACCCTCATTAGTTCTTCCTTCTGTAAGCTGTGTTGGTCACGGCGTCTTGTCACAGCAGCAGTGAAAGTGACTAAAACTTTATATGAGATGTATTGTGTCACAAGCAGAATAAAAAGAAAGTGGTCCCAGCACACAGAAGGCTAAGGCAGGAGGTCCTGATCATGACTTCTAGGCTACATGGGAAGACTTTGTCTTAACAAAACAAGCAAACAAAAAAGCCAGCCCTGGTGGCACATGCCTTTCATTGAAGCTCTCAGGGTGGTTTACACAGTGGGTTCCAGCGCTACATAGTGAGACCCTGTCTCAAAACAACAACAACAAAAAAAAAAAGAGTAGAAGGAAGATGAAGAAGAAAGAAGACGAAGACAAAGATGAAGGAGAAGGAGGAGGAGGAGGAAAAGAAGGATACGGCTTCATTCTCTCTTCCAAAAGGTCCTCTGCCCTCCCCTAGAGCTCCGCCCCGCCCCTAGAGCTGAGTTCCGCCCTGGGTAACCCTGCACTGTTCCTGTGAAGGTTCACCCACTTCCAGCCATTTTCCTCTTAGCATGACCGCAGACTCATGTTCATGGGACAAGGACATATTTTAAATTATATGTGTCTGTGTGGGAGTATGTTCCCATGAGAGCAGTGCCCATGGAGGTCAGACGTCAAATTCCCCTGGGGCTGGAGTTGTAGTTGTGAGATGCCTAAAGTGCATGCTGGGAAAGGAAGGCAGGTCTTCTCCAAGAGCAGTGTGTGCTCTTAACCACGGAGCCATCTCTCCAGCCCCACATGTATGCTATATACATAAGAGTGATTCCGGTGATCTTATATATTTGGCTCTTGGTCTTTCTCTCTGAACAATGGGACCATTCGTCCTCACAGGGCTTTGAAGGATATATAGGAGAGCTCACCTCTGTCCCAGTCCCTCACTGGCTTGTATGCTGAGTGCTCACCCAAGACTCATGGATGTCATCACAACTTTTCCAGTGCTGTGACCTGTTATGTGTGTCACTTTATAGTCGCTGGAGCTGCCACCCCACCCTTCCAGAACTTTCTCTAGATTCACTGCCCCTGAGTTGGTCTCATCCTGAGAGTGGGAGGTGAAACCGAAGCAGGTGGTGTGCAGCCGTGGACTTGAAATGACTCAATTGTCCCCTAGCAGTAACCCTAGCGTCCCAGGCCATCTAAGCCATTTCCAGTTTCACAGAATTAACTGCTTGGACTTCTAAAGAAACGCCAGTGTGCTCGTAGTCTCTCTCTCTCTCTCTCTCTCTCTCTCTCTCTCTCTCTCTCTCTCTTTCTTCCCATGACAGAATAACTCAGTTTCCCCCCAGGAGAGCAAGGACAGCTAGCAAGAGACAGAGCTCCCATTTTGTTCCTTTGCTTCTCTGTCCCCTCACCCACCCTAGCCGTGCCACCATCCCGGTGAAACCTGGCACCCCGGGGTGTCCCCGAGGGAGGTGGTCCATCTCTCTTTACAAAGAGGCAGGATTGGGCTAATAAGAACCAGCTGTGTTGGTGGTGGGTTTCACCCCACCCCTCCCCTGCCCTTGCTCTGATAGCTGTGAGAAACTGATGACAACCTGTTTGACCTCTGACCTCCGAACTTGACCCGCTGCTAATACCTCCAGCTGCTGATTGCTGCTGCAGCCCTTTGTCTCGGGCTGTTTGGGAGCCCTGGACAGACAAATGATTTCTATTTGTCCTCTGGTGCCGCGGATGGAGCTGATCGATAGAACCGGCGAATGATGTCAAGGATTTGTCACCGTGGCTTATGAATGACAAAAACGTTCCTCGACCCCCCACTCCACCTTTCTCCCCTCCCCAAAGAAACACCTTTTGGGGGAAAAGGACTGAAAGCCAGAGAAGGCGTATCGATTTTTTTTTCTTTTTTCTTTTTTTTTTTTTTTTTGCTTTCTTAAATGGCAGCTCAAGTCACAAAAGAGAGAAAGACAACACTTTTCTGTGCTAAAATGCAGCAAAAAGCCTCCCAGAGAACAAGACTGGTGATTAGATCGGCTAGTGCGGTTAAGCGCCGCAGACTGCGCACACCACAACTGCTCAATTTGGTCTGCCGAAGGCTGGGCCAATTTCTTAACGGTTCCCAGCAGCCCAGACGTGAGGGGGCCCTAGAGAAGGCTTTGTGCCCCCAGTTCAGGAACAATTTCTGCTCCCACCCTTTCCTCTTCTTCTTTCCCTGGTTAGGTTTTGGCTGGAACCCTGGCATATGGCCCTGAACCAGTACCCAGCCTGTTGTTGGAGATATAAGCATCCTTTGGATGATGGGTTTGCATTTTTAAAAGAGATACCTTCACAGAGAGCAAAACTTGCTGGCCAGTCTCTGGGAAGCTCAGTCTTCAGCAAGACGATATGTATCTCAGGATGCTCTGGGGAAGATGTGGGAGGGGTTTGAGGCAGCTAACTGAGGGGATGCATTTGTTGAGTATGGACAGAAGCCAAGAGCCTCTGTGGAAATGGAATCTTCAGGTGATTCAGAAGGACCAGGGCAAGTGGCTTCGCAGATATGAAGCAGAGGCTTGGTTTTCCCATCTGTGAGAGGGATATGCAATTGAATTGAATGCAATATGCTGAGAATATTTATTGGGAAAATCCAGGAAAAGTGGTTGGATTTTCTTGTGGGTGTGTGAGGTCAAGTGTTGTTTTTAAGATAACTTTAACCACAAGTATTTGAAGACTTGCTGCTCTCCTGGAGATTCCCCAGCATACTGATGGCACAAGGCTGAATAGGGACACACCTCTATCCAAACCAGGACCTAGGTGTGGAGGTGGTCACAGAGCTGAATGGAGGGTGTTCTGGCAGGATGATGTCCTTGCTCTCCAACCACAGGCCCTGGGCATAGACAGCAGGAATGCTTGCCCTTAGGTGAGCTCAGACACAGATGCCTCACAGAAGGTTACAAGGCAGTGTAGGCCTTACTATTGATCGCTCGGACTATTGCAGTAACTACTTGCCTGCCTCAGGTTTCTCCCATCTATCCTGCACATCATCATCAGAGCTACCTTCCCATCTCAAATTCACCCTGACATCTCTATTTAGATCTCCTCACTGTCTTCGGAATAAAGCCTAACTCCTTATCCTGACATTCCAGGTCCTCCCAGGCAGGCTCTAGCCTGTCACTTCAGTATCCCCTCAGGCCGTGGTCCTTATCTTGAAGTCATCTGTTTTGGATCACACCAAGCACATCTCTTGTGTGGTCCCTTGTCTAGAAACCCCTTTACTTCCATTTTAGTAATAATTCTCATTCCATTCCCCAACCCCTGGCCTATGGGACTGTACTTTCAACAGAATGATTCTGCCCACACCTGACTTCTGCCTGGACTGAGGTCTTCTGGTGCAGAAACCAGGCTGTGCTGGAGACACCAGGGTGCTGGATAGCATGGTTGAAAAGTGCTTGAAATTTTTAGAAAAATACCACCAATCAAAATAATAATAATAATCATAATGTTAAAAACCCTGGCTACTGCAGCTGGTAACTTATATTATTGTGCCTGAACTTAGGATTTTGCCCATGCCATGCAAGTGAGTTACATGCCAACCTTTCTTTTTTTATTTTTAGGGGCTCATGAGGTTACTTAAGCAGGCATTTAACTTGGAACTCACCTATTTCAGCCTCTTGAGTAGTTGGGTGTGATGGTTAATATTGACTGTACTTGGTTAGATTTAGGATCACTATAGAAACACACTTTGGGGTGTGTCTAGGAGGGGTCCCAGACTGAATAAAGAGGAGAAAGTGAGTTGCGCACTAGTATTCACCTCTCTCTGCTTCCTGACTGCAGATGCAATGTGACCAGTTGCCTCATGTTCCTGCCACCACGCCTTCCCCACCATGATGGACTGTACCCTCAAACTGTGAGCCAAAAGAAACCCTTCCTTCATTAAGCCACTTTTCGTCAGGCATTCTGTCACAAGACTAAGAAAAAGAAACTAATCTAGAAAATCGGTACCAGGAGTGGGGTTTCAGGGATCAACTTGACTATGTGGTTTGCGGGCATCAGCTCTGCAGAAAGAACATGAAAGGATTTAGAGATGAAGGGTAAAGAGGCCTTAGGATGTTATAAACTTGGCTTAATGGGTCTTTCTGTGAATTTTGAAGACCAGAATGCTGAGAGAAATGTGGATAGTAGAGGCCTGACTCATGAGGTTTCAGAAGGGAAGGAGGACTCTGTTGAGAACTGGGCTAGAGGCCATTCCTGTTACATTCAGGGAAAGAATTTAACTACATTTTGTCCACGTCCTGAGATTGTAAGGATGAATTCAGCAATAATGGACCAATTCTTCTGGCTGGAGGAAATGTCATGACAAGGTAGCATTCAGATATGGTATAGTTATTGATCACCAATGTTGTCCAGGTTTACAGTGAGAGAGAGAGCATAAAGTAGAGCAGAAAAATGAAAAATAGTCAGTTTGGTGTGGAAGAGGGTGTACACGAGTATAAAGTTAGAGGTTAGAAACAAGGGGGGTGAGAATACAGCTGTAATTGTCAAGGAACTTCCTAGAAAGCTCCTCCTCACTGGGGAAATAGAAAAGGTGCTCTGAGGGCAAGACTCCACCCAGTCAGAAGGCCTCAACTTGAGAAAATACAAATTTGTTTGGAAGGAGAGAGTTTGGATTAAGAAGAGGTTCCTTGCTTGAAAACAGCTACCCAGGGAAGTGCTTTCTGAGGGACAATCTCAAGAGCATACAGAGACCTCTGTTGCTGTGGTCTAAGGGAGCCCCGGCTACATCTTGGGCTGGTAGCACAACTTGGCATCATCCACATGGTATACTGGCTTTGTAGGCATGGAAGATGTGAGAGCAAGTGGATAATGGATGCTTGCACCAAGGTTCCAGAAAGAGGCTGAGAAGGTGAAGTCTAGGTTGTAACGAAGAGCCCAGTATTCTGGAAGATGCCAGGACCATGGATGTGTGATATGGAAAGCTGCAGGTATAGAATACAGCCAGCACAAGCTGAGGGCCATGGAGTTGCTGCACATGGTGGTTAGCTTTGCCTTGCTGATCTGGGTCTTGCTTTGGTCTAATTTTTCTTGCTGTCCACACCTTGCTCCCTTTTGGAATACAGGTGTTTATTCTATACCACTGTGTACTGGACATATGTAACCTGTATTTTGATTTTACAGAGGCTCACAGTTAAAAGGTTGCCATGAGTCTCAGAAGACCTTTGGATTTTGGGATTTTTGAAGAGTGTTAGAACTGTTAAGGTTATAAAGTCTCCCAGAGATGGTATAAATATATTTTGCATTACGATACGAAGATGAGCCTTTATGAGATCATGGTGGAATGTTATAATTTAAAGTGATATTTGATAAGGAGTAGATTTGTGATAGTTAATCTTCATTGGCAACTCAACTAGACCTAGAATCATTATGGAAGCCAGTGTCTGAGTGTATTTATGAGTTATTAGAGTGTTTCCAGAAAGGTCTGTTTTTGTTTTTCAAGACAGGGTTTCTCTGTGTAGCCCTGGCTGTCCTGGAACTTGCTCTATAGACCAGACTGGTCTTGAACTCAGAGATCTGCCTGCCTCTGCCTCCCAAGTGTTAGAATTAAAGGCATGTACCACCACCACCCAACTACTTCCAGAAAGGTTTAACTAAAGAGGGAAATTTCACCCTGGATGTGGGTTCCAACCTCCCACGGGATGGGGTCCCTGATTGAATAAAAAGGAGAAAGTGAACTAAGAACAAACATTCATCTCTCTGTTTCCTGACTATGGACACAAACTGCCTCAAGCTCCTTATACCTGCCTTCATCATGATGGAGGGTACCCTCAAACTGTGAGTCAAAGTATCCTTTCTCTCTGTAGGTTCCTTTTGGAGGTGTTTTGTTCAGACAACAACAACAAAAAAAAATAACGGATCCACCAGGACTACAGGTCTGAGCTACAAAGCTTGGCTAGATGATGATGATGATGATGATGATGATGATGATGATGATGATGATGGAGGAGGAGTGAGGGTCTCCTACCCCCAGACTAGTCTGGAACTTACTACATAGCTGTGGATGACTTCGGACTTCTTCCTCCCTCTACCTCTCAAGTGCTGGGACCACAGAAGTATATCACCATATCCAGTTTATGGGCTTGGGGGGATCAAACCCTAGACTTCATGCTTGCTATGTAAGTATTCTACAAACTGGGCTATATCCCTAACCCTGCTTAGTATTTTTAAACACTGATAACACAGCAAACTCATTGCAGAAACACTCAAACAACATGGCAGAGTATTTTGAAAGGAGGAAACTATTTACAAAACTCTTTTATATTGACTAGGGTATTTCTTCAAGTGATTGAAAAACAAAAAGAAAATCCAGGCTGGGTGGTATATGCCTGCAATTATGGCGCTTGAGAGGCAGAAGCAGGAAGATCAGGTATTCAAGGTCAGCCTTGACTACACAGCAAGTTCTAGGCCAGCCTGGGCTACACAAGACCCTGCCTCAAGAAACAAACACGAAACAGTTCAAACTGGCTTAAACCAAAGGATTTTTGGCTATTAGGACAGATGAAGAAGGGGTGAAGTTAGTTTCCTATGAGGGCAGATAATATGATCCAGACTGAGACTTCCTTCTCCTCCCTCCCCTCCCCTCCCTTCTCCTTTTTTCTGTTCTTCCCCTCCCCTACCTCTCCTCTTCTAAGTAGCTTTATGCACAGGCATTTCCTTTCCCTTGGAACCTAGCTGCTGCCTGTCAAAAGCCTGCACCACACACAACCTGTGTCTATGTGCTATGGCCAACAGTTCCAGCCTCTTAGGAATGGCAGGTATCTGCTGTATTGTTTTAACCTTACACCAAACCTGGCTGGGGTTTGCTAATTTGCATGGATTGATTGGTCAGAAAGCCCCCCTCTTCTTTCCCAGGGCTGACATTACAGGCATGTGCTGCTGTGTCTGGCTTTTTCATGGCTGCTGGGGACTGAACTCAGGACCTCATGCTTGCCTGGTAAACACTTTACCTCCTGAGCCATCTCGCCATCTCCATATTTTCCTTTCTTGGATAAATATCAGAAGGCTGAACTGTAGCTCCTAATGTCATGTACATCTGTAATAAGGCTTCCTAAGATTTTTAAACTAACTTCCAGAAACTTCTTTAGACTCCTGCTGTCCATCCACAGCACACAGGGTGGCCCTTTCTTCACACTGGCATCTGCATGGAATAGTTACCAACTACCAGATGAAAAACATTGCCAGTTATTGACTTAATTTGAATTTCTTCAATTACTAGTGAGGTCAGGGATCTTCTCATATCTATATCGACTATCGCTACTTCTTCTTTTGCAATATTGCCTAATCATACCCTTTGACCAATTTTTATATTGCAGTGTTTGTATATTTTATTATTGATCTATGCAACCCTTTTATATATGAGAGGAGGGCTAATCTTTTGTTGGTCAAACATCTTACAAACATCTTTTGTATCTAAGTCTACATAGGGGGCACTCAAATCGGATAAGCAAAGGCCTCGAGAAGGCAGTGTGAGCCTTCACATGCAGTTGGCACCTGGCAAGAGAATTCAATTAGAATTTAACTAGAGTAGTTGCAGAGAGAGCACCCAGGCTCAAAGAACAGAGAGGCCAACAAACTGACCATAGCTGGGAAGATGCTATGGATGGTAGCTATTCACGGCTCCCAGCAGTCTCGTCTCTGGAGAATTGCCCTTGAGGAGCAGGAGCTACCTTTCCTAGAGATTCCACACTCCCAGGAGGCCTCACACCAGTGGCTAAGTGGCAGGAGGGGATGAAAAGGCTAGCCCCTCAACTCAAGGAAAGATGGACACTTGGGTGTAGGTGGTGCTCCGGGGATTCCCTGAGACCTCACTGAGTCCCCAGAGGCCATCTTTGCTTAGCTCCTCTGCTTCTGAGTCTCCACTCTCCCTCCCTCCCCAGATCATTCTTCTGATCACCAGGCTCTGCTTCTAAGGACCTTATGCCGGAGTCAGAGCCTTGCAGTCAGGAGCAGGATGGAAAGGGGCCAAAGGGTAGGGCAGGGAGGATGGTACCCCCCCAAAGCCAGGCTGTGAATGAGGACAGTGTTCTCTTTGCTGAGGGAGATGGGATGGGGTTTTGCCCTTGACTGACCTTCTACCACAAACTGACACCCCAACCCCCTTAAGGACACTGCCCGCACATTCCCCAGGGCCTTGATGTGAGTCTCTCACAGCCCTGGAGATGCGCTCTGGATTTATTCAGTCTATGTGACTTGTCACCATCCTTCCTACAGCCATAGTGGCCGATTCAAGGTTGTCTTAGTTACTTTTCTGTTGCTGTGACAAAACACCATGACCGAGGCAACTTGTAAAAGAAAGTGCTTAATTGGGCTTAGAGTTCCAGAGGGTCAGAGTCCGTGATGGCAGAGCACAGGCGTGGAGGCAGCAACAGCAAGCTAACATCTTGGTCTACAAGTAGGAGGCAGAGAGGAGCACCCTGGGAATGGGCTTTTGAAACCTCAAAGTCCGCCCCCCAGTGACAGACTTCCTTCAACAAAGCCACACCTCTTAATCCTTCCCAAATAGGTCCATCAACAGGGAACCAAGTATTCCAATCTATGATCCTAGAAGGGGCCGTTCTCATTCAAATCACCACAAAAGTATAGAGGTCAGTCAGAGCCAATAAAACGCTGGGGCTTCTGGGAAGGGAAGCTGATCTTTTCCATGAAGCACACGGTAATTAGTACTGCACAGCTGTTTTTATCACCCGTGGAGCTGGAAGCTAGTGGCAGCCACTGGCAGCTGAACTGAGAGAAGGATTCCGTTGACACCTGAAATAGTACATGAGAAGAACCAGCAGATTCATTGTTTTCTGAAGACAGTTTGAAGAGGCCGTTCAGCCCTTGTACCACGAGTCTTAGCAAACATGTGTGATATGAGCTTAGTGGTTTTCACAGAGGCCTGGAGGAGTTCAGCAAGCCAGCCTCAGCCACAGCCGAAAGTGTACCCCACTACGTCCTCCTGCTGTGCCAGGTATCCCCTGATTATGCCACGTTACCAGTGGACTCTGCCAGAGTGAGGTGGTCACTATGGGGACAGACTCACACTGCTGTGAACATCTGGGTCTGTGGCCAATTATCTGAGCTCTTCAGATGTTCTCAACCCTTCACAACCCTGGGGAATTCATCTCCTGGTCTCCTTTCTCTGGGATCTACTCTAGGCAGAAGGAACAAGGCCATCTCAAAGATCACATCTATGTAGGGGTAAGAGCCCTCCCTTTGCTGTTCCTCAGAGGTTGGAGGATGGGTAAGAATTTGGGTCTTGAAAAAAGACACCTTGATATTTGCAACGGGGTGGCCTGATCTGTCTCCCTGAGATGCCATAGCGTGGACAAGCCTGTCATCTTTCGGGAACCCCAGTGCACAGAGTCTATAAAGCAAGTCTCAGGGTCTGGCCCTTCTCCCTGAGGGGCTTTGTGAGGGACTGGGAGCCTTCTGCCTCTGCCCTGCCCCCTTCCTATGCCACTGCTGGCTTCTGTGCCTCACCCAGGAGCAAGTGTCACACTGAGGCCACTAGTGTCACACTAGTGAGTGTCACACTAATGAGACACCAGAGAAGCTCGTGTTCCTCAGCAGGAGACAAAATACACAGAAACCCAGGCCCTGCCTGGCCCAAATCCCCATGGAGTGTCAGTTAACTCCCCCAGTGCAGGTGTGCACCATGCTCTGAGTGGTGGTGGGGGCACGCAGGGTGCACCAGGAAACAGCAACCACTATCGTCTCTTGGCCAAGATCCCAGCCTGCTCACTGTGAGCCTCAGACGTGGAGCTTACCCTTGTCAGGTGCAAAGGGGTTGGCTGCCCCAAGAGAAAACCAGTTGTGTGTTGAGAAGGACAGATCAATGTCAGAGAGTGAGGGGATGTGTCCCGCAAGAGAGGAACTGCGAGGACCGAGGTGTGGGCCCCTGGGAGGGTGCAAATTGCATAAAGAAGAGCCTGTGCTCAGGATTAGAAAGGTGAGTCAGGCCGTAAAGAAAGCCAGTGCAAAGTGCAGGCTCAGGCTTGGGGTGGGGGGGCAGTTCTTTGGGAAGAAGTGGCAGGAGTAGGCTTCTGTGCACAGCAGAACTCTGCCAGCCCTGAGGATGCTGGGACAGGAGACCCTTGGGAGGCAGGTGCAATGGTCTGGGGGAGTGCCCACTGGGATCTGAATGAAGATTGGGATGATGATGGGGACCGTGGGATAAGTTCACGGCTCTGTCTCCCTAGGGATAAAGTAACTAAAAAGCTGCCTTCACATCAACCTCGGAGGGTGCCTCCCCATTCAACCAGCCCCCTTCCTTGGACGGTCAGCTCCATGTTGGCCACCTGTTCCCACCACTGGGTGATATGGGCAGCAGGGATCATTAACCCAAGCCATGAACTCACCCTGCCTCCCACACATCTGGCCGGATAGAAGCCCCTCCTCTACTTCCACTCCCCAACCCAGGCCTCTGCCCAGCTAGACATTTCTCTCCCATGGAGGAACACACCTGCCACGCCACTCCAGGCCCCATCCCTGAGCACATAAGGAGGCATCCACATCACATGGCCTTTCTGAGAAAGAGGCTGTGACTGGGAGTCCAGAGACCTGAGTGTAGCTCCCACCTCTGCTGTGCATAGATCCCAAGCCCTTAAGCAACTTGTGTCTTCAGAGCCCCAGCTTTCTCCTCTGTGAATTGTGGACAAATTGCTCCCCTCCCCGCAACATACATACCCAGAGATGAAATAGAGTGTATATAAAGACATCCATAAACCCTTGAAGTACTGCTTAAACCTGGTGTGTTTCCCTTCACTGCTGAGCCCTGAGAAAATCCTAGAGTGTGGACACACCTCTGGACTCCCACATCCATGACCCTGGTCCAGGCCTCTCACACGCTGTGGTGGAGAGAACTCTGCCGGAAGCAGAGGCTGCATTAGCATCCCCTATGTGACCAATGGGCAAATGAATCAAAGGAGGAAGGAATCCATCAGGACTAACTCCCCAATACGGTAGGATCGTTGGTTCCTGGAAACCTTCCCAGAAGATAATCCATTAAGTACTTTGCTCAGATACTTTGTTGCATGGAATTGATATGACTCTGTCATACAATTTGTCAGGAGACGGGGGAAAGGATATGATGACTTGCTAAGATACCTTCATCCATCTGACTTCCTACAACACAGACACAGAGACTGTCATGTGCCGTGGAGGGGACAGGGTCTAGGGTTTGTAACACTTCAACCAGCTATGGTCCCTTGGAGGTAGGCACTGTTTGAGCTGGTGAGAAAATGTCTTTCATGTCCTCTCTGAGCCCCTCCTTTCCCTCCTGAATGGCAATCTGAATGAAAATAATCATAAATTCCAAGGATGATGTCTGTGCTTAGCACACCACCTGTTTGTTGGGTGGATGGGTGAATGAACGGTACTCAGTAAGATCTGTAGTTCATGTTAGCTCTTCTTTCCTCTCTGGATCTGAGTTTACTTCCTGTCAAATGCATGTGCTGGAGAGCCTGGCTCCTGCCTTCCTGTCGGGTCAGGCTTCTGGGATCTGCCTCTGTGCTGAAGCTGAGGGTTAGGGGAGGCTAGTAGGGAATTTGGAGTGTGCGTCTTCATGCCCCGAGGCTCAAGCTGCCCTCTGCGTTTCAGGGCATGGGCAGCAGGTATGCATTCCTGTTCCCACGGGGCTGCCTGGCTTGGGAGAGTGGCCTGAGTCGCAGCCCCACACTGACCTGCTCTTAACCCCCAGCAAAGTTACACAAACTCCTCCACGCTCTGCTGACAGCTGGGCCACCATGGCTACACGAGGTGAAGGAGGGAACAATGCTTCTCCTTGTGCCCTCAGCCCTTCGTCTCCCCACACCGGGCAGAGGAACACAAGGGGTATGTGGGAGGGGCACCTGGCTCAGATTTCAGTTGGGCCTGGAAACTGGATCTTCCTCTCTATCAGAACTGTGGAGCATGGAGGAGGCTGGAGCCTGGGTCTCAGCGGGGTCTCACTTTCTCTTCTTTATCCCTTCGGCAAATGCACCAGACCTCATGACAGAAAGAAAAGGGTCCACACAGGAGTCAGGAAGCCTGGGTCTGGTTGTGCTGTGGTCAAGGAAGTTATCAAGGGGTGGACTCCCTGGGGGTTTAGAATGCAGGATACGGAACCAGAATGCCCCCCCCCAATTCTCGTCTCTGACAGGCACCCACAGGCTGACACTCCACTTCCTCATCAGTTCAAGCAGAACCTACCTCCAGGGTCATTGTGAGAAAAAAAGAAGTTCTTATACAAGCTATACGTAGAGGCTTAGTGAGAAGGGAGGTGCGTGTGGCCCTTCTTCAGCTTCCCGAGGAAAAGCAAATTGTTTGAATTGTCTAACACAGAAGAGAACTACTTAAAGTACATAAAACTAGCTGTCAAAATTGTGAAACATAATCACAGTTTTGATTGCTTTGTGGCGGCATAAAAATTTGCAAATTTTTCATCAGGCAAGAAAAGAAAAACAAAGACTACCGATCGTCAACCCATCATTCCTCCCATTGTGTTTGCATGCCCGTCTGAATTAGTTTGCTCATGTTGACACACGCTCAGCCCTGCCTCGCCTGAGACACACATTTCTTATTCTTCTTCAGTCATTTCGTATTTAGGCTCGAGTTGTATGGTGGTTGGTTCTTTTCCAGATAACTGCCTTTGTTTGAAAACAATGTCAAAGACTCTCTTCTCTCTGGCAGGCTGCCACCGCCATGCCTCTCTGAAGCCTCTGTCCCTATGTCCTTCTCCTTCGTTGACCTCTCTTCTGCCTCAGGATCTGCTTCTCCTTTTGCTTGGTTAAGAATTCCAGGAAGAGAACAAACAGGAAATCCCCAATGTCTTAGTGTGAGATAAAGGACCACGACCTGGCTGAGATGTTTCAGCACCAGGGACAGCGACATCCACAGCCCTCCTGAACTTTGTAGCTTCATCTCTCTGGCACTCAAGTTTCTTCTTCTGTAGAAGGAAACCTCCGAGAGGACCAGAGGTGAACAAGGCCATCTTTAAGAGCTCTTACAGACTATGGTTTCCAGTTCACCTTCCTATCCTTTCCTCCATCTGTCCCCCTCTTCCTCCTTTTTTTTCCCTTCCTGTTTCCTTTCTTGACAAGGGACGTCCATTCACATTAGTGGCTTGGTAGCCACAGCCCAGGGAGAGAGATCTAAGATCAAGTTCCCAATGTGAGGAGCAGCAGACAGCCCAGCAACTCTAGGGACCTGACTCTGACTAGTCACTTGACCTGCTCCTCTGTCTCTGGTTTACCTAGAGCCATTGAACAGGGGCTGACACAAGGCTGAGCCTGTGGTAGCAAAGAGCCCAGAGTCTTACATGATGGGGTGGGGCTGCCCTGTTCCATGCAGCTGTACAATAGCCAAGTTCCATTTAAGAGGCTGGCTACCATGTCCCCCAAGTATGACACTAGGTCACAGATGGACCCATACATAGAAAATCTTCAGGAGGTGTCAAAAGTTAGCAGGAGCACATGAAGAACATTTGAAGGGCAAAGGCTAGAAGTAAAGTCACACCACTCCATGTGGCCCATGTAGCCCAGGGTGGCCTCACTCTTGCTAGAGAGCCAAGGATGACCTTGAACTGATCCTCCTGTCTCTATCTTCAGAATGCTGAGATTTCGTGTGAAGCTAGGGATTGAACCCAAGGCTTTGTGCACGCTGGGCAAACACTTCACCAGCCGAGTCACGCCCCCCACGTTAACCAGGCTCCTTTCACATTTTAAAATACATTTTTATTTTGGTGGGGGTGGGGGAGAGGGTGGAGACTGTGTAGCTGCTGGTGTGTGTGTCGTGATGTCAGAGGACAACTTCCCTACGTTGATTCCTGAGTTGGTTTCTTTCCTTCTACCAAAGATTGGGTTCTAGGACTGAAGCCACGTTGTCAGGCTTACATAGCAAGCATTTTTACCCACAGTCCATCTGGCCCTGGCTGGACTGCACTGACCGGAGAGAAGACGTGGGTTTGACAAGTCCATCATAAATGCTTTTCTCCACTTAGTGCATGATGTACAGAACAGAAGTGGAAAGTTTTGCCCCCCACAGGGAAGGGAATTTATTGAGTCGAGCACATGCTAAGAGCTCCCCAGTATACTGCAAATGCCCTGGGGTCTCATCTGCCCCTGCCCAGTCTCATCCAGTCACCCCCCCCCCAACCCTCTGCTTCTGCTATTCTCCCATCTGAAGCACCTTAGTCTTTTGGATGGAGTCAGTTGTATGTTTCTTTCAAGCTCAAGAACCAAGCTTTGGAACCAGAAGAGACTCAAAGACATCACGCAGGCTAGTCACTAAGGTTAGCTAAAGCCCAGAGTAGAAAGACACATGTCCAGGGTCACACAGCAATGTTTCTCCTTAGTCAGAGAGCCCATAGCTTAGGAGTTAGGGATCAATGCCCAACACTTAGTTACAGCACTGAGAAATCTCTGCCTGTCCCACAGGCTTTTGCTCTGTCTCTGGCAACTCTAGCCTTCAGATTCTTAGTCCATGAAATGAAGAGGTTGAATCAGAGTATCCTAAGTTACACAGGTATGGTAGCACATGCTTGTGATCACAGCACTTGAAAAGTCTAGGCAGGAGGATCAGAGTTCAAAGGCAGTCTCAAATACATAGCGAGTTTGAGGCTACCTTGGGCCACATGAGACACTGTCTCCAAAGAGGATTATTCCAAGTCTGTCTCAGGATATAACTTAAGCTTATTTATGGTAGAACCTCCCAGCCTCTCAGACCATGGCCCCATTTCAGCAATGCTGAGATGCCAGACAAGACTACAGAGCCTCTCACTCCCTTCCATGGGGGAATTCACAGGTGTATCTCTAAGAGGACTCCCTTCCTTACATTTCCCTGGGGATCAGGTATGGTGCTGAGCCCTCACCATGCTCTGCCTCTGTACTGGCTAGTTTTATGTCAACTTGACACAAAAGTCATTTAAGAGGAAGGAACCTCAATTAAGCCTACAAACTGTAGGCAAGCTTATAGGGCATTTTCTTAATTAATAATCAGCCAGGGAAGGAGGGCCCAGCCCATTGTGGGTACCATCCCTGGGTTGGTAGTCCTTGGTTCTATAAGAAAGCAGGCTGAGCAAGCCATGGGGAGCAAGCCAGTAGGCAGTACCACTCTGTGGCTTCTGCATCAGCTACTGCCTCCAGGCTCCTGCCCTATTGAATTCCTGTCCTGACTTCCTTCTACGATGAACAGTGCTATGGAAATATAAGCCAAATATACTCTTTCCTCCCCAACTTGCTTTTTAAAAAGTCTTTAAAAAATAATTTATTTTTTATTTTATGTGCATTGATGTTTTGCCTGCATGCATATCTGTGTGTCTGATCTCCTAGGGTTTCAGATCCCCTAGAACTGGTTACTGACAGTTGTGAGCTGTCATATGAGTACTGGGAATTGAACCTGGGTCCTCTGGAAGAGAAGCCAGTGCTCCTAACCTCTGAGCCACCTCTCTAGTCCCCTCAACCTGCTTTTTGCTCATGGTGTTTCATCACAGCAATAGTAACCCTAAGACAGCCTCTCTTTATCACAAGATACCAGATGATACAAGACCTGGAAGGTGGCATCATTTCCTTTACCTTTAAAAATAAGTGATTTTGGAGGGCTGAGCATGATGGCACATTCCTTTAATCACAGCACTTGGGAGGCAGAGGCCAGCAGATCTCTGAATTCGAGGTCAGCCTGGTCTACAGAGTAAGACCCAGGACAGCTAGGGCTGTTACACAGAGAAACCCTGATTCAAAAAATAAAAATAAAAATAAATAATTTTTAAAGTATTATATTTTATGTATATGAGTGTTTTGCTTGTGTGTATGTCTGTGAATCGTTTGCATGCCTGGTGCCCTCAGAGGTCAGAAGAGGGTATGGAATCTCCTGGAACTGGAGTTACAGACAGTTGTGAGCTGCCTCATGGGTGCTGAGAATTGAACCCAGGTCCTCTGTAAGAACAACAAGTGCTCTTAGCTGCTGAGCCATCTCTTGAGCCCCTCCTCACTTTTGCTTACTTATTTTTGGTTTTTTGAGTTCCTCTATGTAGCCTTGGCTGTCCTGGATCTCACTCTGTAGCCCAAATTGGCCTCAAACTCAGAGATCAGCCTGCCTCTGCTTCCTGAGTGCTGGAATTAAAAGTATGTGCCACCATGCCCATTTTTTTTAAAAAAAAAAAAAAATGAAGAAATAACTGAGGTTAATGGTCATGCAGGACAAATGGGCTCTCTTTGATCCTAGGAGTCCCAAAGTTCAGAAGTGGGAGCAGAGAAGAAAGAAATTCTCGGGAGATTTGGACTTGATACATTAAAAGGCTTCCCACCAGAACTGCCGCTGGAGAAATGACTGCCGTGGGAGCAGGGGCTGTGCTCACACTGGGTGGATGATCAAAGGGCTTTACCAGTGAGTGAGAAAGGGTGGGACCAGAAGGTGAACCATATCCGTGATGCCCAAAGATTCCTTTAGGAGACGCATCTACTCAGCAGAGAAAGGGAAACAGAGTGTTACAATTTATTTTTCACACTTTCTGGTTTTAACTGAAAGGAAGTCTCAGTTTGCTGCTGGTCTGGAGGTCAGAGGACAACTTGTGGGAGTGGGTTCTTTCTCCTATGTGGGTTCTGGAGATAGAACTCTGGTTGTCAGGCTTGGTGTCATGGACCATTACCCACTGAGCCTGCAGGGGACAAGACTCAGCGAAGACAGAATGACACCAGGCCTCTTACCTATGTGTGTGTCTACATATGCATTTGTTTTTATGAGACAGGGTCTCATTATGCAATCCAGGCTGACCTTGAACTCTTCATCTTCCTGCTTCAGCTTCTTGAGAGCCGGGATTATGGGTGTGTGCCACCATACCCAGCTATTTTATTTTTATAGTTACCTTCTTTCATGACAAATTAATCTGTTTTCCCATAGTGTTGTGCAATGTGAAATTTCAGTTTAATATTTTTTTTCTCTTTAAAACAGAATCTTGTGTAGTCCAGGCTAGTCTTGAACTCATTATGTAGCTAAGGCTAGCCTTGAACTCCTGATCCTCCTGACTCTCTCCCTTCTCAAGTGGAAAAGAGAATTACTGCAAGAAAGTGTTTGTAAGACACTAATCTACTAAAGGATTTGTATCCAAATAACCAAGAGTCCTAAAACTCAACAATAACAAAACACAACTCAATGAAAAAGTGAACAAAAGCTTTGAACAGTCTTTTCATCAGAGGCCACACAGATGGGAAGAGTCTCTGCTTCCTATGTCATTGAAGACCTGCAAACCAAAAGCAACCAGGAGACACCCCACACCCCACAAGTGTGAGCAAAATAAAACCCACCAGCCACGCTAACTGCAAATGAGGGCTGAGAACAGCAGAATCTGTCTTCATTGCTGGTGGGGGACACGGAATGGCACCTCCGCTTTGGAGCAGTGAGCACTGTCTTACAAGGGCACACTCATCACACTACATCTAGAGGTGGCATTCCAGCGTGTTTACCCAAGGGAGCTGAGATCTATGGCCACACTAAAACACCACTGCACACGGAAGCTCATAGCGGCTGTATTCAAAACTGACCAATCTCAAAAGCAACCAAGATGCCCTTCACTCAGTGAACGCATAAACTATGGTAAATCCATACAATAGAATACTATTCAGTGTTGAGAAGAAATAGGGAGGTCAGGTAGGGTGGCACACGCCTTTAATCCCAGAGGCAGGTGGATCTCTGTGAGTTCAAGCCTAGCCTGGTCTACAGAGGGAGTTCAAGGACAGCCAGGGCTACACAGAGAAATCCTGTACCAAAAAACAAAACAAGACTGTATTGTCTGATTTCAAACCAGATGGCATCAGGAAGAGGCAAAAGTACGGAGACAATAAAGAGTTGGGGTGGCAGAAGAGAGAAGAGAGGCGCCCAGGAGTCTCTAGAGCAGTGACATGATGGCATGGTGGTGGACACACGAAGTTATGCACTCACCGAAACTCAGAAGACTTCACAGTAAACTGAATGAGTTACTAAGAACATTTCAGTATTGGCTCGCTATCGCCATGGATGTGTCACACCAATGCACGACTTGAGTAATACAGACAAACGGGGCCGAGTCCAGTCAAGTGTGTGCAAACTGCCCCCTTTGCTCCATCTTTCTGCAAACCTAGAAACTTCTCTAAAAACGTCTTTTAGTTAAAAACTGACTTGATGTGTTTAAGAGGTTTGTCTATAGCAATGATGCTCTGAGAAACACAGACACGTTGCTGTATCAAAGACTTTTCTGGAGAGCTTCAGAAAAAGCACAGTGCGTAACAGCGGAATGGACACCAGTAGGCGAGCAGATAGGCTCAGCCACGCAGTCATAAAATACTACGCAGCCCCAGTAAAGCACAACCTTGACCTCACACACTTTGGATGAATCTCACAAACCTCACGATGAGTGTGACAAGTGTAAGTCAATCCTACGTGATTCCATTTTTATCAAGTTTGTAAAAACTCAAGATGGAGCTGGCTTCTGAGAATCAAGAATCTGGTCATCTGTGAAGGCAGTTTGACATGACAAATAGGATATGGGAGCCTCAGGTAATGTTCTGTCTGCTCTTCTGGGTGCAGGGTATGCAATGCATTCACACTGTGAAGGCTCATCTCGATGTTTACTCTTGTATACTTTTCTGTATGTGTAGAATACATTTTTGCATGGAAGTTGGGCTGGGGCTGTGACTCAGTTGGTAGAGTGCTTGCCTAGAGGGCATGCGGTCCTGGGTCCCACCCCCAGCACTGCATAAACTGGGAATGGTGGTGCACATAAATTGGGGTACATTCATACAATTCAAACCTATGCAGCATGTTAAGATAGCAAGCCACTGCTTCACCCATTACCACAGTGGAACTCACAGACACAACACGTCATGAATGGTGTGAAACATAGAGGGGTCCTACTGTATGAGTTCATGAGTTTATGGTCACATTTGAGGGGTGCCAGGGGAAGAGTTATGAGGAAGTCTGGTGCTAGCAATGTTCCATGCTGCAAGGAGGCTTGTACGGTGGTGAGGATACATGTGAGTATGGGTAACCCATGGGTGAGTGTGTATGTGAGGAGGTGTGATAACATGGGTGAGTGTAACACAAATCTTAAAAGGTCTTATAAATAAAAAAACCTGGAGCCAGATATTGGGGTGAAAGCTGAGAGATCAGAAGAATAGAACAAGCCAGCCACAAGTTCTTACCCCTAGGAAATCCTCAGCCCAAGAGAGAGCTACTTCCTGTATACTCATGCCTATATACCTTTTTGTGCCCTGCCATCTTACTTCCTCTCTCCACCCAGCTACATCATTTCCTGTCTGTCTGTACAGACCTCCAGACCTCTATGGTTAACTAGTGCTGGGGTTAAGGGCATGTGCCACCACGGCTGGCTCTGTTTCCAATATTCCCATCTCTGTGGCCTTGAACTCATAGAGATCCAGATGAATTTCTGCCTTCCGAATGCTAGGATTAAAGGCATGTGCTGCCATTGCCCGACCTCTATGTTTAATATAGAGGCTGGCTTTGTCCTCAGATTCCCCAGGCAAGCTTTATTTGTTAGAGCACAAATAAAATATCACCACAGGTGAGTGTGCAAATGAGGTTGGGTAACCCATGGATGAGTCTGTATGCGAGGATGATGACCACATGGGTTAATGTGCATGCAGGCATTGGTGATCCGTGGGTGAATGAATATGTATGTAGGGTAGTGTGACCACATGGGCAAGAGTGTTCATGAAAACCCATTAGGCTGTGTTCTTAAGATTCACACAATTAAGTTTTGAAATACAAGGGGTCTCTGGGCATGGTAGTGTACATCTGTAATTCCAGGTCTTCAGAGACCGAGGCAGGAGGATCATAAGTTCTAGGTCAGCCTGGGCTACATAGTGAGAGTCTATCTGAAAAAAAAAATTCAAAAGGAAAACAAAGTAACTCAGACTTGACCAACGATATGGAAACGAGATGCAACAAGCCTCATTTGGAAACTGGCAGGGAGGAGCTCTTTCCAGGGCCTTCTGCCCTAGAGGCAGTCTTCTGAGTGTCCTGAGGCCCTAAGGTCAGCTGCACCCCCCTTATCTGGCCTTGGGATCGGGGGGCATCAGGCTTAAGGGGTCAGTTACCAGATGCCCCTCCATGTCCCCAGGGCAGCTCTAAGCCCTGCAACCTGAGGCCTCAGGATCAGGAGGGCAGATTCCTGCCTGAGTCTCTACAAACAAACACGAGGCTGAGCTCAGGGAGGCCACAGGGTGTGTGTGTGACCTGCCCCTGGCTGCTCACCCCCATGGCATGGTGGATTTTCTTCTGGGGTGTCCCCTTGCTTGTCCCTGTCTTGGACCTGAGCACCACCAGGTGCCTCCCCAAAGGCTGTGAATCAGCCACATTGCATTCACCTGGTCATCACTGACATCAGCAGATTCACCAACACAGACCCCATCCTTTCACCTCTCCATAGCTCATCCCTACCTCCGCAAAGGGGGGAGTCATCGGCCTTGATGCACCCACTATGCAGTCTTTATCCAAAACCCTCCTGTAATGGGGAGCTCATACCGCTGGTGTTAGGAAAAGCAGCTCAGGGGGATTGAGTATCTCAGGAGAAGAGCACTTGCTTGACATGTGAGAGAGCCTGGGTTCAATCCCAGCACTGCCATAGAAAGCAGAGGGAGGGAGGGAGGGCTGTCTAGGATAGTGCATCCACTCCATGACTCTTCTTGAGCTCCACAGGTAAAAGAACTTGCAGCCAAGTCTGATGACCTGAGTTCGCTCCCTGGGACCCACATGGTAGAACAGAACTGACTCCCACTAGTTGTTCTCCAACCTCCACAAGTGAGCCATGACACACATATGAGCACGTGTGTGTGCCTGCACACGCACAAACAAATAAATAAGCATTTTTTAAAAACTTTATACTATCACCTACCAGTCTATCCAAACATATGCAAACGTGTACATAAGTATTTAGATAAATATGAACACACCCCAGCACGCCCTTATAAGCTCTCTCTGGAAGGTTCCACGGTAAAGACAACCCTTAGTCGTTGCTCTCAGCAGGAGCGACAGGGACAGGGGACAGGGGTCACTTAGCTCTCCACTGTCACCCAACTTCACTTTTTGAATTTTATTCTATGTGCACACCACGGCTAGTTAAATAGGTGGAATGCTTCTGAAAGTAAAATTCTAGTTATCATACCCCTCTGGCTCTGGAGACATCAGCAGAGAGGCTCCAACCCCAGGGAAGACGGGATTGTGGGATACTCCATCTAGTCCATCTTGACCTCAGGCTCCAGAGGGCTCAGCAGACATCAGTCATACTCAGTAGCACCTGGTCCAGGTAGAGCCTGGCACATGCAAGCTGGCCATTAACTATCGGCCCTGATGAGGTTTCTGAACGTTGTCCCATCCTCCTCAGCCTCTGCACACTGCTGCTACCTCCATTACTCACCTGTTACTGTGTACGTGGACCATCCCAGTGTCTGGGAAGTTCTTGCTTGAGTCTAGCCTGCATCCTCCTCAAAGCAGCCTCACACCTGCTTTTGTTCCGTCAGTAGAGTGACACATTGTGTTGTGGGGGAAGAATGATGTTTACTAAGGCCATAGTGAAGTTTCTACAGCTCCCCACTCAAGCTCCTAGCGTAGAGGAGAACATCCCTGATATCAATTTCCCCACCAGAGCCACATCCTACTTTTCCATCCAGATTCCAGGCCCTTAGCTGGTGACTCACAGGGACAGAAAAGCTCATCTTCAGGGGTTGGAAGATGCTCTACCCAAACCAGGGCAAGGACCCCAAGGCATCCACCAATACATCTCTACCTCCAGGCATGGCTCTTCTGCCTCCTGGCTGGCCTGATCCATACTACATACTAACCTTTGCCCGCTCTATCCACCCCAGGCTCCCTGCATCCTGAGACTCCAGGAAGTGTGGGCTCCCAGAGACACCCAGGACATAGCCACTGGCTGTGACCTCAGTCTTCCATCTGTCTGGCGAGATGATGCACTTGGGGATGCTGAGGGAAGGCTGGCTCCTCTCGGAGAACAATCCAGCGCCCATTCTTTTCAAGTGACTGCCTTGAGCCTCATCCACTTCCTCATTCACAACCAGCAGCTCGCAGACCTTCACAGAGGGGATCCACAGAAGGTCCAGATGGAATGAGCTGGAAATTCCAGACGCAGTCCCAGCCTGGGCCTGGCCACACCCCACTAGGCAGTGATGGAGGACAGCACTGAGCTGAGTTCTGAGGACTGGACCTGACCCTGCTCCTCCAGTCGCTCCTGATGCTCCCTCGGGTAAGGGTCTAGCCATGTCTGTCAGTTCCTTCGTTTGTAAAATAGGGGTCTGCATCGGGGGCATCTAAGGGTTTGGGGGAGCATGAGGGTATGCCTGTCCACCCTGGAATCAACTTCATGTCCTAAGATAGTGCTCACAGAGCTGGCCCCACAACCTCCCTGCACTAAAAATCATGTTGTCCCACCCTAGCAATCCCAGTCCAAAAGAGGGGCAATGTGAGGCCCTAGATTCACGGGGGGTCCAGCTGCTGTTTCTGAAGTCCCCTCACCTCAGGGCTGTTATCCAAGCATAAGACCCCAGCACTACCACCAGTAGTGTGGGAACTCCTCCTCCTCTCTGATCCATTGTCCTCAGAGATTAAAGCCACCACTGATGGCGGCTTCTTATGGCCAGAGCCTCCCCGGCCCAGCTGCCCAATTCCGGCTGCACCCTTGGCTCCAACAGGACCGTGGAACCAGAAGCTTCCAAGAGGAGCAGCCTGGGGACTGTACTTCTTGTTCACTGGCAGCACATAGGTGTCGGGTTGTCCCCTGGAGCTGAAGAGATGGCTGTCACAGCTCCAAGAAAGTGTCCCCGGAGCTGAAGCAACTCATCTGGCCACCTGACTGGGCAGCTGTGGGCAGCACTCCGGGACCCGTGCATCTGCCTGGCTTTTCTCCAGGAGTCCTGAGGCCTGTTTTCCAGTGATCCCATCATGAGATAATCATGAAGGCTTAGCTGCTGAGCCAGGCTCTGCCCAAGCCAAGCACTCATCCCATAGCCCCTGGTTCCTCACCACACCGACCCTCAGAGCTGTGGCCCTCTCTCAAGCCCACACAGAAGGAAGGACAGACAGTTCAAAGGGCTGAATGGCTTAGCCAAGAAACAGGGTGAAGCTTCCAGCCTCTGTGCATGCTGTTTCTTGGATTTCGGCGGGATTGAATCTTTGTTCTACAGCTCACATGGAACACACCGTAAAACAGGGAGCTTGTCCTTCACACACCTTGATCTCAACTCTGCCTGGGAGAAGCCAGGGCCTCCCCACTCCAGACGCAGTTCCAGAACTAGGGTTCCAGGAGGTCGATGACAGAGAACTGGGTTTTTCCAATGTTCTGAATCTTAGAAAACAAACAGGACTCAAACCCCATTCCCCCAGGCCATGAGTGGCTTTCTGTCTACAGATGATACTTTATCTTTTAAAATCTATACTCTCTAGGACCAGTCTGGTTTCTTCCATTAGATTGGGGGGAGGTGCAGTTCCCTCAGGCCAGAGCTGGTCACCCTCACCTGACTATAAGTGTTTCTAGTATGGGAACTGTGTTTCTTCCATCTGACTGGGGCTCCCCAAGACCAGAGCAGTGACTATGTTATGAAGTTGGCTATTTCCAAGAAAACACCCCTCATCAGACCATGTCTCCTCCATCAGATTGAGCTGGGCTCCCATGTTCCACTCCGGTCTGCCTTCATACTGGACACAGCTGGATCTCTACCTTCTCCTGGAATGGAGCTTTGGGTGATGGGGAACTCCCTCTACCCCTTTGCCCTATTCCCAACTTGGGGTCTGTCTCAGATCCGCTAGGCCTTCCTCTCCCTGCCAGCCACCCCCACTGGGCAGCCCAGCGCCCCCTGACCCCTCGGCCTTCCATCATAGGGGATCTATAACATTTACAATCCCAAAACAAAAGCCCCTGAGAGCCGAGGACGGAATTCATCTTCCCAACTGACAAGCCCCGTTAATTAACGACTTGGAAATCGATGACGAGGAGGGACAGGCAGCAAATGACACCTCATCGTGGGCCAGGAGGAGGGAGGAAATGTCCGGGGACTGGTGGACACGCACTGTGGGGCTGGCCCAGTGCCTGGGAGAGCCACCGCCCCATCTGTCACTGTCCCTTCAAAGGCCATCGACTACCTTCCAACCTAGAAATTCTCATTTCCCACTGTGGCAGACCCTCGAGAGAAAGGGGGTGAGAGTCACACCCGAAGAGCACAAGACAAGCGCTTTAAGGAAGACCTACTATGTGCAGACATGGCGCCGGATGTTCCTCATGTTTTAAAGGCCTGAGGGCGGCAACACAAGGGAGATTTCTTATCCTCATCTTACAGATGAGACAATCCAGGACAGGGGAGCAGCCAGCCTAAAGTTGACTAAAGTTGGGGTTGTTTTGACATGTCCACTCTGGGTGGGTGAAAGAAGGAAAGAAACTCTAAGAGCAAAAGATCTGAAACCGGGGTCAGGGAGGGGGTTCAGTGGGTAAAGGTGCTTGCAGCCAAGACTGATGACCTGAGTTCAAGCCCCAGAACCCATGTTGTGGAAAGGAAGGACCAACTCTCAAAAGTTGTCCTCTGACCTCCACACACTCATGTGGTATGTGTGCGCGTGCACGCGCATGGTATGTGTACATACACACACACACACACACACACACACACACACACACACACTGAGAGAGAGAGAGAGAGAGAGAGAGAGAGAGAGAGAGAGAGAGAGAGAGAGACTGAGAGAGAGAACTGAGACCAATCTTCATCCCTGCCATCAGTGTAATATCAAATAAGTTGCCTGGTTTATTTGAGCCTCAGTTTCCTTGTCTGTAGTGAAGGGAGATTGCTCCCCACCCCCTCCACTGCAGAGAAGGCTCCGTCTCTCCATCCCTGCAGATGGGCACAGGTGAAAGATGAGATGTGATTTTTCTCACTGCCAACTCACTGACCATCCCACCCACCTCCAGGCAATGGGATGAAATGGCATGAGGAGCCAGGCTAGTGAAGAAAAGCCTGTGGGCGGGGCAAGGATGGCCACCAAGATGTCAAGAGCCCATCTGTGAAGCATCTACTTGGAGTACTTGAGGCGATGGGTTTGATTTTCAGAAAGGGAGAAGGAGAGAGAGAGAGAGAGAGAGAGAGAGAGAGAGAGAGAGAGAGAGAGAGAGAGAGGGCACTTTAATAATGAATAAGGCTGGGATGTAGGGTCAAGGGTAGAACACTTGTTAGGCATCTGTAAAGATCCAAGTTCAACACACACACACACATATGCACGCACGCTTCTAGTAAAGGGTGAGTATGACCTAGCACATAGTAAGATCGCAATGAATGTTAGAAGTGCCCATGTTTTCCAATTCTCTCAACTCTTCCAATCAAATGAATGCTGAGGGGGTATGGATGATTAAACACCTCCCTGACCCTATGCTCACTGTTCCAGGCCCTTGAAGGGCAGGGAAACCAGGCTCCCGTGCTTGGAGAAGATTCTGGAGTTGAGTTTCAGTCAGTACTTTTAACCCACTTTAGCAAGTACATGTTGGAGAGGGCACAGAGTTCCCGAAGAGCCCAGAGGAGGCAGCCAGAGCTCTGCCGTGCAGGCATGGTGCAGGGACCTGCAGGGACAAAGTGGTCCCAGTGCCTGCCTACAGTGAACGCAGCCCTATCTGTCCTCCACCAGGGCAGGGTACTAGAGGGTGCCTGAGGACATGGGAGTCACCTGAGGCTGCTGGAATGGTAAGGGTAGGGAAGGACAGGAGCCTAGAGGTACTGGGCTGAATGGAGCTGGCTGGAATGCCACTTCACACCAGGGAGCATGGGGCCTCAGCTTACCTATCTGTGAAATGGGTCAAAGGAGATCTATTAGAGAACAGACAGGGTGAAGTGCTCCTCATGAGACTTAGGAAATGTAGATCAAAACCACAAGGAGACATCCTTTCTCCTTCCCAGGACAGCCACACACAAAGTAAACATACAAATCTGGCCAGGCTGGCAAAGCCAGAGCCCTGGACACTCCTGCTGAAGTATAAAAGGTGTATCTGTGGTAGAGAACAGCGTAGAAATCCCTCAGAAAGTGAAATACAGCCCTACCCTATGACACACACCTGTAATCCCAGCACTCCAGAGGCAGGAGGATTTCCAGTTTGAGTAACCTGTACTAACAAACAAACAAAGCCAGGTGTGGTGGGGAATGCTTAAAATACTAGCGTTTGATAAGTGATAGCAAGAGGATCAGGAGTTCAAGACCATCCTCAGCGAGAGAGTTCAGGGCCAACCTGAGCTACATGAGACCTCGTCTCAAAAGAACAAACAAACAAAACAACTGAAATCAGACTCCAACAGAAGCTTGCATCCCAATGTTGTTCATTGAAACATTATTCATAACTAAAAGATGGAAATAATCCAAGTGTCCACAATCAAAAAATAAATGGACACAGCAATATGGCCTATACACAGGATGGAATACTACTCAGCCACCAAAAGGAGTGAAGTTAGGACACATGCCTCAGCGTGGACAAATCTTGAAAACATTGTACTAAGCAAAATAAGCCAGACACCAAAACACAGCTGTTATGTTGATTCCAATTATGTTAAACATATAAAAAGAGGCACATTCATAGAGCCAGAGAGCAGATTAGAAGTTTCTAGAGGATTCTGAGAGAGAACAAGAGTTACTCCTTAGTTGGTAGAGTGTTTAGAAGTTGTAGAAATAAGCCGGGCGGTGGTGGCACACACCTTTAATCCCAGCACTCGGGAGGCAGAAGCATGTGGATCTCTGTGAGTTCGACGCCAGCCTGGGCTACAGAGTGAGTTCCAGGAAAGGCGCAAAGCTACACAGAGAAACCTTGTCTTGAAAAACCAAAAAAAAAAAAAAAAAAAAAAGAAGAAGAAGAAGAAGTTGTAGAAATACAGTGTAGTCAGGGCTGGATGGCATTTGTGGCATTTAATTAATGTCACTGAACTGTACATTTAAAATGGTCAAATGGCAAATTGATGCTATATAGTTTTATAACAATGGAAAAAATTGGCAATATGAGAATGAAAGACAATAGGGGGGGCCAAGACTTTCGGGGGACCAAGGAGTCCTGCCCTGAGTATACCTTCTGAACTGAGGAGGGATACCTCCTGGTGTACTCCCCCACCTCTCACCCCACCCCCTTCGACCCCGCTACCGCTACCCCACCCTCCTTCCGCTCCTCCCCTAGCCACTGAAAGAAAGTGGCCAGCCTGGGCCAGCCTAGGCCTCCCTCCAGAGCAGATGGCTTTGCTCTTTCCCTCTGGGTCCTCCCTCACTCCAGGCCCTTGAAGCAGAAGAGACCTTTCTAGAATACGTCATCTCACCGGAGCCCTAAATGTCGAATTTAAATTCATACTTTGTACCACCTTTGATTTCAAAGCGGATTACACCTCTCAGTGAAAGGCGGGCGCGTGGGGCCTGTGCAGCCTCTTGGGTCTCCGCTGGGCTCTAAGCATTGTTAACTCCTTCCAATTCATTAGGTCTAATCCCAGCAGCGCTGAGTAAGGGGCCCTGGGCCACCCCGCGCTCAGGCCATATGTGCCCATTGTGTCACTCCCTGGCTAATCCAGCACTTGAAAGGGGCTGTGGCCACCAGATCCTGATGTGATCATGTCCTGACCTGCAGTGAGGTGGTAGGGCAGCCAAAGTCTGAGGAGAAACACTGCAAGGCACCCCTACAGATCCTTGGGGGGTAGGGCTGCAGAGACCACAGAGTGGGAAAGTTGAGGAGGCAGAAGGACAGACAGACATCAGTCTGCGTGGTCATGCCTCTTCTCCCCCAGTGTTCACTCCCATCCACACACCGCCACGCTCACTAGTGTGCAACATGCCATGGCTCATAACCTCACGCACTCACAGATACACTTACTCAGCTCAGGGCTCAGACACAGCCATGCCCTTATGTCCACATTGGCACATCCACACTGTATACCCAATGCCCTGCACCCACACATGCATTGGGCATCTATCTGCACACACTGGCATTCACACCCATGTGTCTTTCATGTGGTCAGTATCACATCCCCAACAACGTCCTTTTACACATCTCCATCAAGTTTCCGTACACTCCACCGTGACGCATTCTGGATGTGTAACAAAGCAAAATTCATCTTACTGGTGCAAAGGCAGAGAGAGAGGTGAGGAACTGGGGTCTCACAACTCTTTTTTTTTTTTAGAACTGTAACCTATAGGCTCCCAGAAACCTGAAGGTTTTTCCCCAGGCCCCACCTCATAAAGGCTCCGCCCCCTTCCTAAAGCCCCAAGCCAGGGAGTAAGCCTTTAACTCATGGGTCTGTGGATGGCATTCCAGTTCCACACCACAGCAGCCTCACCATCATACTCGGGGTTTAGACTCAGGGAATCTCAGGGCCCTGTGGCTGCATTCCATGTCAGATCAGGGGGCAATCCAGCCAGGGGCTGATTGACCCACGACATCCTCTTGAGAGACCCCAGGTCTCCATCCTGGATTCTGGAATGGGTAACACGGAGTTCCCTGGTCATTTGGCGGGTTTGACAGTGGGACTTCGACCCCTTCCTTCATCGAGCTCTCCTGGGCTGAGCCAGACAGAAGAAAGAGAAGCCACTGTGATCACTCTCGGGTTGGGGAGTGGGGCTCTCTGTCCAGGGAAGGGTCAACTTGAAGCCCACCTTCTTGCCTGACCTTGGTTATTTTCACCCTCCATACACAACACCTGTTCACAGTGCTGCTTGAGCCCACCAAGGGAGCCCAGGACTCCTAGAGCCACAAAGCCACTTGCTAATTAATTGTGCTAATTAGCAGGGATGAAGCTGAACATCTGGAGCCTCTCGCAGGGGAGCCTAGACCCTCAGTACTCACAGGTTGAGAACAGGTGCCCAAAGGGACATCTCCATCCTTTTAGACCTGGGACACCTCCATCATTGCACAGTACCCCACACATATTCTGAGAACCCTAAAGGGTGATAAGAAGTCTGGTCAGGAGACTATGCTCCTACAGACTTCCCCCAGACTCTCTGCAATGAGAATGGGAAGGCAGAGTTGCTGTGCCCAGGAAGGGGCAGGCAGGAAGGAACCCTTGCTTCATACCTTTGCCCGTCTTTTAACCACTTTCCTACTCACCGCTTACCGCCCTCATCCCTACTCACCGCTTTCTCTATGAGTGTTCCTCCAGGATCTCAAAGGCAAATGTCCTTACAAAACAAGACCAGAAAGGCTCACTCCCGTCATTAGTTCGTTCATTCAGCAAACACGTTCTCGGGGCTCTGACTTCAGGCATTGTCCCGGGCACCGGGCATGCCGCTGTCACCAGAGTGTGGCATCTACATAAAATGAAATACTATCTGGCCATAAAAAGGAATGAAATTTTGATATATACTACAACATGGAATTTGAAATCTAGGTAAAATAAGCCAGACACAGAAGGACCGATATTGTGTGCTTTCGTTCCTGTAAGGCACCTAGAGTGTCAGAATCAGAGCCAGGCCGTAGAACAGGGCTACCGGGGGCCTGGGGAGGACGGGGTGGGAAGTTATTGTTTAATGAGTGGGGGGTTATATATGAAAGAGTATAGAACATGGATAGTAGTGACTGCCACACCATTGGGGATGTTTGTTGTTTGGGTTGGTTTTGTGAACAGAGTCTTGCTCTGTAGCCAGACTGGTCTAGAACTTCCTTCGTAGCCCAGGCTGGCCATGAACTCCTGACACTCCTCTTACCTCCTCCCAAGTGGATGTGAACTATTATGCCCTGCTCTTTATCTTTAAATGACTTATTTTCTTCTCCTTCCTCTCCCTCCTCTTCCTCTTCTGCAGTAGCAGGATTTGAACTCACAACCTTATGCATACCAGGCAAGCACTTAGCCAGCGAGCTATATTTCCAACCAGCAAATGTGCTTAATGTCACTGAATTGCACAGCTACTGAAACGGTAAGCATGTCTGTCTCACCACAGTGAAAACAGAAGGGCGAACAGCATCACACACCCTTGCGGAGAATGGGTTCCAATGGAAGGAGAATCAGTAAACCTAATAAATGCAATGTACGAAAGCAGCTGTTGGACCAGGTCCGTGAGGCTTGGCCAGGGACAAGCATTCCCCGTAGAAGGAACAGTATGCGGACGCTCTGAGGTGGGAGTACAGGATGCTGGGGGTGGGGGTGGTAAAGGAGAGGGGGGGGGAGAAGGTGGCGGAGAAGGAGGCCCATCAGAAAGGCTCTGTGCACCTCACCTAGCACACTCCTCACAGCACCCAGCATCTATCCACCAACACTTACCAAGGACCTCCATCTTCTCCCCTAGCTATCCCTTAGGGCTCAAGGGGCACCCCTGCTGTGCTACTTACCATCCTATCTGCACACCCCAGGACCACTCCTCACATCTCCATACCAGCTGCCTCTGCACCCCTTCCTCATCATCAGTCACCCTCGTGAAATCCCACCACTCTCCAAGCTTCACCACAACAGCCAGACATGCCACCCTTGTGATGGCTACTACTGTCAATTTTACAGGGTCTAGAATCACCGTAGAGACGAGCCTCCGGGTGCGTCTGGGAAGGAAGAGACAGACTATGTTAACTGAGGTCAGAAGATGCGCTCTAAATGCGGATGGTACCATACCCTGGGCTGAGGTCCTGGGTTGAACATAAAGGAGAACGTGAGCTGAGCATCAGCATATCCATCTCTCTGCTTCCTGACTCCAGCTGCCTCAAGCTGGTGCCACCACGCCTTCCCTGCCATGATGGCCTGTGCCCTCCAGCTGCAAACCAAAACGAACCCTTTCTTCCTTAAGTCATCCTGCCTCTTCGGATTGGACTGCTCTTCTGTGGCCCACCCACTTTTGGGGTTCTGCAACCCAGAATCACAGCCAGTTATGACTGTCCCCTCATCTGCTTCCTTTAAAACCTGTCTGTTACATGGGCTGTTGGGAGGACCGGAATCTTGGTCATGGGGGAGGCTGGTGACATGATGCTTGGGGAGAGGCTCCCCAGGGATACTTATCTTTTCTCCCTTTTCTCTGGGCCTTGCAGGCTCATCAGAGGGGGCACACTGGCGGTTCTAAGGAGGAAAACAGTCCAGTCTAAAAAGTTAGGCCACGTGGGGAAGGAGAAACTGGAGAAGGAGATGGGCATTTCTTGAGCAGCTATCATATAAAAAGTCACCACCTTCCACCTTCGCTGCATTCTCGGGCCTGTGAGAGGCCATTCCTACCCTGTGGACCCTGTGTCTCAGCTCCCACAGGTGAAGGTATTTCCCACCTGACTTTCTTGCTGTTGGGACTCTTCGGAGGAAGGCTTCAGCCTGTTTGCCTCTGGTGCCCTGGAAGAATGAGGGGCTGGCAGCTTTGTTTCTGTTTTCCAGGCCAGGCAACGAAAATGGGAGGAAAGTACCTTGCCCAAGGCCACGCTGCAGAGAGGGTGACCGTTGGACTGGTCTGTGTAGCACCAGGGTCACAGGGGCACTTCCAGTCTCTCCGTGGTCTAGCAGCATGAGCAACAATGTCACCACTGTCCTTAAGTACTTGCTGTGTACCCTACCCCCAGCCAAGACGGTCACACCCATGATTCCATTTCATCTTCCTGGCTTGCTGGGAGCTGGTTCTATTACCAACCCTATTTTATAGGTGAGAATACTGAGACCCGGGAAGGCACAGTGCCCAGCCACAGTCACATGACTGCCAGGAGGCCAGGTCAAGATTAGAATCCGTTCTTCCCACTTGCCAAGCTTATGTCTGTCTACTGCCCGACTCTGCGGACTTTAAGACTGGCACGAACCACCCACCGCTCCCCAGCGCCAGTTCTCACAGTCTGGGATTTGAGACTCATCGATTGATTATTGATGGATGAATCTGCGGTCTGGCTCTGGCATCACTCAGTCAGGCCCCGGGCAAGGGCAGGGATGGGAATGAGGTGGGGGTTTTCCAACCCCAGAAAAGGCCCTCAGGCTGTGCCTGTCCCCAGATTCTGGCTTCTGGCGTCCACCACTGTCAACTTCACCGCCCCTGGATTTAAAGTCACAGTGACAATTAATCACCTGATGACATGGAGGGCAGGCTGCAGAGGAGTTAATTAATTAGGGAAATTTCTCCCAGTCCTTTGAAGGTGAAATGTGTGGGGAGGGGATAGGACCAGGGACAGTTATTAGTCAAGCTGAACAGGCTGACTCCGAGAGAAGACTCAAGAAGTATGCCGGGCAGTTTAGGAAGGATGGAGAGCTCACCAGGGTATATCTCAGAGCACGCCCAAGGCTGCTTTCCTGAGCCCTGTCCCCGGCCTCGCTACTTCACTGTGGCTGGGCCTCACCTAGACAGAGGCCTCTGTGAGCCCAATGGAATCAGAAGGGCAAAGCTGGTACCTGCAGCCCCTCCCCAAATAAAGACGATCAGTCATAGCGGATGCTTTCCAGCTCCGTGGCAATGGTGTCGTGTCTGCACAGCCCCAACTCTTCAGCCATGCAGATGAGAAGGAACTCTATCAGAGTCGCGCAGACTTAGGGAAAGAAAATGATGGTGGAGAAGTGGGCGCCTCTAGCTTCCTCAATCCCCTGTCCTCTGCCATTGTGGCCCTGGGTGGAGGTTGGGGAAGGGGTAATTTTGGGCTTCCTGGGACTCCAAGTGATCTGCCAGACAAGGCAGCAATCACAGAGGCCATCAAGGAGCTGTCCATTCTCAGCCGTATATGGGACAGGCTGGCAACTTGGTCGTGAGAGTGTGGGAACCAGGAAACCCCTCCCGCTGGACCCCATCTGGAAGGTTCCCATCCATCCAAATGTATCCAACCTGCAGCCCACAGTGTGTGTGTGGGTAACTACAAGTACTTCTTGAGTACGGATTTATAGATGACAACATTGTATCACAGTATCAAAAGGTTGGACTCCCCTCATTGTTTCCTGCAACATCCACACAGAAAAATCCCATGGACAGCACAAAGGGCCAGCCAGGGATCAGGAAGGTTCAGGAGGTGGTGTCCTCCTGAAGAAAGAAAGCTGTCATTTCAATGGGCTTATTGTATAGCCTGAGCAAAGGAACAGAGCTCAGAACACCTGGAGAAGGGTGAAATGCTGGGCAGGTAACAGCAGTGTGGAGTGAATGGTGAGGGACCCGGGGAGGGCTAGATGAGACCAGAGAACAGAGGTGTGGTGGTAGCAGGCGGCCTTAAAGGGGGGCGGGGGACTGGACCTTGCTCTCACGCCGTGGGCTGTCCTCTGGGATTTGTATCCTAGACTGTGACGACTGGAGACCTCTGGGCTTTTGGAAAGGCACCATGGCAGCTGGGAATCATGGATTTGCTGGGGGTAGATGGGAAACTAGCGAGGAGGCATTTTTTATGGTATGAGAGACATGATAGTGTCGTCAAAACACGGAGAAAGGGCAAGGGGATGGTGGACACTCTGGACATGGCACTGGACACACCCCACTCATCTGCTCTTTTCCATCTCCCGAATTCCTGGGTGACTTGGGGCTGATAAAGCCCAGGTGAGCAGATCCAGAATCCCACCACTAGCCGCCATGTACCCCTCCCCCCACACCACCCCTTGAAATCTCCTCCCCTAAGGAAGGTCAGCAGTCTGGGTACACTGCTGTGCTCAACCCAGGGAACCTTAGGGGGAAAACTGTGAGAAGCAGTGCACAGCCTGCACACACACACACACACACACACACACACACACACACACACACACACACTTGGCGCTTCCCCATCCCTGCCCCCATCAGTCATTTGTACTACAGGAAGAGAACCTAATCCCAAATCTGAAAAACTATGTGATAGAGGCTTTACAGTATTAGAAGGCAAACAGTGGCAGGTGTAATTAGGAGAAAAATTTGTCCTGCTCTCGACTTGGGGGAGAGAAGGGAAGATCTGGCATTGCAATCTCCTCGTGTTTACCCAGCGTGCGCACGCACGCCGGGGAGCGGGCGCTGGCCACCGGCAGATTAATATTTGATGCAAGGAAGAGAAACGCATGCTGTTCATGTTTATTTAGGATATTGTGAAATACAGTGAAATTTGCAATTTTATTGGATTTGGGGGGGACGGTGTTTTGGAGAAGTCTTAAGCCGCATGGTAGGACACGCGCATCTCTCTGGAGCATAGCGGCACCAGCTTTGGCGTTGAGTCCCCGCCACCCCCCTTCCTAAATCCAAACTTCTAGTTCTTATTCCCCTCCTGAAATGAGAGAGGATTGGCCCCAGGGGTATCGGGGGGAATAAGACAGAAATCTCAGCTGGGCCTCTTAATTTGGAGTTTAGTGGCATGTGGCTGGCACAGAGAGCGGCCATCTCTGGGGGTTCTTGTCAATTATGCCAGGGCTGGAAGCCAAAGTTGAGCAGCTTGAAGCACCAGTGACCCTGGCTGGGCTTTCGGGGTAAGGTGGAGTGGGGGAGTGGGGAGAGAGGAGAGGAATGTGGAATAAAGCAGTTTTCTTTGTAGCTAAGAAACCGATTGGTGGAAAGAGCCTTAGAAGGCACAAGCTACCAGCCAGGACAAGCTTCTCCCATCTCCTCTCACGCCAGAGCCAGCCAGTCTGCACTTCCATAGCAGGCAGACTCTTTACCCTGCCCCAAAGTCAGACACTGACTGGTGGAAAACTCCTTACACTTTCCAGGCTGCATAGACTGGATGGAGAGGGGACAAGGATCAGGTCAAACCATAGGCTCACAAGTATGCTCAAAGAAAGGATCTAGATAGGAAGATAGAGGGATAGGCCCGTAATCCCAGCACAAGGGAGGCTGAGGTAGGAGGGTCACTTCAAGTTCCAGGCCAGCCTAGTTTGTAAAATGAGACCCTGTCTCAAAAAAAAAAAAAAGAGCCTACAAAATGGCTTAGTGGATAAGGTGCCTGCCGACAAGCCTGAGGACCTGAGTTCAATACCTGGGCCCTACATATTCAAGGAGAGCCGTGACTCCCAGCAGCTGTCCCCTGACTTCCACACTTGCCCTGTGGAACAGATGCTTGAAAATAAATAGACACACTACATAGACATTTTTAAAAATAAACAAGCTCAATAGTTTATAGATAAAAGATGTAAGGTAGATACTTCCACGCACACTGTATTTGAGGGACTGCATAAACACTGGTTACTATGGTGTGTCTAGATCTAGGAACTTGGTGCCTACAAGCCCGAGGGGCCCGGGGGTCGAGCGTTGATTTCCATTGATCATAACTTGTGCACTTTGAGTTTTTTCTCATGTCCATGTACTGTTCTTCCAGTGACGATGGTCCTAAGGGTTGAACCCAGAGCCTTAAACAAGCCTGGGAAATATTCTACCGTTGAGCTGTATTGACAGGCCAGCCCTCTTCGTGCACCTTATTTTGAGACAGGGTCTCACTAGGTTGTACCAGCTGACCTTGAGCTCATTTCATAGTCCAGGCTTTGACCTTTTGATCCTCCAGGTCAGCTTCCTAAGTAACGGGACAATATGGGTGCACCACCATGCCGGCCACCACACCTGGCTTCACTTGCTTTGGTTATTTTCTTTTTAAGATTGGGTCTTGTTACATAGCCCAGCTGGGTTTTAAACTCTGGTTCCTCCTGCCTCCATCTCCTGAGAGCTGGAGTTACAAGAATGTGCCACCGTAACCAGACTGTTTCCTTTTTAAAAAGAAAATGCTTTCTAGCCAAAGAACAGGTTAAGGTAAAGAGGAAGAAGCCGGGTGGTGGTGGCGCACACCTTTAATCCCAGCACTTGGGAGGCAGAGCCAGGCAGATCTCTGTGAATTCAGGCCAGCCTGGTCTACAGATTGAGATCCAGGACAGGCACCAAAACTACACAGAGAAACCCTGTCTCGAAAAACAAAACAAAACAAAAGTAAAGAGGAAGAGGTTTGGCATGAAAAAACAATAGGATGGGAACTATGGGGGCTGGTGGGGAAAGACACAAAGGGCCAGAAACGCAGGTGAGCAGATTCACATGCCCTGTCTCCTCACATGTGCACCCTCATGCGCACAGAGGAATCCTGTGGGTGTATAAACTGAGCCAAGCTCTCCTTAGAGCTCCTTAGAGCTCCTGCCACTGCCTAATTCTACTCAAGGAAGAGCCTGAAGTAGAAACCACACAGGAACCCTCCCTGCTAGCTCACTCTAGACCATGCTTAGCTTTCTTATGCAGCCCAGGACCACCTGCCTAGGGGATGGTGCCTCCCACAGTGGGCTGAACCTTCCTACATCAGTTAGCAATCAAGGCACACACACCCAGACATGCCTACAGGTCTACCTGATCTGGGAAGGCCCTCTACTGAGACTCCCTTTTCAGATGATTCTAAGCTGTGTCAAGTCAACCAATAAAGCTGACTAGGACAGGTTCGTGTCTGTATATGTATGTGTGAGCACTGGAGAACATTTATACTCACAACACCCTCTGAGGCATGGGTACCTGACACATGCTCCCTACCCCTGCCCCAGCCCTCGGCACACTGACCCATCTAGTATATTTGCTCATAAATCTGTCTACTTCCCTCAACTGTGAGTAGAGATTTTTGTCCTTTTTTTTTAAAAAAAAAAAAAACTTCAATATTGCCAAGCATAACCCACGGCACACAATAGGTGCTCAGTCAATGTTCGCTGGACTGAACTGACTTCAGTTTCCTGATGTGTCTTGACAAATAGGGGAGGTAAGGAATCTCAATGCTCATAGAGGGTCCATGCCTATGTGTCTGGGGTGAGTCTTTTTATTTATGTGTCTGTGCATGTCGACGCGCCCTGGCATAAACTAATTCCAGCCACAGGAAAGGAATGTGCGTGCGTGCGTGTGCGTGTGCATGTGCGTGTGTGTGTGTGTGTGTGTGTGTGTGTGCGTGTGTGTGTGTGTGTGTGTGTGCGCGCGTGCGTGCACGACAGCTCCAGCCACCTTCCCATGCATGCTCACAGCCCAGCGACTCCCAGCTTCAGCTCAGTCAGGTTTCTTCCCTGGAAACCTGGAGCCGCTAAAATTAGTATGAAAATGGTCATGTTCGGTTAAAAGGAAGGGGGGTGGGCAGAGATGAGGGTGCCCATGAGTGCTATTTTATTTCTCAGTGAGAGGATAAAGTGATTTTTCCTACATAATTTTTGATGTAGAGGCTAAATTAGGCCGGAGAAGAGGGACAGAGCAACTTTCGCCCTTATTAGTATTCTGGCCGCGTGGGCCCAGCCACGGCAGTTATGTATTTTTGCAAGTATGCATATAATTTATTGTGGAGAACACAATTTACATGGTAGTCGATGCCTGTTTTATAGCCTCACAAATAGATGTATGAACTCAAGCATATAATGGCCCAACCAGCAGGCGCAAATACGTTCTAAATCTTCTAAATGTGCTTCACAAAAATGTAACTGAGGAATATAAAACAGATCAATTCTTGCATGTTATATATTGGTTTTTGATTTACAAATCTAATCTGGGACATTTCTTCAGAAATGAGGGGACTTCCCCGCCCCCTTCCTTCCCCTCCTCTTTTTCCACCAACTTCTCTGGCACAGACCTTGTCTGTTGGTCAGGTCTGTAGGTACTACCACCTCCAGGACACGCACAGGTGACCGTGTGGGTGGGGCACACGCTCTGCCCAGCTGCCCATGTGTACACATGTCTGCATGCTCAGGGGCTCCAGACCTTGGGTGGAAGGGACAGAGTGGATATCCTTCCTTGGGGTGATCTTTCTCATTGGAGGCTGAACGTTTGTAGGGAGGCACTGTTGTGGGGACCCAGTAGGGACACGGTCATCTCTCAGATTCCACCCAAAGGGCCTAGGACTCAAGACTGGCTTCCTGTCCAACTATAAATGGAAAAGAAATGGACATTTGTTGAATTGCGTTTTTAATTCTGCATCTAAGATATTTTTATCAGTTTATCTTCATGTATGTTGATTCTTATTATAAAATAGCCACCCTGTCATTAAGCAAATAACGGACACATAAACTGTGGTGAACAAATGGAGTACAATACAGCAAAGCAAATGAGCCAATTTTTGCTCTGTGAAACAACATGGAGGAATCTCACACAACAAGGTGACATAGGGATAAGATGCAGGGCAGGAGGAAAGTGCCTTTCTAACACACATATGTAGATGTAACCAACCTTCTTATTAAATAAGAAACAGAACCAATGCAAAGAAGAAAGCCAAGAGGTCAGAGCTAAGAGCTAAAACCTTACCCTTCCTCCTGCGGTGGTCCTACCTCTCTGAACCAGAGCTACTTTCTGTGTTAAAGTCCTTATATAGAATTTCTGTTCTGCCTTCTTATTGGTTGTAAACCCAACCACATGACTGCCTCGTCACTGCCTGTCTGTATAGACCTCTAGGTTTTCCATGATTGGTATTGAGATTAAAGGCATGTGTATCCAATAATGGCTGTATCCCTGAACACACAGAGACTTACCTAGCTCTGCCTACCAACTGCTGGGATTACAAGTATACGCCACCACTGCCCTGCTTTCCTATGGCTTGCTAATAGCTCTGACCCCGGGCAACTTTATTTATTAACATACAAATAACATTTTAGTACAAAATAAAATATCACCATACACATAAGCTCCTGGGTTTGGTACACAGCATTTTTTTTTCAATGAGGGCTGACAAGATGGCTCAGCGGGTAAAGACACCTGCCTGCCATCAAGCCTGACAATCTGAGCTCAAACCAGGGTGGAAGGAGAGAACCAACTCCTGCAAGCTGTCCTTTACACAGGCACTGGACTATGCACACACATGAGCACATGTGTGCACACACAATAAATAAATGAATTAAACAAATATAATAAAAAAGAGATGTTATTGGGACTGGAGATATGGCTCAGCAGTTAAGAGCACTTGTTGCTCTTGCAAAGGACCTGGATTGATTCCCAGCACCCACGTGGCAGCTCATACGACTGTCTGTTACTCCAATTCAGGGGATCCAACATCCTCTACTGACCTCCATGGGCACGAAGCATACCTGTGGTATACATGCATACACAGAGGCAAAACATTCATACACACAAAATAAAATAAATATTTTAAAATGAGGTGTTATTTTAAAAAAATGAAATGAAAAAAGGAAGAAAGAAATGTAAGAAGCCAGACCCTATGGAGGGTGCCTGCTAAGACAAAGTCTGAGAAGTGAGTGCCATCAAAACACAGTGTGTAGATATATGAAGATGTAGTGATGAAATGCATTATTATATATAATCAATACAGAGCCCGAAAGCACGGTGGCTCATTTGCTATGCAGAGGTGTTCCTTGCTCGTCTAGAGAAATGCTACTGTTAGACTTTCAGAGAGCCAGCATTGTGTTTTGCGGATTTTTGTATAGTTTTTCTTTTTTCTTCCTCACAGTGTTGGGGCTAGACCTCAGGGTCTTGTGCACACGGGGCAACTGTTCTGCCATGGAGCTGTGTCCCCAGCCCTACCTTATTTGTTTTCTGTTTCATTTGCCTCCTTCTTTTGTTTATTTTTGTGTTTTGTTGTGTTTTGTTTTTTCTTGCTTTGGGCTTAGTTCACTCTTTCTCTTGTAGGGTGGAAGGTTGGGACTGCCTTGACATCTGGTTTGATGTGGACACTTGTAGCTATAAGTGTCCCTCTGAGGGCTGCTTTGGCTGCACCCACAGGCCCTACAGGCCCCACAGGCTCTGTTTCACTCTTATCCATCATGTGCATTTTATCATGCCTCTTGCAATTGGTTGTTTGGCCTACTGGTTTTGTGTTGTTTACTTTCCACATATTTATAACTTTTCCAAATTCCTTTCTGCTTTTGATTTCTGATTTCATTTCACACTGTCATCAGAGACTTTGACTTACGTGATTTCAATGTTTTTAAATTCATTAGCGTCTAATTTGCAGCCTAAGACACAATCTGTCCTGGAGAATGATCGATTTACACTTGGGAAGGTGTGTTCTGTTGGTGTTTGGGAGAATCAATTATTAGACTACTAGTATTTTCTAAGCAAATCTTCCTTCCTTCCATTCTCATTCTGTCTGTCTCTGTCTGTCTGTCTGTCTCTGTCTGCCTGTCTCTCTCTCTCTCTCTCTCTCTCTCTCTCTCTCTCTCTCTCTCTCTCTCTCTCTCTTCTTTAGTTGGCCCCCAACTCCTTATATTGCTTAGAATGACCTTGAGTTTTAAATTTTTTAAATTATTTATGTGTGTTTGGAGGGCTATATGCACATGGAATGGCAGGTGCCTACCTGTGTGCCTAGGGGCAAAAGAAGACATCAAGTGCCCTCTTCTACCACTCTCTACCTATTCCTTTGAAGCAGGGTCTCTCCCTGAATCTAGAGCTCAAATTCTCACCCAGGCTGGAAGTCAGCAAGCCCCAGAAATCCTCCTGTCTCTGCCCCATTCAGAGCCGGGGTTATAGGCGTTTTCAGGGATGCCCGGCTTGTTGCATGGGTGCTGGGATCTGAGCTCCACCCTCAGGACTGTGGAGCAAGCACTCTTAACCACCACGCCATCTCTTTAGCACCTGACCTTGAACTTCTGGCCTCCCTGCTCCTACTCCATGAGTGCTGAAATTACAAGCATGTACCACCATGCTGGAGGTGGAACTCAGGGCCTCCTGCATGCCAGGCAAGCACTCTGCTAACTGAACTACATCTGCACCTCTTACATCACCATTAGAAGGGGCTGTGTTAGATCTAGCCAGCCCCACGTGTTGCTCACATCCTTTTTTTTTTTTTCTTTTTTTCTTTTTCTGTGATGATCCTCAGCCTTGGTCTTTGGCCTTCACATTAATGGAGTTCTGTATCTCAACTGATTGGCGTTTATAATTTACAAGTCACAGCCCCAATTTCAGGGCCTCCAATGCAGGGCATGGGTGGGCAGCTGGGCCATCCTGATCTGTTCTCCAATGGAGGATAGCATGGTACCCTCACCCCCCACCAGGGTCTCAAACTCAGTGCAATGTCCTATCAGCTTCAAGTACGCCCCCCCCCCAGCCTTCCCTGGGGATCTTGCCCTGGGGGTGAGCTGAGCCCATAGCATCACTTCTAACCCTCTAGTCTTAAGCAAATGTGTGTTATTGACAAGGACCAATGCCTCAGACCCACGGGAATTGCCAAATCTTCCTCTGGTCCATGTTGAAATGTTGACAGAGTACAGAAAGCATCGACTTCGGCTTCCTCCGGCTGGATGCTTACAGCCCAAAGCTGCCTGCCTACGAGACCTTCTACAGAGGCTCCTCCTCCTCCATGTGCTGCACGCAATAAATGCTCTGAGGGTCCCATCAGAGCAAGCAGGGCCCCCTTGGTACCAACTTTCCTGTATGCTGTCTATGCGCTTGTCCATTCTTCATGCCCTTACAGGTTTACAGGACCAAGCTGTACTGGATGTGGCATTTCCATTTGTCGTGTAGGTAGGTGATGAGCAGAGACAGGAAGGGTCATTCTGATATTTATGCTCCCACCCCAGCTTCACTAACTCTGACTGAGCTGTGTGACTTCAGGCAATTCCTTTCCCTCTCTGAACTTCCGTTTCCTCACATACAAAAGGGAAAACCTCACAGTTGTTACCACTCTCTAGTCCCTGCTACAGACCCAATACTGCGCTGCTAGAACATCATTCAACCCTCCCAACAGCCTTGGAAGAAGTAAGCACCTGTGACAAAGAAGGAAACTGAGGCCAGTTAAGTGAAAAACAAAAAAACTTACCCCAGACCACAGGCATTCAATGACCATCACTCCCACGGCCCTGAACCTATAGCCCAGAAAACGACCTCTGACGTGTGGCCCTCCACTCTCCCTGTGTGTGCTTCTCTGCATTCACATATTTAATGAAGGGGCAGGAAGAGGGGAGGATGGACTGAGCCCCAGATGATGGCGGTCACTGAGATTCCATCAGTTTGCTGGGGGAGGGAGTGACAGGTTTGTGCCAAGGTATCTCCAGATGAGATTGCCTGATAACCTGAGGATCGCTTGCATGGGCCTCATCAAAAGGGGGTGGGGGGGGGGGCAGAAGAAACAATACGGACAAAATGGGAAAGGCTTGCTCCTGGGCTGGGTGGTGGGGTCTCTGGCGTTTGTTCAGGCCTCTCTCTAGTAGTTAAGGTTTAAAAAGTTTCGAAATAAAATATAAACTCAAACCTCCAGTATCCTGACTCCTGGGTGTTTCTGTCCCTCAGTGTCCCCAGGACAAAAGGGGCTCAGGCCTCCAGGTGAAAATGGCTGTATTGTCTGGAACGGGGTAAGGCTGCGTGGCCGCATGCGTTTCTTTCTTGGCCTAGGTGCCTTCCGGCAAAGAGACTTACTGTCCCCTCTAGTGTCTAGAAACGGAGACACCATTTTCTTTGACTTTGCAGAGCCTTTCTGAAAGGACGAGGAAGAAAGGGAGGGCTTTGCTTTAAATAATAGACAGACAGACAGACATAGCATGGGGGGAGGGGGCGGGAGGGGGGTTGTGCTCAGTTCCCTTCCCACATTAAGAAATATGCCCCAGCTGGAGGTCTCTACCTGCCAGGAAGAGCAGGCCCATGCTGGACTTCCAGGCCTATAGTCACAGCCAGCATCCCCATGGCAACAAGCTAGTTAGAGGGTCCTCAGCACAGCCCCCTGGGACCACTTATCTGCACCTCCCAGGAGGGCAGCGTTAATGGCCCTGTCCTCCTCCCTGTTGCAGCCCCCAGGCCTCCTGGGGACTCCTGTCCACACCCCCCACCAGACATTCTCCAGAACTCAGGGGACAAAGGCCCACGCCCGGCCAAAACACATCTCTCACATACACATATCTATTATAAACTCCTCTCACACATACCTCCCTCCCCACTTCCTTCCCCCCACCTCCTACACGTGTACACACACACACACACACACACACACAATTGCTCCCATTGGAAGCCAGTACTGTAGCTGAGCTCTGGATATGTCGGTTTGGGAGTGGGGTAATATAGTACTGGTCTCTTGTCCCTGGGTGATTGTGGGAGTCAAATGAATGAACAAGGCGTTTAGTACAGTGTTTGGCACTTCTCGATATTGCTGTAGCTATCAGGGGAGGAGGAACAGCCACTGCGGTTGGCCACCACCAGCATCGAGTGTTTACTGTGTGCCCAGCTCTTAAAAACAATGGTTATTTACTTTTTATTTTTATATCTGGATGTTTTGCCTGCATGTATGTCTGTGTACCACGTAAATCTATGCATGGTACCTATGGAGATCAGAAGAGAGCATCAGATCCCCTGGAATTGGAGTAGCAGATGATCGTAAGCTGCCATGTGGGTGCTGGGAACTGAACCCAGGTCCCCTGCAACAGCAGTCAGTGCTCTTAACTGCAGAGCCCTCTCTCAGGCCCAGTGCCCAGCTCCTTTAAGGCATGTGCTTGGTTATGGGGGGCAGAGATTGGAGCTTTCTGATTCACTGGCTGTTGAGGGCTCAGCCAGCAAAGGTGCCTGCTGCCAAGACAGGACCTGAGTTTGACCCCCAGAATCCACACAGTGGAGAGAACCCACTCTTACAAGTTGTCCTCTAACCCCCACACATGCAGTCATACACACACACACACACACACACACACACACACACACACACACTATATATATATATATATATGTATGTATGTATATGTATATATTTGTACATATATATACATACACTATATACAAAGTATTTTTTTAATTCACAGTAATTCCAGGATGTTGTGAATAGTTTCTCACTCTGCAAAGCATGCACCTTGCCCTGCCCCTGTCCACAGCCTCCATTTGGCTCTGCCTGCACAGTGGACTGCTGTGGAGGGCCAGGGCAGAATTTGGGACACCCTCAGCCTTGATATGACTTTGACCATCACAATCACCTGCTTCCCAAGCACCCTCAGGCAGCCTGTGGCACATCCTTCCTCTGGATCTCAGGCTCATGCTTTGCTCCCCTTGCCTCCCTGTCCCCCCCGCACCCCCCTGCCCCCATGCTAAGGCTGTGATGTGGAAAAGACCTACCTCCAAGTAGACATCTCACTGGGCAAGACAGAAGAGTGAGTATTCCAGCACATGAAGGAGAGATACACCGAGGGCAGAGAAGGCAGACCATGTTGGCATCTCCTGGCATCCCCAAGCCAAGGAGAAGGGCAGGATGATAGGATGTGAGTGAAGAGGCTGAGAGAAGGGGGAAGGGCAGAGTTCTGCAGAGCCAAGGACCCCCTGCAAGCATGCCCGGCCCACTAATACCAAGGCTCTCCTCCTAGTGTCCCCACCCATATAATTATCTGAGGAAATAGCGTCTTGATGAGGTGGAAAATGACCCCAGTGTCCCATAGGGTCCCCACTCATCATCCAGGTCTCTTTGAGAAGGTGGAGCCCAGCATGCTATTTGGAAGGGTCTGGTGCTTCCCCAGTCCTAGACTGTGGGAGCCAGAAAGGTCTGAGGGTGTTGTTTTGTATTAAGACAGTGTTTCAAGTAGCCCAGGCTGTCCTCAAACTCACTGTGTAGCTGAGGATAATCTTGAACTTTAGACTCTCTGCACAGGCATATGGAACATGCATAGTGATTCTCAGCCCCCAAGGACTTAAAAACACATCCCTGCTGGAGCTGCAGCCCAGATATACTGATGTAGTGAGATTGAGGTACAGCTGATGTGGAGATGCCAGGGGATCCCAATGTGCCTAGTTTATGAGGTTCTGGAGACCCAACACCGTGTTTTGTGTATACTAGACAAACCCTCTAACTGAGCACTTGGGAGGAGGCCGAGGCAGGCAGATCTCTGTGAGTCTGAGGTTAGCCTGCTGGACATAGAGCAGTGGTTCTCAACCTGTGTGTTGAGACCTCTTTGGGGGTCACATATCAGATATTTACATTACAATTCATAACAGCAGCAAAATTACGATTGTGAAGAAGCAATAAAATAATTTTATGGTTGGAGGAACTGTATGAGAGGGTCGTAGCATTAGGAAGGTTGAGAACCACTGACAGAGAAAGTTCCCCCTAAAGCTACATAATGAGACTTTGTTTAAAAAATAAATTAATTAATTAAAAACAACAAAACCACAACTGAGGAAGAATAGCGAGGTTAGGCAGGTTGGCTAGCATCTGGGTGGCGGTGTGCCAGTGAGACCTCCCTGGGTGAAGATGCAGGACTGGATGGTGTCTCGTTCTGTGAGGTTGCCAAAACTCTTGCAGGGGAACCAGGACATGGGGAAAGGGCTGCATGGTAGTCCTGGATGGTGGCACTGGATGGTGGCGCTGTGGTTGGACAGAAGTATCAACCAAGGAGGCTCAAGGTTAAAGGTCATCTGCCAGACTTTTGAGAAAGGTAATTGGACTAGCCTCTGATGGCTTCATGATTTGATGGGATGAGGAAGCCTGTGATTGTGCACAGCGGGGGCCGCCCTAGGAAGGCGTATCTTGTCCTCGGGCTCCTCTGCTCACCCTCTGCACCGGTCCACCGCGTGAGAACCTGTGCTCCCAGCTGTATTCGGCCTCACTACACGTGGGCCCAGAAGCAATGGACCATGTGACCATGGACTGAAGCCCCTAGAACTGGAAGCTAAAATAGGCATCTCAAGAGCCTTGGCTACATTCGCAAAGACTGTTCTCCTACAAGGTCCCATTCACAGGCACTGTGTTTCGAACATACCTTTTAATAACAACCATTCGACTCATTACAAGAACTTCTGGGACAGACTGCTTTTGGCATTGCCAGACTGAGGTGTGCCTTCCTCAGCCCTCTCCCCCTCTGCAGGTAAGCACACTCAGATCCTACACTAGCTGCTGGCCAGCAGGGGCCAGGGCAGAATTGTATGCGAATGCTGGGTCCTTTAGGGATCCAAGCACCCCTGTGGGCTTTCCCAGGCAGCAATCACTGTGCTGGAGCTGAGTTTCTGTTTCAGAAGCCCTTGGTGTCCCCAAGGGGGCCACACCTGCATCCTTGGAGGCCTGGGGCCTGCCTGGCAGATGTTGATATGATGCTGAGATGATGCAGATTTAGTGGGAGAAATTGAGGAGAAGGTTCTGGTCTGAGGGCCTGGCTGGCCCCAGGAGACTTCCTGTATATCTAAGGTCTCAGGCTGGGTCCTTGTCAAAGTCGTCCCCCTGTCTTACAGCATAGGCTGGGTATTTAACCAGCTCATGTCCAGGAGGGAGCTCAGCACCCTGTAGGTACCCTGTACCTTACCAACTAAACACAGAAAGGAACACTAGGGAAGCTTAAGGGAGGGTTCCAGGCAACCAGGGGTGAGGACCACTCTCTAATAATATCATGCCACCATCAGTGATGGATCATAAGTACCACCATCACACACTCACATACATAAACACACAGGTACACACATGAACACATACACACACATACATACATACATGTACACATGCATACACCCCACAAGGATTTGAGACAGCTTGAAAAACACACAACATGGCAAAATAAAAGTTTCATAAGTGGAAGATAAAAAATAGAGACAAAAGAATATGTAGGTAGAGATACCAACACTGGCATCATGCATTGAATACCTACTGTGTGCAGGACACAGACTGGTAAAGGCAGGAAGCCTGGTGAGAGGCTGGTCCCCTTAGGATCCCAGAGTTCCTGATTTGGAAAAGATCCTACAGGTGTCTGAACTCAATCTCCTACATAAAGCAGGGTGCTGCTCTCTGTTTCATTCATTCACCCATTCATTTGTTCATCTATTTAGCAGATCCTTGTTGGTTATCTACCAGGTGTAGCTGGTAAGCACTGAGGAGAACCAATATTTGCCCTTGGACGCCACTTCCAGCTATGACCCTGTCAGGCAGCGAGACACAGTTCAGGGGCTGCGGCCTAGGTCCTGTCCAGGTTTTCTGGAACAGGAAAGGCATCCATATTCACTTAGCATTCTTTTTAAAAATATTTTTATTATTATTATTATGTACATGCATATGTCTGCATATGAGTGAGGAGGACGGAGGGATGTCAAATCCCCTGGAGCTAGAGTTACAGGCCGTTGTGAGCTGCCAGATGTGGGTGCCGGGAGTTGAACTCAGGTCCTCTGGAAGAACAGTATGTGCTCTTAACCACTGAGCCATCCCTTCAGCCCTGACTCAGCCTTCTAACAGACTGTTTTCCATACTGTTTCATGAAGGAATCCATGAAGTGTAGTATGATCGTAGACTAAACACAAGTTTCTCTATTCCTTCGAAGCCTTACCTGTGAGGTGGGGGTGACAAAGATTTAAAGGACCTAATGTGTAAAGGTTGGTTTCTTAGTTGTTTGTTTTGTTTTTCAAGACAGGGTTTCTCTGTGTAGCCCTGGCTGTCCTGGAACTCACTCCGCAGACCAGAATAGCCTCGAACTCAGAGATCTGCCTCCCTTTGTGTGCCGGGATTAAAGGCGTGCACCACTGCCTCCTGACTGGTTTCTTAGTTTTGACAAGGATACCATGGACAACACAAGAAGTAACGAGTGGGGAAATGGGAGTTCTCACTGCGTTTGTGACTTTCCTGAATTCTAAGATCATTCTAAGGTAAAACGTTATTTTAAAAAATTAAAGGGCTGGCCTCATAACTTTGCTGTGAGGAACGGTCATGTGACAGGTATTGCAATTATGATTGAATTTTGACGTAAAACTGGACTGTTTTTCCTGATTTTGTTTGGATTTGAGAGGCTCTTACTGTGTAGCCCAGCCTGGTCTGGACTTCATAGTCAAAAATATTTTGAAAGGAAAAAAAAAAAAATAAGGACATTGTAAAGGAGATTTTTATTCCTATGGATTTTCAGACCAGCCTCTGACAAGTCCAGTGACTTGCTTGTGGTCATATGGATTGCAATAGCCAGCACCTGGATTCGAACACTGGCCTGAAGTGCTCCAAAGTCTTTTCACTGCACAAGGCTTGCTCCAGTCTCTCACCCTTCCCCTAACCCTCTCTTTGTGCCCCTCTTACTGATTGATCTTCTAACCTTCCCCCATGTATGCCACATCAGGCTCTTAGTACCTTTGATGACATAGAATTGTCACGAGGAACAGTGCTTAGAATAAGGAACTAGCCACCATAATGAGAAGTGACCAAATATGCTTTCCCGCGGCACCCATGGTAGATCTTCACCTCTGCCCAAGCACATGGGGCCACAGGAAGTCATTTCTATCCTGGACTCCAGCAGCTACCAGGTGCATCCAGAGAAACCATCCTGTGCTGAGGCCAAAGACCCTTGGTGCCTCCCACAGCTCAGCCAGGAATGCGTTGTCGGGCCTCAGTCCAAAGCCAAGTGGATGTCTCTTTTCCACACCATCCTGAGTTGTCCCGCATCATCTGGCTCTTGTCTACTCACCAGCAGCCTTCTTAGTGAGGAGCTCAGAACTGACCAGGGCTCTGCTGAGGCCCCTTGGAGTTGGGCCTATCTCCCTCCAGGAGCTGTGTACCTTGGCCACACACACACACACACACACACACACACACACACACACACACACACACGGAGCTAGGCAGTTTGGAATAGTCCTGCTTCCACTTCCAGTGGCAAAGAGATGGTAAGAAAGCAAGGTCCAAGTTTCTGGAAAGTTCCCATATTGGAAGGCTCAGCCCTCCAGTCTGTATGTAATATGGCCTTGGGCAATCCTCAAACCTTCCAGGCCTCAGCTTCCTCACTCTGAGGCATAGGGAGAGGGGTGACAGACCTATCCCTATTTGCCTCTCAAGCAGAGCCCCCCACACACTTTCCCTTAACATGGCACAGGCTACGTGGGACCACAGTACCAGTCCTCTTACAACTGTGATTTCTTCGGGGGCAGTAACTCTGCTTTATGGACCCTCATGCTCCCTGCTGCCTAACAAGATAAACTGCAGACAACACTCCCACAGCGCTTCTCTGGACCAGAGTCAGTCCTGAGAGGTACATACACCCTGTGATCCGTATAGAAAAGGAAGCTGCCCGGCAGAGGCATGCCTGGCCCTGCACCAGTCCATCAAAAGTGTCCAGTGTGTTTCTGCTAGCTAGGTGGAAGGGTACACAGGAAAATGAATGAGCAGACTGCTGGGTGGGTGGGTATATGGGAGAATGAATGAGTGTATGGGTGGGCAGATAGACCAGTAAATGAATGAGTGTGAGGTGAGTAGGTGGGATGGGTGGGCAGGTAGACAGATGAATGGGTGCGTGGACTGGTGGATGAGTGAACTGATGAGTGGGTGGGTGAATGGATGGAGGGGGTGTCAGGTTGGTAGATTGATGACAGACCTGTGGATGGGTGAGCAAGTGAATAGACAGGTACACAGACAATGGTTCTGGAACTTCCTGTGTTATCAAATCCCAGGAGTAAGCCGAGAGATAACCTATGGACCACGACAAGCAGGGAGGTGTTCTGAAACAGTAAAGGATTTCTAACCCAATGGAGAGAAGATAGCGGAAGCAGGGTCCCACCCACATCTCCGGCAGGCTGCCACCTCCTGGGCACTGACATTGCTGCCCCCAAGCCCAACACACGTACACACACCGAGCATCCCACCGTACGCCCGCAAAGGGGTGGTTGGCAGAGGTAGTGGGTGGGTGGTGACCTGATCCTCCATTGTCTCCTGTCACCTTCCTCTTGGCTGCTTGTTCTTTGCAATGTTACACTAGTCCTGCAACACTTGGATGCCCGAGCCAATTTTGTCATGCAAATGAATTCAGTCTATTGTAAATCCTTCACAAGGGCTGGCAAGTGTCACGAAGCCTTGGGGGTGGAGCTACCTGAGAATGGCTTCTCTGATGTCCCCTTCATTGCCACCACAGCAACATCTCAGACCTTTGCATTGGTCAGACCCTTGGCAAGGACCAGAACAGGCCTCGCTTATGGATCTTCTCTCATGATTGGTTAATCATCTGAGGCCTGGGGGCCCTGTACACAGCCACACAGTTAATTAGCCAGAGCTCAGCCAAGCCTCTCTGCTCCCAGCCAAACCTCTACCCGTGGGCTGAGCTGTTCTTGCCATAACCTCCATACAGAGACAATTGGCCTCCTGGATGGCCTGAGCTCACCCCTCCATCTACCTTCAACTGCAGAATAAGCCTGGGACCTCCCCGGGCCAGCCAATCATCCATCCCCTTAGCTCCGACAGGGGTAGGTCTGAAATGTAATCAGGGACCAGACTGGCCTTGAAAACTAGAAGGGCCCAGCGGACAGACAGTCCATGCTCTGGGATAGGTAACACTAAGAAAGACTGGCCAAAGCAAGGCCAGGCTGACAGCTACGACTGGTCAAGAACGGGGTGGGGGCAAATGCCAGGTGTTCTTCCTGGGAGAGCAGCCGGGACCCATGTCATCAGCAACAAAGGTAAGGAGAGAGATTACGCTGGGATATGGAGAAGATGATGAGTGATGAAGGCCAGCGCTGTCTAGACCTGAGGTGGAGGAACCCGGAAAGAATCCAGCTTGCCAGATTTTCTGCACTAGCCTCAGGTCATTCTCACAGGAATTCTGAGACTAAAGCCATCCCTACTTTATGGATTAGAAAACTGAGTTAAGGGAAATCATGAGCCTGGCCGCCAAGGCCACACATCTTGCCAGGGCGATTTAATTCTAAATCCATAGGCTGCAGGCTTTCCAGAGTCTATGCTCTTTCCTCTGCCGCTGCTACCAAATACTGCCATCAGATGTCACCACACAGAAGGGAGAAATGGGGGAGGGGGGGCTGAGTTGACAAAGGTAGAGAGATTTTCCAGGAAATGAGTTGCTCCGAACCCACCACCAACTTCTTCAAGCCCCTCCTAAGATGATCCCAACCAGCCAACCAGCTGGGCGGGATCTCTGCGAGTTCGAAGCCAGCCTGGTCTACAGAGTGAGTTCTAGGACAGCCAGGGCTACAACAAAGAAACAAAGAAACCTTGTCTGGGAAGACACACACACACACACACACAGAGAGAGAGAGAGAAGAGAGAGAGAGAGAGAGAGAGAGAGAGAGAGAGAGAGAGAGTCCCAACCCAGTGCTAGCCTGCAGCCACCTCCTGAATGCTCCTGCACAACACTCTGCCTGCTGGTCTCCAGGTCTTTATCCTCATTCTCTCCTCTTGGAATGCTCTTCCCCACCCTGTCTGCTTTCTGAGCACCAAGGCTTGACTCAAATGTCTCCTCTGCATTCTGGAGTTCTCTCATCCTCCCCTTCCATCCTAGTTGTTTGCCTCTCCTCACTAGTCCTCAAGGGCCAGGGTGGCTCCCAAGTACCTCCAGCATGCTCTGTGCCAGTGACCCACGCCCCCACCCCCCAGGCAGACCCTCCATAGTCCATTATGCCTGGGGTGCTCTTTCACCCTGATTTCTTCCCTATCACTAAGTTCCAATGCTGGTGATATGACCCTTGCATAATCCAAATTAATTCAAATGCTAAAAGCATCCTCATCGCCTAGGCTAGCCAAAGGTACTTTTGAGGGAGCTGTAGACCGGAATGGCCTTAGCTATGAGCTCAGGGCCTCCTGACCCAGCGGCAGGGCTTTGAGACCTCTCTGTCACCCATGCTGCATGCACCAGCTCTCTCCTGCCTCCCAGCCTCCCAGGCCACAGCATCCTGGAAGGCAGGGTGCTGTGAAGGAAGGCACCTCCCAGAAGCTGGGTGAACAGCCTTTTAAAGTCCAGCTATTCCTGGGAAGGCTCCTTCTCTGGCCTCAGTTTCTCACAAGGCAACCAAAAGGATGCCCCGGAGTGCCGAAATTACAGCTATGAAGTAGCAAAAAAAAAAAAAAAAAAAAAAAAGATTTTATGGTTGGGGGTCACCACAGCATGAGGGACTATATTTAAAGGGTTGCAGCATTAGGAAGGTTGAGAACCACCGACTTAGATGAACAAGGGAGCGCTGAACCTAAGAGGCTGTAAGGAACAGTCAGTCACTGTAAAGAGAGAGGCAGAGTTACTGAGCACTTAGAATGTGCAGGCCTTGTGCTCACAGAATGCCCAGGTACACCATCATAGCAGGCCTTTCAGCTTCTCTATGAAGCGGAGTATCAGACCCATTTCACAGAGGAGCCAGTGAAGGCCATCTTCCCAAGCTGTCCAGAGCCCAAAGCCTGGCCCTACTTCTGCTCAATGGCTTGGTCCTTTAGAGTTTGTCTTCAGAATGCAGTGAGCCTCTCTGGGGCTGGTTTGATCTAGGGTTCGAGGCGGGACAGAAGGAAGGGGCACCCTGGACAAGAGAAAGGAAGCCGACCAGGTGGTCTGCACCTAGTTCCCACCTGACCGGCCATGTGGTCCACAGTGTCTGGCTCTTCATGGCCACTCAACGAAATGGTGACTGGGGGCCAAGGTACATGCCAGTAACCCTAGCTGTCAGGACATTGCAACAAGATCGTAAGCTTGAGGCCAACATGTGTTACGTAGCCAGTTAAAAGACAACCCCGGCTACATGGTAGAACCCTGTCTTAGCCCTTCTCACATACCACCACCACAGCCAAAACAAAACAAAACAAAACAACCCATAAGCTGGCTTCTGCTCTCACATACATGCTGTGGCATGTGCACATGTGTGTACATACACACACATACAGACACCTATATACATGCTCCTATGTATACACACACACAAATAAATATGGCTAATACAGTTTTTTAAGGAGTACTAGAGGAAGGGAGAAAGGCAGAGCACATAGGTCCCAGGTGTCCTGTGATCCCTCTCACACCCCCACATGGACGGTGTTCTGGAACATGGTGCACTAACATCTCTCAGCAACTTCAGAACAAGACATCTGAAAGATCCATCTGAAGACTCGAGGATTGCAGGATCCCTCTCTGCCCTCCCTTACTGGGCAAACCAGTCCTCTCTTCGGGCCTCAATTTCCTCAACTGTAACAAGGCCAGAATGGATCCAAGAAACTGTCCTCACCACCCTACCCCACCCCCACGTATCTACCACAAACCCCTGGAGCTCAGCAAACCAAAGGGCGGCCCCTGCTCCCACCCTCACCACGAACACGCTGCAGGCCCCTTCCAAAAGCCTAGCCAGGGTGCCCTGCCCACACAGCCCCTGTCGGGCCATTCATCAGGGGCCACTGTGCACCGGGCTGCCCGCGGAATGAGGCTGCCTTCTGCTCCTGCTTCTGCGGGTATAATGTATGCCCCGCACCAGGCCCCAGTCACTCAATCCCAGCCGGTCTGCGGAGGCCGAGATAGTCCTTAATGAGAAGAGCCCGGCTTTATCTGCTTTCGACTTCAGCCATTATCTCCCCAAGTCTATAGACACGCAGTTACCTCTGACAATAATGCTCACAGGCAACAAATGCTGATGAGTTTTCTATGCAGTCCGCACAATAAGTCTATCAAAACAACCTCGGAAAATTATGAACCCCCGTGACAGACAAATACAACCAGCTTCGGCGTGAATTTAGAGCCCCCAACGCTACGTTTCTTTTAATTCTTCAGGCTTCCCTTATCTCTGCTGTCCCTCTTCTGGTGGGGAGATAACAGTAATTCTTCTCTGTGCTAGTTTTTTTTTTCCCCCTATCCACCCCACACCCCCCCTGCTTTTTTTTTTTTCCACCCACTGAGTGAGATGTTTTCCGTGTCTTTCTGCTTGCTAAAGATAAAGGGTTAAAGACCAACTTATGTTGGGTGCTGGGGAAGGGGGAGGGGGCACAGGAGAGGGGGTGAAGTAATCAGCATTCAAGAGATTGCTATCGGAGAAGCCTCGCAGAGAACAGTAATTTTGCTGGCTTCGGCGAGGGCTCTCTCCATCCCCCCCCCACCTTTTTTTATGAATGCACATAATGCCTGGAGTGTTGGGGGCAGATAAAAGAATTAGCAGCAGCCAGGGGGACGGAGGCCCAGAGAACAGGGGAGAATTAGAATGTCTATCTTTGTCTCTTCCGGCTCATCCAGCCAGCCGAGGCTCCCGGCTCGTAAACAATTTAATCTTTTTGCTACAGTTAAAATACAAAGGCAGCAAGCCTCCCTTCCTCCAAATGGAAAAGGGAGGAGGAGGAGGGATGAGAAGAGGATGTGGGGCTGGGGGGTGGGGGTGACGATGGAGAAAGAGAGAGAGGAAAGGGCTGACACCACCAACTTCGCCGCCGCCGCCGCTGGCTTAGTCTCTTGACCCTTGAGATCTTAATAGTGTCCCCTTACCACCCCGGCAGGGAACACACACAGCCCAGACCTAGCTTGGCCCAGCCTGCCTAAGGACTAAAGGTGCAGCCATTGGGGTCAGGGTTTTGTTTCTGTCTTCCTGGGAGGTGGCGCGTCTGCTCCTAGGGAGCCTCTTTCCTTGGGCAGGCATTGTCAAGGCCTGGTCCACTCCTCTTCCCTCCTCGGCTGCTTGTTCTCTCTCCTCAGAGCAGGGCTCAAGTCAGATGAAAGGGGCACAGCTTCTATTTCCCCCGAGACAGCAGGCTTGCAGGGTGGGCGTGACCACGTTCCCCAGCTGGCGCAAGGGCAGGGCTCCCTGCGGAGAATGGGGGATCCAGCTCTCCAGCTTCCGCCCGGCCTGAGTCAGGGGGGGAGAGGCAGGTACTAAAGAGCGCTCGCGCTCTCTCTCTCTCTCTCTCTCTCTCTCTCTCTCTCTCTCTCTCTCTCTCTCTCTCTCTCTCTCTCTCTCAGTGAAGAGATAAGGGAGCCAAATTCTGGACACGCTCGCTCGGAGCAGCCAGTGTCCGGAAGTGTTCACTGTACCCCCACACTGTGGTCATCTGTAGACATTCCACCCAGTCCCTTGTCACACGCAACAGGGAAAAAATTAGTTTTCATAGGGCCAAGTCGGAAGCTGACTTTTCCCTGCTTCACCCTGGTACTGTCTGGCGCGGGGGTGGGGTGGGGTGGGTGATGACTCCTGAGTATTAGCCTCGAGGTTCCTGCCCTCTCTTGCTTGGGAGCTCCTGGTGGTCTTCATCACCTCTGGAGGACCACGTCCAGTAGAAAACCTGGCAAAGCCTGCTGCCTGCTGCCTGAGTGCGTTGATAGATGAGAATCCAAGTGAATAAGTGAAATCAAATAAATCAAGGCCTGGGAAGAGGGTAAGTGTGAGGACGCACATTGAGAGAAAGGATGAGGAAGGAGCAGTAGGAAGGAGGGATGAGAGATCAGAAGGATGGAGAATGGCCTAGAGAGTTGGTCCTTCTCTCTGATGGCTCCATCAGCTGAGACACTGAGTTAATGGGGAGAATCAAATCAGACGCCAAGGCTCAACTGGTTGCACCCCAGCTGAGGCAAGGCCATAATCACATCACACCTTCAAGCCCTAGGCACAGCATCCTCCCCAGGAAGGTATGGGGGAAATCATGAGCCTGGAGTTGTGGGATCGAGGCTCACCTGCCGGCTCTTTCCTGGTGGCTCTGTAAATTTGAGTAGGTCCATTTTTCTGACCACTAGGTCTTCGTCTGCAAAATGAAAACGGTAGTGACTGAGAGGTTTGTGTTAGCACGTAGTAGGGATCTAACAAATTGCTGGTCCCACTACATAGAAGTAATAATACCTTGTGACAACAAGAATATTGGGCATAATAAGTCAGGGATGCTCCCTGGAGCTCCTGAGAGATTTCAATTTATTATTTTCTTAGTGATTCATCCTGCCACTTGACTCCATGGTAAAGAGAAGATGGACTAACCATCTCATGAGAGAGACAGCTGCTTCCTCCGACTTTCCTGCATCCCCTCAAACTGGAGAGTGGTGAGTTTAGAGACCCCACGGAGGTGGAGTGTTCTGCCAAATGAGGAGGGTGCAACAACCAGCTGGCTGTTTCTATGACTTTGTAGAGAGGATCTACACTTCACACCTACAATGGGAGCCATACCCTGCCCCCACTTCCCCTTTCAAGTCATACCCACCTTTATCCTTCTTACCCTTCACTCAAATGTCCCTCTGAAAATAACCCCCATGTGTTTCAAGAGACATAGGAGCAAAGCATAGGTATGAACACGGATTTTTATAAGTGGGGCTGAGTTTAATGTTTAGTGTTTGTATCTTATAACCAGACACCAGTCGCTCCTTTTGGTTTGGTTTTGTTTGTTTGTTGTTTTGTTTTGTTTTTTTGAGATAGTCCTGGCTGTCCTGGAACTCGCTCTGTAGACCAGGCTGGCCTTGAACTCAGAGATCCTCCCTCCTCCGCCTCTTGAGTGCTGGGATTAAAGGTGTGTGCCACCACCACTTGGCTTCAGTCATTCCTTTTTTTTTTTTTTTCCAGGGCTGGGGGGCAAGGTCTCATTTAGGCCAGGCTGGCTTTGAACTCACTGTATAACCTTTCATGCCTTTGCACTCTTAACTGGCCTCCTCTGTGTCCCAAGAGCTGGGATCATAGGCATGAATCACCACACCTAGCTTGATACCAGTTATTTCCAAATAAAAATTTAAAACAACAACAACAAAACCAGTTTCACCGTGCACCCCTGGCTGGTCTGGAACTCATTATGTAGACCAGGCTGGCTTCAAACTCACAGAACTCTGTCTTCTGTGTGGCTGCTATGCCCAGAACTTTTTTTTTTTTTTTTTTTTTTTTGGAGACAGGTTCTCACATAGCCCAAGCTGGCCTCAAACTTCCTAGGTAGTCAAGTGTCTTAGTTACTTTTCTATTCTTGTGACAAGATATTATGACCAAGGCAACTTCTAGAAGAGTTAGTTTATTTGGGGCTTACAGATTCAGAGGGTTAGAGTCCACGACCATCACGGAGCGAGCATGACAGCAGGCAGGCGGACGTGATGCAGAGCAGTAGTGGAGCAGTAGCTGAGAGCATACCTCTAGATTCACAAGCATTCACTAGGCAGAGAGAGCTAACTGGGAATGAGGTGGGCTTTTGAAACCTCAGGGCTCACCCTCAGTAACACAAACCTCCTTCAACAAGGCCACGCCTCTTAATCTTTCTCAAACAGGCCCACCAACTGAGGACCAAGTATTCAAATACATGAGCCAATGGGGACCATTCTCATTCAAACCACACCAAGAATGGCCTTGAACTCTCTTTTTTTTTTTTAAAAAAAAAGGTTTTTCAAGACAGTGTTTCTCTGTGTAACAGTCCTGGCTGTCCTGGATCTTGCTCTGTAGACCAGTCTGGCCTCGAACTCATCTGAGATCTGCCTACCTCTGCCTCCTGAGTGCTGGGTTAAAGGTGTGTGCCGCCGCCACCACCTAGCTGGCCTTGAACTTTTGATCTTCCAGTTTCTATCACTTGAGTGCTAGGATTACAGACATGATCCACCACACCTGAATTTTGGTTTGGTTTGGTATGGGGGATCAAACCCAAACTACCAAGCATGCTAGGCAAGCACTCTATCTATCTGCTGAGCTGTATCCCCAAATCCCTCCAAATAAACACCTTAAACATGTCATATTGGTCACCTTCTTACCCAAGACATCTCAACTTGTCCACATGTCAGAGTCACATGGGTTAGCTCTAAGGCTTCTTAGCTCTGTGCCCAAGCCTGGAGACTCTGAATCAGTCAGTATGTGTGTGAGCAAAGTGGACTTTGGACACGAGGGGTGGGAAAACAGGGGCTTAAAATATCCTGGGTAATTCCACTGGGCAGCCTGGTTTGGAGTCTTCTGCTGTTCACTGCCAACAAGTGTCATTTTATTCTTTCATTCGCTCAACAAATACTTTCTGAGTGTCTGGTATTTGTCTTTGTGGCTTCTGGGAAGAGATTTCAGAAGAGCAGGAGCTGAAGAACCATAAGGCACAAGAAAGAAGGCCTAAGGCTTACCCCGTCCTGTATAGATCCCCACTCCCCAGGTTCAACCCCAAGTCCACCAACCTTGTTCCCCTCTGAGACCCATGGGACTAGGTGTCTTTTCATTATTTAAGGACAGCACAAAAATACATATTAAGTCCAGGCATAGTGACATACAGTTTTAGTCCCAGCACACAGGAGGGAGAAGCAGGTGGATTTCCTTGAGCTGGAGGCCAGCCTGGTCTATATAGCGAGTTCCAAGCTGGTCAGGATTTCACAGTAAGATCCTGTGTCAAAACCAAACCACAAATATAAAGAGTCAACCAAGCATCCTGCCCTGCAGTAAAGATCTAATGTCCACATGATCCCCAGTCCTCACCAAATCTGTCAGCAGGAGCCTTTGCTCTGTGTGTTACTACTGAGGACATATAGGTGCTCACTGAAGTTCATAATGGAGCAGGTGGCCAGGGCTTCTTCCCCAAGCAATTCTGTACTGTCTAAGCAAAGGGCCTTGGAGTTCTATGTCCGTGTCATTAATCACATCCAATCATCATTCAGTCAGCCATTCATAAAACTGATACATGACCTACTATATGCAAGTTACTCAGCTGCGGGTGGGGGATAGATAAGAGCTGACTCCGAGGAATATAGAGCACAGGAGGGGATTCATGTGGTTGGACAAATGACTCAAAGGCGAGATCTGAGTGAGCAGCTCTGGGGTGGGGCAAGTCAGAGTTCATGGAGACTCCAATCTCCAAAATCCGGACATCCTTGGCAAACACGGAGGTCTTATTTCATCAGAGAGGTGAAGCATTTCAGCCAAGGTCACACAGCTGGGTGCACCATAAATAGGTGATGAATCTGCTGAGATTATTCACCAAGCCCAATTACGTCTTAACCACTAATAACTTGGCTCACGCTCCCCTAATGGGATTTCTTCCTTGGACATCAGCCTTCCCTTCCCCCTTCCACTGACATTGGCCAATTAGACAAGGGCAGGTGTTGTGATTGGGGTCACAGTGAGAGGAAGAGATGGAGAGGGCTACAGCTCACCCCCAGCCTCAGCTGAGGAAGAGGTGATCCGTCTCAGACACGCACAGCCTGTAATGAAGTCTGGGAGAAGCTTGCCCATGTCGGGAGAGGAGCAGGTTTAGACGTCGATCACTACCACTACCACCACCCCATGACACCTCTCCGCTTCCTATCTGAGACCAGCAGGCCTGGAGAGAGAGGCAGGACTACACAGAGACAGACACCCCGGGCAGGTGAATAAAGCTGAAGACAGCCAGACAAAGCAAGAAAACAAGCCTGGAGCTCAGTGGTAGCCTGCTTGGCTAGTGTCCAGGACAGGCCCTTTGGTCAGCTGCCCCCCCCCCCATTCCTACTGGGAAAGTGGCTGGGACACAGGAGACCTCAGGAATACAAGAGCGGCTGGAGGCAGACCCCGCTTTCCTCTCCTTGTGGGGAGCCTATAGGCTCAAGTAGCAAAGAGCCAGGCTCTGCTGAAGGCAAATAGGTCTGCAGGTAGGTCAGAGCACCTGTCCTGGGAGCCAGGGTCATGGACTCAACTACTGTGGACAGAAGCATGGTGCGTGTGCAGAGCAGGTACCACCATGACAACCACGCTTGTGTCAGCAGCCTCTGCTCCAACCAGAGCACAGTAAGGCTCTCTCCTCATCTCAGGAGAGTCCTCAGTCAGCTAATCTGGAGCCTTGCAGGCCCCAGAGCGCCAACCCTTTGGGTCTAACTTAAATCCCTTCGGCTGCAGCTTAGATCCAATTCCAGTGGTGAGCTGAGGCATGTAAGCAAAGAACAGGCATTTCAGGGTGCCAGCTTCACTCTGACCCGACCCCCCCCACACACACACACACACCAGCCTGGCCAGCTGGAGTTCTCTCTCCTCTCTCCTCTCTCTTCTCTCCTCTCTCCTCTCTCCTCTCTTCTCCTCTCCCCTCTCTCCTCCTCTCTCTCCCTCTTTTCTCTCTCCTCTCTCCTCTCTTCTTGCCCAGCCTGCGCCACCACCACCTGACCCTTTTTCTCTTCTTAAAAAAAGAGAGGAGGAGGCTGGGAGGCAGAGCCAGGTGGATCTTTATGAGTTCGAGGCCAGCCTGGTCTACAGAGCAAGATCCAGGAAAGGCACAAAGCTACACAGAGAAACCCTGTCTCGGAAAACAAAAATCCCACCTGCAAGGTCATTTGCTGCTGTGTTCTCCCTGAGTCAGAAAGCAGCCACTTTAACTTTCTTCCCTGCTTAATAAAGGATCTCTCTGAAAACAGTGTTTGAGTGCTGTTTATGCCTAATCCAGTTTGGGGAGCCCCCTCTGTGCAGGGGGTTTTCTTCTGTATATATGAGAACAATATTTTCTCTGTGTGGGCGGTGTTCCCAGCAAATGTTAACTGTGATGAGTTCTTGGCTACTAGCTGGGGAGCAGCTTCATCAGACTCCAAATGAGTGCAGGGTCCAGGCTTACGTAGCCATTAGCGTGGCAGAGGAAGAGAGAGAGAGGGACAAACAGCCTGTTTATTTCCATCTCTCCACTCCCCCATCACATGTACCTCCTGGTTGCAAGAAAAGAGGAAAAGAGAGTGGAAGGAAGGAAGCGGGGAGAGAGGGGTGGGGGAGAAAGAACTGTGCTAAACCAAACTGTCGAGCAATTACAGCTGGGGAAAAAAAGACACACATTAAATGGATGTTTCTGCACAAAAACCCCAGGCTGACAACATCTCTGGCCTTGTAAGGGGGAAAGGACTGTGCCTCGGTGTTTACATAGCCGAAATCAGGGAGAATTATGCTGTCATACCGGCAACTGTAGGAGGACAATTTTAAAATTACACCGTTCAACACCTTTAATGATTTGTAACAGAAGAGGTGTGGCTACTCCTATTAAATGTGTTGCCAAATCAATAAAAGGGATAATTGGAGTTGTTAGAGCAAATTATAGCAGCGTTTCTTCTGTTGCTGTACAATGTTGCCTTGTAAACTGCTATTACAGGCAGCACCGTATTTCTCTCTTATTTGGGCGCTTTGTAATGAGTTGGCATTTTGCGGCATAATAGTTCCACTTTCTTTTATGGAGCGCTCACTTTAACTTTTTCTCCTTTGTGCAGCCTATAATTTCCTTGCCCTCCCAGCCTCCCTGCCTGTTTTCAGAGGTGGCTGCGCTGCCTGTCAGGTGATAAACTATATTATTTCACATTATTTTCCAGCCTTTTCAATTGGCAGTCAGATGGCGTTGAGGGGTAGATGGGTCTGAACGGATGGGGCTGGGGGACGTGGCAAAAAGAGGAGCCAGGACCAGGAGGAGAGTTTTTAAAAAAAAAAATTCACACTGACAGAAAGGAAATGTAATGAGAGAGGAGAAGACTGGCCTTAGTCCTGGGGTGGGGGCTTGGCCCTTTAAACATAGGACTTTGGACAGAGCTGTGAGCTGCTAGTTGGGGGAGGGGAGACATTGCCCTGTCAGGTCTGAGCATCCCACAATATCTGACTTACCCTACTCATTGAAACAAGCTAATAATTATCCCAGAACTGAGAAGATATTGATCCTAACATCCCCCGCTCCCCACCACAGGAAAGGTGTAGGGCTCTAATCTGGGAACACCTTGTGACTCCTAGGTGGATGAGCCAAAGGGGACGGACAGACAATCCACTCCCCCTGCAGGGAAGGCTGACACCAATGGAACATCTGAGACATCATGTTGTCAGCAGAGACTGGAAAGAGCCACCACAGGCCTATTCCTGGGGACATATCAGTCGTCTCATATGAGCACTGACCCAAGAGTCCATAGCTGGATCCCTGACTTGATGGTGCTTCCTTGGCTCCCCCACACTCAAGCCTTGGCCCTCGGCTGGGAAGGAAAGAGTCCTTGGGCAGCTGGGGGGCTCATCCTGCTGTATACATCATTCAGTTTCTGGGACAGCAATAAAAGTCCTGGCCTAGACAAGCCTCACTCAGTCAGTCCCTGCGCTGGGCTACAGGACCATCAATCTGAATTACCAAGAGGTCTCAACAAGAGACAATTGGAAAAGAAATGCTGCTTTATTACTTCCACAGAGACGCCATCCCTGGAAGCCATCTGCTGCCAAGTGGTATGGTGGCAGGAGCGGCTTGGAGAGCAGATAAGACTTGATGGTGAACAAATAAGCCTCGTTTGCAGTGAGCAGCATCGATTTGCTTGCCAACCATGAGCCAAGTTCTAATTCGCTCTGGTAGGTTCCGTGAGCATCCTCCCATTCCCATCCTCCATGAGTCAAGCTAACTTTAGCCTAAAAAGGCATGTGAAAGTCGAGCTGCTCAGGTGCCTCGAGGAGAAGTTTGGATGACTGGGGTTCCAGGGCTTGCCACTAACCCGGGACAGATTTCCAGGGACAGACACCAGCTTTCCAATTTGAATACTGATTAGTCTCCTAAAATCCCGGCAAAGGGCAAGTATCCATGCAGACTGTCTTATAACTTTCCGCTGGAGCTGAGAATGTTCCTTATTTGGGGTTAGGCTCACTAGGCTTCAGCTCAGCTCAACCAACAGTTAGCTGTCCTGTGGTTGGTATGTAAAGTGAATAGAAAATCTCTTAATAATAAAAAAAAAATGACAATTAAAAAAAAAAAGAGTTAGCTGTCAGTTCATGCATGCACTTTTTTCCCTCAGTGTTGGGCACTGGGAAGAGGTCACCCAGCAAGAACTTGGCCAGCCGGCCAAACATTCAGGCCCTTAATTGTAGGTTTAGCCAATGCTAGCTCTCTCCAAGATTCCTAGCACTGCGCTGAGTGCCTGGTCAGTGAGACAGACACCATCTCGGCCTTCCTGGAGCTGATGACGGCAGCAACATCTGTAAACACAATGGTAGTCCTTACACTAGGATTGTGCAAGGAGTTCTTTTATGAGAGGCATTGGGCTATAGTAGAAAGAGCATGGAATAGTCTGGAAACCTGGCTTCCAGGCCTACACTTGAGGGCACGTTCTCCTATAGAGTCTCAGTGGAGTGTGTAGCTGAAGGACATATTTATTCATGCCAAAAATATATCACAGAGTCCTAGTGTGTGTTGGACACCTCAGTAGGTACTGGAGAAGCAATAATGGGGCGAGCATAGAACCCATGTCTATGGCGTTTCTAGTCTAGTTGCAAAGACAGACATCAAATAGTTATAGCACTATGTAATTACAGAATGTGATAAGTGCTAGGAAAAAGAAACACATGAGCTTATCCGTAATAACAACCTGGAAGCAACTCAGATGCCAGAGGGCTGGAGTGCAATGGCCTTAAATAAAGCTGGAGAGGTGGACAAGCATCCTGAGTGGAGAGGGACATGTCAAGATCTGGCCCTTGGTCCAAGCTTGCAAGATAAAGCCACAGAGGGCTTGTAAGCAGGAGAGTGGAGGAACCAATTTCCATATAAGGAATCCCACCTGCTGCAGCCGTCTCAAGCAGACTGGATCAGAGAGGTTCAATGCAGGAGCAGAGAGGCCAGCTGGGAGTCCCTTCACAGTGTTCAATGAAAGCATGCACAGTGGTGTACAGTAAACGAATGGAAGGACACTTGACATCATTTGTCATCAGAAAGACGTAAAGTCCTGCCACCGTGCTAGTCCACTCTGTGCCCATAAGAGTGATGCAAATGTAAGACACTGGCTAACTGGCAGGCTGGGAGGGGTGGGAGCTCTCACATGGTGCTAGAGGGATGTAAATTAATATAAACACTTTGAGCAGGGTCGGGCAAGGTAGTTATCTATTGACGCTAAGAACAAGAGCATTTTGTGACCTAGCCTAAGTTTCATTAAAAGACATGGACTTCATCTATGATAGACAAAAACAGGAAACAACAATACCCACACCAGCAATCCTCAAGCCAGAATTGTACTAAAGGGCTGACACCATCCTTTTTTTTTCCCACGAGAGGCATTGGGATGAGGTAGAAAGAGCATAAAATAGTCAGGAAATCCAGCTTCCAGGTCTGCACCTGAGGGCAAATGTCCAATAATTGTAGAGTGAGCAGATAAATGAGGTTCTATCCACATCATGGAACAACATTCAGCCATTAAAAAAGGAGCAACCTACAGAGGCACTCCATACACATAGATCTCATCCCAAAAGGCGACATGGTTCTTTTCACTCCAAATTCAGAAACAGGCAAGATGCAGCACGATTAGTTGCCTAGTATGCCCAAAGCCCCAGGTTCAATCCCCAGCACTGCAAAAAGTGAGAGTGGTAATGTCTGTCTGTAATCCCAGAGATGGGAGGTGGAGGCAGGAGGATCAGAAATTCAAGATTGTCCTTGGCCACAAAGCAAGTTCGAGATCAGTCCGGGCTACATGAGACTATCTCAATAAGCCAACAAATAAACAGGCAAGAGATATCCCTAGGAATTCCAGATGGGATGTCGTTACCCTGGAGCACAGTGCCAATGACACAGGTGTGAAAATCCTTCCAAGCAGTGTCCTGGGGATGGAATGAGATGGTGTCTAGGAGAGATGTCCACCCTCGCTGGCAGTGGCTTTCTTGCTGTGTACACAAGGGAAACAAAGAGCTGAGAATAGCTCAACACCTAATCCTGATTCCTCATACCACCTGGGAAGAGCACAGTGTAGTCAATGTGTGCCCGCAGGATGTGGCCTGTGGTTTTGCAAAAGCTTCAGGATGGACTGGAAGGCCTTTGACCAGCCTCAGAATCAACAAGATTGGGAGCACACAGTGCTTACCACTAGCAAAAAAAAAAAAAAAAAAAAAAAAAAAGCCTCTTGCTTCCAGCTGCCGTATTACCACTAGTGACTGTCCCCAAGTCCCTTTTTAGCCTAATTGTGTTGAATCAGACCATTTTCATGGGATAACGGGATTTCCACGGGTGACACAGAGTTGCAGCTAAGACTAGATGAGGCTGCTGCTGGTAAAATGGGATGAGAGGTGCTGGGGGGAGCCACAGAGAGCTTCCCAAACGCCCTTCCTAACAGCCCTGTGAAGTGGACATTCCAACAGATGACATCGGAGCTTAGAGGGAGGGGGCAGTCTTTGTGTTGAGCCCAAAGCCATTTCCACCACGCTGCAGCTGGCCTGCTGGTCCTGTGATGGCAGTCAAGGCCTGAACAGTATCTGGCATGGCAAAGCTGAGGCCACTGGACTCGGCAGGCATGGGCACAGACTGGCGAAGACCCTGGTTAACAACGTCTCATGGCAGCGCTTCTCCTCTTTATCCCCCCTAGGGGGAACCGTTTCATGGCTCACTCCTCTTGAGGGTCCCCTAGGGAGCAATGCCACTTAGAAGGGGCCAGTCCACAGAGCCACCAGTCATCACTGCTCTGAAAGTTTTTTGGGCCATGATCGTTCTTGTCGTGGTCGACGGTGTGGAATTGTGGGTCTAAATCAAGTTCCTATCTGAGAGCACAATGTGTCCCAAAAGGCTTTGAGGGAACCCTGAGTTTATTGAAGGGGACCCCCACACTCCACCTGCTCACACGGTGGGGAGGGTAGCTGGGTGGGAAGACCATTTATCAAGCTGTAACTACTGCCTCAGAAGAGGTCCATTCAAAGTCTGGGGATCTCGTGCCCTCAGTGGGTGAAGTGGGATTCTGTTTGTTCACAGGACAGTGAAGCCTTGAAATGAGCCTCCACAGCAGGGAGCAAACACCCAGCCAAGAGCAATGCCACAAGTCTCCATTCGAAGACCCCAGGGGTAAGATAAAATTTCACTCTACAATGTTCTTTAATCTCCATTCTGCACATGCCTCTGGAAGCGGAAGTTTGCTGAAATTCTTCCAAGTTCTTGCCCTATCCACAAACTTGCATCTACTTCAAGGAACACATCTGGAGTTGCAGGAGAGGGGCACTCTCGGTGAGTGCCAAAGGATTCTCACACTCTGTTCGCCTGGAGCACCCTAAAAGAACCTCATTCTTGCCTACATAGATAGCACCTGCAGCTTGTGCTCTTCAGGTCCTGATGGAGGGTTCACTAGTAACTGTTTCTTTTCCCCCTGGCCTGGGCATCTCTAGGGAGCCATCTACATGCATGCACTGTTCAAATATGCCTTCTTGGCTCTCACGGTGGGTCAAGGCTCCACTGAGGTCCAGCCATGTCTCAGTTCTGGACTTGGAAACCTCATGCATTCCTCTGAGGCTCTGGCTTCTGAAGATCAGAGTCCCCAAACCTTAAGATTCTTACTTTCAATTCACCCTGTCCCTCCATCAAGACAAGGGGTTCAAAGATGGGAGGGAAGTAAGAAGGAAGGTGAAATCAATGTGCATTTCAAGACAATTCTACCACAAAAGCACCTTTACTTGCTAGTAAACATTTCTTGAACACCTAGACTGTTGTAAGACTCAAGCTAGATTGTTGGGTGTAACGGTGCACCTTTGTAATTCCAGCACTCCAGAGACTGAGGCAGGAGGATTGAGAATTTGAGTCCCACCTGGGCTACATAGCCAGATCTTGTCTCAAAATATAAAGGGGATAGGGGAAATAAGGAAATAAGGAAAGAAGGAAGGAAAGAAGGAAAGGAAGGAAGGAAGGAAGGAAGGAGAGAGGGAGGAAGGGAGGGAGAGGGGGGAGGAACACACCATATACTAAACAAAGGAAAATGTAAAACTCTGCCTCTAGACTGCTGTGGTTCCAACCACAGCTCTGTCTGTCTGGCCCTGAGGCCCCAGGCAAGTCCCACAGCTCTAACTTTAGTCCCTTCAGCAGTAAAAGAGATTAGACATGTGACTTAGTGGACGTTTTCTTAATGTATGTATAGCACAATGCCTGACACAAAGTGGGAGCCTAATAAGTGTGTCCTAATAAGTGTGTGTGTCCTAAGAAGTGTGTCCTCCAACAAAAGAAGCCAGGATAGCTCAGAGGAGACTGGGTGGGTCTGGTTCCATGAAAGCTGCGAGGACATTGTTTTGTTATTGTTTGGGCTCTCCTTTCTCTCTCTCTCTCTCTCTCTCTCTCTCTCTCTCTCTCTCTCTCTCTCTCTCTCTCTCTCTCCTGTGTTTTTAAGCAGCCAGGACCAAGCACTCCCAAGGATCTTGGCATTGTGAATCTTAGCCCAGATTCTTTGCAAGCATGATCCATACACGCTATAAGAATTCAAAGAATGGTTACAATTCCAAGCGGAGAACACACTCGCCCTAAATGCTGCTTAGGTCACTGACGGATTGAGTGTGGGGTAGGCGATGGGGGTTCATATATTTAAAAGATCACTGGCTCCTCAGTGGTGAGTCAGGCCAAGGGCAGGCCAGGGAGGAAGCAGGAAGCTCCCTCCTGAAGGTGGTCTTAGTGGGAGAAAAGAGGGTGGGCATTCCTTCCCAGGTGCATTCTCACCCTCTCCTCGCTTCAAGCTAAATCCCTAGAAAGCCCCATCGCTGCACTACATAGGTTAGACTGTGGCAGGGTCGCCTTCATTGAGTCTGGGCTTTATCACCATGCCCTCGGCTTTTATTGAGGGCAGACACATGAAACGGCCGCAGGAAGATCACGGCCACGCCGGCTGTAAACCGCAGGAGGCTTTGTCCATTATGCTGCATGGAGCCCCTGAGCAATGCCTTCTTGTGTGTGATGACTGCCTGCTTCGACAAAGCAGTATAGAAAGGGCTGCTTCCATTGGGGGTGGAGGAGGAGTGACGCGCTTCTTCTCCCAGAGAGTGGGAATTCTGCAGTCCAGTATATTTCCCTTTTTACCCCAGTCGCCAAGAAGCTCATAGCTTCTAATTTCATGTTGCCTCAGCTCTATGCCTGAGCACCTACCTTTTCCTTCTTCTCATTGCTTTTCCATTTTAATTTCAATAACTCTTGTAAATGTGTCCTTTGAGAAAAGCTTTTATGAAAAGAATTCCCATCTCGGAGGCTGGTATACAATAGGCATTCAGTAAGTACTTGGTGAATGAATGAAGTAGTAACTGGAAAGGCCAAATTTTAATTCTGGTTGGCAGCCAGGTATGGCAATCCAGAGGCAGACACCTCGAGTGCCAGGGTACAGCCCACAAAACAATGAATGGGGCTGGAGACAGGTTCTCACGGAGCCAAGAGAGCTGGCCTTGAATGCTCAGTCCTCATTCATCCTTTGCCAGAGAGGCGGGATGGGATTATAGGTGTATGCCACCTGCCCAGTTTTGTGCTGTGGTGGAGACGGAACCTGGAGCTTTGCATGTGCTACTCACAAGGACTCTACCAAGTGAGCCACACCCTCAGCCCAACATGGGACATTTAAGGAATTAACAGAAAGAACTTCTATCAGTCAGCTTCACACTGCTATAATGAAATACCTACGGCGACTTATCAAGAAAAAAGGTTTTGGGGTCTGCAAAATGACTCAGTGGGTGAAGGCACTTGCTGCACGAGCCTGGTGACCCCAATCCTCAGACCCCACGTAAAGGTGAAAGGAAGTAACCGACTCTATAAAGTCATCCTTTGGCATCCACACAGGTGTTATGGCACACCAGACATGCATACACACCCACACCACAAGAAAATGTTTTTCAAATTCTTTCAGTTCTAAGTTGGTGGTTCTAGTCCATGGTCAATTGGTTTCATAATTTGGAGCCAAATTTAAACATCAAGACAGAATCATGTGGCAGAGCAAAAGTGCTCACTCTATGGCTAGGGATCAGAGAGGGTAAGAAGAAAGGGCTGGGACACTACAGTCCCTTTCCCAGGACACTACTGCCATGACCTGAGGACCTCTCTGCAGGTCCCACCTCTTAAAGCCTCTACCAGCCCCCTGGTGACACTACAGTTTTACACATGAGCCTTTAGGTCCATGCAAGCTCCCAACTACAGTGAGTCTCTTCTGGACTGAGGGAGGAAGAGCACCCTGTGAATGCTCAAAGCCTGAGTACTGTTCAGGAGATGCTGAGCCAGGGAAGGGAGGAAACAAAGGGGGCAGGGCGGGATCCGAGTCACCCTTAGCGACAACTATCCATCCCCTTGCTATTTGGCCTCACCTCAAGTCAGGTCATCTTGCATCCCAGCTCCTGTACAATCTTATGGACAACTGCGCTTTACAAACTCCATACAGTATAATCACCCAGTCGATGCTTGTATCAACCTGTGAAGGCAACAGTGTAGCATGGTCCCCATGTCCCAGATGGCAAGATCAGAGCTCCTGAGCTACTCTGTCCCTTACGGTCAGCTGTTAGCCATATAGAGCTATCATATATTGATTTGGGCTAGTACAAATTGAAATGTAAGTACAAAATACACAAAAGAATGTAAAATGACTCATTAATCATCTTTTATTGATAACATGTTGAAATGATAATGTCTTGGTTCTATTGAGTTGAATAAATACATTCTTGGGTTGTTGTTGTTGTTTTGGTTCTGGTTTTTTGTTTGTTTGTTTTTGTTTTTGTTTTTGTTTTTGTTTTTGAGACAGGGTTTCTCTGTGTTGTTTTGGTGCCTGTTCAGGATCTCGCTCTGTAGACCAGGCTGGCCTCAAACTCACAGAGATCCACCTGGCTCTGCCTCCTGAGTGCTGAGATTAAAGGCATACACCACCACTGCTTGGCTCAAATAAATACATTCTTTAAAAATTATTATCGTTATTATTTTATTATTATTGGAGTGTGTGTGTGTGTGTGTGTGTGTGTGTGTGTGTGTGTGTGTGTGTGCAGGCCAGGGCACATCTGTGGAGGGCAGAGGACAACTTTCCACCTGTTAAGGCAGGGCCTTTCTTGGTTCTGCTGTGCTGCGTACTCCAGGCTACATGGAGAGTTTAAAGCCAGTCTGGAATACACAATACCCTGTATCTAAACAAACACACACATAAACACATCAAATGCATTTACTTCCTAATCAAAAAGTGTTGTTTGTTCTTGGCACACGTTTTAGACTGAACCCAGAGCCCCACACACGTTAAACACACATCTCCCACCCCTGAGCTACATTCCTTAGCTCCTTATTTGTTCTTTCTCTCTTTTTAAGAAACATTTCTTTATTTACTTACTTATTATGTATTTGGGGGGGTAGTACAAGTGTGCCCCAGCACATGTGAAGGTTAGATGGTAACTCACAGGAGTCAGTTCTCTCCTCCTACCACGTAGATCCCAGGGATTCAACACAGCTTGTCGGGCTTGGTGGCAAATGCCTTTTGGACTCATTTTTTTTTTTTTACATTTTAATTTATTGTTTATTTTGTGTGCGTGTGAGTGGGCACACACTGGGAGATCAGACAACACTTGTGGGAGCTGATTCTATTTTTTCACCAATGTGGGCCCTGGGAATTGAACTCAGGTCCTCATGCTTGGTAGGACCAGCTGAGCCATCTGACTGGCCCCCCCCTTTTTTTTTTAATTATTAAGGATTTAAATGTGTTTCTCAAGTATATGACTGATGGGGATGCAAATCAGCATAAACTTTCTAGAAAACAACTTGATAACAGAGATTTTAATTTTTTTTTTTTTTTTTTTTTTTTTGAGACAGGGTTTCTCTGTGTAGTTTTGGTGCCTGTCCTGGATCTCACTCTGTAGACCAGGCTGGCCTCAAACTCACAGAGATCCGCTTGGCTCTGCCTCCCCTGGAATTAAAGGTGTGCGCCACCACCACCACCACCACCACCACCACACACACCCCACCCCCCCACCCCCCCACCCCCCACCCCCATCCTTAACATTTTTTCAGTTGCATAGCCTTTTACCTACTACACCATATGTCTCCTAAGGAAGTAATCAAAAATGTGGACCAGGAATTTTTTTTTTTTTGAGACAGGGTCTCACTGTGTAACTATAGCTAGCTTGGAACTCACTGTGTAGAGCAGCCCGTGAACTCACAGAGACCTGCCTGCCTCTGCTTCTGCCTCCTGAGTGCTGGAATCAAAAGTGTGCACCACCATGCCTGGCATGGATGGAGATCTTTGTACAAAGATGTATGGTATTGTTTATAACCGTGAAATATTCCTAGCAATTAGAGTAATAATCAAATAAATTTTTACATACCAATTTGATCATGCTAACCTAAAAATTGTGTTTGGAATCTTTAATAACAAAGGTTAATGTGCTTTTTATAATGTCAGAGGGGAAAGCACTCGAGAAGGTGTACATCATGCTGTGCTATGAACGACACAGGAAGCACATATAGATCTGCATAAAAATGTGAAAATGCAAAGACATTTTGCTAAATGTTTTTCTTCTGGGATTATGTACAATATACATTTCCTTTACTCTTTCCTATTTTCTACTGTTCTTAATTTAGCATACATTACTTTTATAATGAGGAGATTAATATTATAAAAACCTTAAACTCTCAACCCAATGAAAAAAATAAGCAAAGCATATGCATGTATGACACAGAAAAACAGTGACTATGGCAGAAAAGTGGTCTATAAATACAAAAATCTCCAGTCTCAGTAGTAATCAGGGAAATTAAAATAACAAAGGGATTTTTTAATGATATACCAGTTTAGAAAAAAAAAAAGGAGAAAATATGTAATGGCAAAGAAGTAATGAAATGGAGATTGTCTCCTGCACTTTGGGGGACAATTTTCATCTTGGTGGAGGACAGTGACAACTGTGAAAATGATAAAAGTACATTCTCCCGCATTTGCTAATTCCACTGTTAGGTATGAGCCCACGCGTGTAAGAGGCCTGTATTACCATTCTTAGGGAAGGAAGCATTGCCTACCGCATTTAATATAAAAAAAAAAGGGGGGGCGGGAGTGGGGAGAACAAGGGAATCTGTGGCTGATACGTAGAACTGAATTGTATTGCAAAATAAAAATTAAAAAAAAAACAACTGGAAACAAGCCACACGTCCACCAGTGGGAGAACTATGGTGAATCCATTTAGTGGAGGAATATTAGGGATGGAGTAGAACCGTATTTTCTGCCATAAAGTCAGGAGGAGGAATAGTCAGACCAGCACAGCAGAATGATCACGTTCAAGAAAAAAATCTCTATCTAGGTATGTGTGTACTTATGTATGCGAATTTGGGAAACTTTTACCTCACAGCTCTCTGAAGGCAGCATAGTGTGCCTGGAGTGGAAGCAGGCCAGTCTGGTCTACTGAATTCCAGGACAGCCAGGGCTGCATAGAGAAACCCTATCTCAAAAACCAAAACCATAGAGCTGACCTGTAAACGGGCAAGAGGGTCCAAAGGGAAGAGCACAGCAAGGGTAGGTGCCTGTCCATAACTGTCACAGCCCAAAGTGTCCTCTCTGCAATCACCTTGCTTCCGGTCAAGGGTAGAGTCTCCACTAGTCGCTCGTGTGAGCTGTCTGCCCTTCAAGCGCAGGCCGGCGGGTGAGATTGGACTCCAGCACAGTTAACGATCCTGCAGAGTGCCCGGCACAGAGCAACCATTAACCAGGACTTCTAGGCCTGATGGTTTACACCCATAAACCCAGAACTCCGGAGGCAGAGGCAGGAGGATTTCTGTGAGTTCCAGGTCAGCCTGAGCCACATAATTAAACCCCGTCTCAAAAGAATGAAAGAGAGACAGAGAGAGGAAGAGAGAGAGAAGGGGGGCAGCTGGTGTTGCTCATGTCTATAGTGGTCCTTCTACTGTAAACATTCTGGAGTGTTTGGTCTCCTGTAAGCAGGGCTCCACCCTCCTCAAAGGCAGCAGTAATACCCACTGTGACCAATGAGAGCCACTCCCCAGTACCCGAAAAGGGTAAAGCTCAGAATCCTCCCACGCTGCATCACAGCTGGTAGAATGCTTACTTGCCATGCACAAAGCCCCGGGTTTGATCCCCACCATGCACCATATAAACCAGGTGTGGTAGTGCTTACTTATAATTCTAGCACTCAGAAGGCAGAGGCAGACAAATCAGAAGTTCAAGGGCATCCTCAATAATATATGGAGCTTGAGGCTAGCCTGGGATGCATGAGACCCTCTCCAAAATAAACAACAACAACAACAAAATCCTAGAAGCTATGTGAAGAAACCGGAAGTACGTGTGCTTCTGAGTGTCATGGCCTTGAATCCTAATCTTGGCTGTTAGCACCCAGGAGATCTGCTGAAACCTCTGTGTTGCAGCCTCCTCACTAGTATGATAATATGATAGCACTTATGAGCCTCATTGGGGGATTGACAAGATAAACAAGGTAGCATGTGGGACCCAGGCTCCAAAGTTACTCCCCCTGATGGCTTAACAGGGATGGCAATGGAGAGTGCCCACCGAGCCTGGCTGTCTGGACCACAGCTAGACACCACTGCATACCTACCTACATGTGCCAGGTACTGCTCTAAGCATCTTACATGTGCTACCCTTTTTATCCTTTGTAACCTTGTTTGTTTCCCTCCCCCATGTAACTAGCCTCACTTCACAGATGGGGAAACTGAGTCTGAAAGCAGGGAAGGAACTCTCCTAAGGTCACAGAGCAGGAAATGGCAAAGCAAAGACATGAGGCCAGGTCTGTGTGTGAGCAAGGTGCATGAGTTTGCTAGGCCTCAAATTTCTGCCTTTACACACACACACACACACACACACACACACACACACACACACACACACGTAGCCTTGTCAGATGAAGGAAAAACAAGGGGCATTGCGCAGCAATGAGGCCCTGAACTGTGTCTGGGCTCCTGGTTCAGCATGGAGAACCCTTGTTTTGTCTCAACATACCAAAGCAGCCATCCTACTCAGTGGTAGAGCACTCACATAAGTAAATGCCCTGAGTTCAATCCCCAACACCACACAGATGCATGCATGCACATAAGCACACGAGTGTTTAAACATCCACACACGTTATGACTTCACCATCATAAATCAATAAAAATGTTTCAACTTTTCTATACTACTAAAAATTTCTATTATTTAAAACACACACGTAAGTACCCCCCCCCCAAAAAAAAAAACATACAAAACAAAACTAAAATCTCCAAAGGGCTAGGGATTCAGGGCTTAAGTGCTTGGGTCAATGAGAAGGCACATCTGTGCTGCCCTCTTGGGGCCAGCAGATGGCAGGGTGGGGGCAGAAGGCCAGAAACAGAAGGTCCTAGAAAGCAGCCACCACCTTCACCCTCTCCAGACTTGAAGTTCAGACAGGCCCAGTGGTCACCCAGTGGTACACTGGGCACCCTGTCTCCTCCTGGGCTTTCTGTGAGGGGTAAGCCATCTGATGGACTTTCTTTTTTTACCCAGATCTAGGTAAAGGTCGTTGACAGAGAAGAGGAAGCGGAGCCCGGGGACCCACTCATGCCTCTTATTGGCTGCCAGGAGCTGTGCTTTGGAGATGGGCTAGGGGTCTCCTTGAGAATCTGCTGTGTGAGAGCCGGAGGGACAAAGCCAGCTCACATGTGCACACGCTCACCAGGCTGGGCGCACATGCCCACTGGGGAATGCACAAAAGGCAGTTGGCCAGTGCTCCTGCCCAGGTGACTGTGGCTTTTCTCCCCCAGCCCAAGACCCTGAGGTTCCTTTGCAGACAATAAGAAGTCATCAGATGGTAAACATGCAGCTAGTCATGGAAAGCCTCACGCCCAGAGGCGTCACCGAATATGTGTGGCATTGGATACTAGAGCTAGAGAGAAAGACCACACTGTTCCTTTCTTACCTAATCAAACCTCCCGGTACGGACAGAGGTGAACCGGGGGTGGGGGGTGGGGGGTGGAGAGCTCTGCCTCACCATTATCTCTGCTCTTGTGGCACCTTCTGCTCCCCCCTCCCTCCATCCCTCCCTCCCCTGCCCTCCCTCCATCCCAGCTTTGCTCCCGCCTATGAAAAATCAGCAAATAAAAAGTTACATTAACCCCACCCTGACCTCACCGACATAATACACTGCAGGCTGATGCGCTGCCTTTGGAGGCTCACCGAGAACCTGTCAGTCTCCAATGTCCCGAGCACAGCCTGGGGAGCATTTACCGGATAATTAATATATTAAATGCATGAAAAATAGTTACATAGACTTCCCCCCCTCCCCACCCAGAGAAGGGGGTGGGATGCAAAAAAAAAAAAAAAAAAAAAAGACAGATTCAGGCTGTATACCATCAATATAAAAGCATCCCCCGAATAGCCATCATAAAAACTGTTCATAATTTTATAGCTTCATTCCTGTTGGAGCACCATAAAGACAAGTCATATTTTTTACACTCAGGATGCCCCATAAAAAAAAAAAAAGGATGGAACGAGAAAACGAGAAGTTGGCAGGAGGCGCGCTCACTCTCACCTGAGGCTGAGTGACAAGGAGGCCCCCACGTCTGTCCTGTGTGACCCCTTCCTTCCACCTTTTTCTTGGCCCAGCTGTGAATTCTGATGAGTCCATCAGAATAATTATTAATTGGATGATTTTACTACTTTGCATTTGGCCTCCCCCCATTTTTTTGCTGATTCCATATTTGTCTTTTATGACGACGGAAGTGGGGGTGGGGTGGAGTATGGCTCCAGGTCCAGGCCCTTCCATTCCTTTCCCTTTCTTTTGGGAGGCTAGGATGTGAGAAGTGGCACCGTGGAGCTGCTGAGTCCTCAGCTGATTCTGTTAGGGCTCTGGTGCAGAAAGGAGCGAGGACCTTGAGCAGGTCTTCTGTGGGAGATGTTAAGAGTTCTAGACCAACTGGTTGAGAAGGGGAAGAATAAGCTATGTGGCCTGGCTCCTGATAGGCTGAGTTTAAGCTGGGGTGGGATGAATACCTGAGGGTCACGGCACATGCAGGGTGCCCCGACTAGGGACGAGGCATCAAACACAGATCAGGCCTGACCAGCCCAGGAGGTGACCAGAGCAGCTAGAGCACAGGCAGATGTCCCTTTCCTGGTCAGCCCTGAGTGACCTCCAAAGACATAAATAGTACAATGGTCCAGCCCCTGCCATATACACACGCACACACCTTCACAGAGACCTGCACTTTTCTCTCTGACCCCACCCAAGAGGAAGCTGTGATTAGCTTCCTGACCCTGGAGTGGAGGAGGCTGTGAGGGCAAGGTTCCCCCTCTGAAGGAAACAGCAGGGACCCAGCCGCTCAGGGAAAACCAACGCAGAATCCCTTCACCTCTGCGAGGAGCTGTGGACGCATGGGGGAGACAGACACTCACAGAGAGATGCACTAGGAGAGCCTTGGCCGCCTGCCCCATCCACCTCGCAAACCCAGGATCCCTGAAGAACCAGAGACCGAGAGAGGGAGGGGTTATTCTGTGTGTGTGACTGTTGGCCGTGGTACTGAAGTGGGGTTTTCCAGGAGCTTGGGGAAAGGCCCTGGGCGGTCGGAACCTCTAACCTGCCTAGCCTGGCACACTCAGCCTCCCTGGGTATCTGCCACTCAGGTGGACTTAGGCTGACACCTTCTTGGCTAAGTTGAGACGATAGTGCCTTGGAGCCTCAGTTTATGCAGTTCACATACCTTTGCTCACTCTACTCTTCTGCAGAGGTGGGAGGGGTCCCCAGAAAGGCACCCTGACTTCTTAGTAAGGCAAAAGACCAGGGACTTCCCATTGATGAAAAGGTCTCCTCTGGTTATACAGGATCTCACTGATGACAAAGGACCTGTCACCCCAGTGGTATGGGGGTTCCCTAAGGGCATGTTGGTCTTCCCATCTCCGTGACACCATACTGCTTTCGTCAGATAGACATTTCCACAAAGGACTTTCTCTCCCTCATCCAGCTGGGATTTGATTATGCCTAGGTTTTTTTTATTATTATTATTATTCCTCAGGTTTAGTGTTCCCCTAATACACACTAGTGTTCCCCTAGAACAGAGGCTATATCTCCTTTGTCAGACTCAAGTTTCCTCCAAGGCAGGGGCTCAGTTTCCCCAGTCAGAGACATCCTTTACCCTGATCAGAAACTGGAGTTGTTTTTTTTTTTTTTTTTCCATCAGAATAGAACACCCACCAGCCCAGAGCCTGGGACTGTCTCATAAGTCTGGGACCCTGGTTAAAGGCATACAGTTTCTCCAGAAGATGGGGGAGGGGGAGGTAAAAACACAGTTCCTAAACAGGAGTGTGGGGTCCTCCAAAGACTGGAAACTCCCACTCCTCAGGCTTTCCCAAGGCAAGAGCCGTGTGTGTGTGTGTGTGGGTGTGTGTGTGTGTGTGTGTGTGTGTGTGTGTGTGTGTGTGTGTGTGTGTGCCTCCTTTGTTTGACCCTGCAGTGGAGAGAGCGCTCAGTCCCTGCTATGGTTGAGTCTGACGGCACCATCTGTGAACTGGACAAAGGGGAGCAGCATTATCAGCCCCCTCTGAGTGCCAGCCACAGCCCCAGGCCCTTCACACCCATTATCTCATGGCCTCACCACCACCCTGCCAGGCAGATAGCCTTATCCCTTTTGTGCATGTGAGACTGGCCTGATACTCAGGTCTCCAGCTCCAGCTCCCTCAGCCTGGTTGGTCCTGGCCTCCCCTGCCCCTCCTTTCTCCCCTCTCTTGCCTAACTCTACTGATCCATTCCAATAAAAAGCAGCCATGTGAACCAACTCAGGTCACAAACACAGGCTTCAAGCAAAGAAAGGGCGGCATGCCAAAGGAGGCTCCCCTCCTCCTTGGAAATTCAGCACCATGGACATAGGCAAGAGGGCCAGGCTAGCCTGTGGGGGGTCAGCATGCCCTTCGCATCTAGGCTGTAGCTCTTGTGTGTCTAGAAAGGGGGGGGGGGGGAGGGGGATGTAGGAAGGGGGGGTCACTGGGGAAGTTAGATTTGTTTATTACACTTTCATGATGGGGTGAAAACAGCATTGGAGTCTGTGCGTGTGTGTGTGTGTGTGTGTGTGTGTGTGTGTGTGTGTGTGTGTTAAAAACAAGTCCACTACCTCTTTCAAACCAAAACTAAAAATGGGGAGAGGGAATAAACATCCTCCTCCCCCAAAAGGAAAAGCATCAACTAATTTGAAAAATCTTTAAGAAACTCTGGGTCGTCATCCACTCGCCTCTCCCTGCTCCATAATTACACTGTGGTGCCTGATATTTTCATGGGACATTAAACCAGGAGTCAGGTGATGGGTTCCTTCCGTCTACGCCTATCCGTTAGCCGCCAGGCCCCCGCGGACCTTGACATTATTAATAGTCCTATTCATTAAGTATTACTCTTGTAGAATGAGTAGCATAATATTGGCCTGGAGATAGGAACAGGCAGAAGGAATAAGTCAAATTAATTTTCCGGAGCAAACGCCCCGGTTCTGTAAATGACATTCTGTACTGTTAGCATTTTAAATGTGGCACAAATGGCAGGAGACACAATTTGAAAGCAAAATACTAGAAGACATGGCTCAGGGTGGAACGTGGCAGCGGGAAAATCTAAGAGCGCCAGGGACCTGGGGGTGGGAGGGTCTGGCCCGTGTAGTGACGGGAGAGGAGGGATTTTTTTTTTAATGGGCATTTATTTTAAACGCAGTTGAGGGAGGAGGAAGGTAGACAGTGTAGGCAATGCATGTGACATTGTGAGTGTGTGGAGGGGTGTCTGCCGGAACAGAGGGGGGATCAATCACAGCTCCACCTCCCCAGCAGGGATGGTCCCCAGGAGCTGGAGCTGGGGGCTTTCTGCCTCTGACTCACTCAGCCGGATTTTTCCTTTGCAGTCTTTCTGGCCATGTCTAAGAAAGCTAACTCCTGCCTTTCATACTCAACATGAGGTTTGGTCTTTGAGGTAGATGAGGACACTCACTCACTCCCCTCTCTATACAGCATCATTGGCCATTTCTGGGATAAATATGACATTAGAATTTAGAGTATGGGGTATACACATGGTAGGGAAAGACCTGTACCTTCTGGGAGCTTAGAGTCCAGTGATACAATAGGGTTTGTGATTTGGGGAGCGGGGATAAAAAGGGATGGAGTACTCAAGCCAAAGAGACACCTTCCTGTTGGGAGGATCAAGGGCCACTTGCTAGAGTTATTGGTCTTTATCAGATTGGGAAACAATGTGAAGTTGGACACGGAATAATAAAGAAGGGCAGTCTGGATGAAGAGAGAAAACCAAGACTGGAGTGGGTGAGGCCAAGAGGGCTTTTACACAGGACAGAAGACCTGGCAGAGGCGGTGCTGGAGATAAGGCTGGACAGGCCACTCTCAGACAGTCCTGTGTGGTGGGCATCCCAGAAGCTAGTCTTGGAAGATGGTGTCTTCCCCAAAGGACACCCTTCTGCCTCGGTCTCCCCAAGACACATGGGCAAGTGCTTGCCAGGAGTAGGGAAGAGCAAGCCCATGCTGAGGATAGTTTTGGGTCCTGTACCCCAGTCAGTACCTGAGCAACCAGCATCATCAGAAATGACACTGTGCTTCAGCAAAGCTGGATTGTAAGTGTGTAAAAAAGCAAATGCTCTCTCAGATAAACATGGTGACCATGCCTCCACTAATCCCACAAGGAAGCCAGGAACAAGACTCCTTCCCATCCAATACCTACTTCCCAGAGACATTGTGGGGAATAGCGTCCATAGCCTAAGTACGTACCCTGGAGTGTGCCAAACATCCTGAGGGATAGGCAGGGGAGTCATCTCAGCACCACTGTGGAACTAAACGTCTATGCAACCGTGTTTCTGTCCTTCAGGATGCTTTCTCCTTCCCCACACTGAGGAGGGTACTATTTGGCTTACATACATCCTGTCTGGGACCCGAAGCAATTCAGGCAGGACCTGAGGGAACCAAATCTCAGCTAGATCTTAGAATCCACCCTTAAAGCATGAGACGTTGGAGGCAGATATAAATACAGAGGAAACTTCAGCATTATAGTCTATGGTAGGGAGAGACATTTAAAACAGCAGATCAACACTGGCTATCACTTACACAGCAATTACTGTATGCCAGACCCTGTTCTGAGTACGTTTACACACATTAACTCATTTAATCTTTTCATCAACCTTTGAAGTAAGTGTAGTTATTATCCCCCTTTTACAAGAGAGGAAATGGAAGCACATGAGGGTTAATTATTTTGCCCAAAGTTGTATAGATAATAAGTAGCCAGTCTAGGACTAAAGTCCAAGAGCCTGGCTTCGGAACCTACCCTTTAAGGACTTATTTGATGAAATTATAGACAGCCAGGGCCCAGGGCACACAGGGCCAGAGAGATGGTCTGGAAGCTTCTGAGGATCAGAAAACCATAGGTGTTGGCATCTCAGACAAGGACTAGTAGTCAAGGGAGGAGATGCTGTCTTAGCTCAGCCTTATTCATTGTTAACCTTGGAGCAAAGAGCAGCAGAGCCAGGACACTGACCCTTCACAGTCACTGGTTCTGACACTGACCCTGTTCATGTTACCAGGGGTGGAAAAGGGCATGATGAGAGAACCCTGGGCTGGGAGTCAGGACCCCAGTCTATCACTCTGGATCTTGGAGGAGTTTTAGCCTCTCTCAATCTCCACCTTTCCCCATCCCACCCCTGAGACAAGGTTTCTCTGTGTAGTCCTGGCTATCCTAGAACTTGTTCTACAGACCATCCTGGCCTTGAACTTGGAGATCTGCCTGCTGAGTCTCCACTCTTTATCTGTGAAATAAAAACCTGGAATTGGGTGTGTAAGGTATTTTCCACGCTGACACTCTATCGAAGTGATTCTCAGCTTGCAGTGCACACTGGAATCACCTTTGAGCAGCTTAAAAAAAAAAGACTAGCCCTTGGGCTGAACCCCAAGTCAATGGAACCAGAATCTCCTAGGGGGTATAATCCAAATATGGGCATTAAACAATCCTCCCCAGGTGCACCGAAGAACTGAGGCCGTTCTCTCTGCATAGCTCTATCAGAGATCTTAACACCTGGTAAGCATGGCTTAATCAGGAGTGAAGGACATGTTTACAAGTAAGGGCACTTCTCCAGGAGGACCAAGATTCCTAGAGCATCCTTCATGAAGACAGAGAAGCATGTTCTCAAAAAATGACTGACCAGAATCAAACCACATGTGTGGACAAGTCTCCGAGGTGGCAACCACACAGAGCCTCTTGGGACCAGGGGTCTGGGTGATAGCATCCCAGGCCCATCACATCTGGCATTCCTCCCTCACTTTGAAAGTGTCTTATCCTGTAAGCTCCTCCGGATGCACTGAGCTTCCCACCTCCCTGGGGAGTGAGCTTGGGTTGGGGGTCCTCTCCCATCAATGCTAGAAGAGGAACCCTATGTTCTCCTACAGAAATGAATAAATACATTTAACACCGCCTCCACCTTTTTTCCCCCAATTTAGTATTGTTTAATATGCATTTAATCAGGCCATTCGGTATTACAGCGCCTATGTAGCGTGACTCCCCCCATGGGCCCGGGGGGAGGGCGTTATAGGCCATTAGGCTAAAGTAATATGTATGAGCAGTCACTTTTCCCTAGGGCGCAGTAACTATTTTTGCTCCCCAGTCGTCCCCATTAAATCATTAAACCTCATGACTATACTTTCTGAACTCTACCATGATCTTTAAAAAGCCAAGCACTAAAGGGCAGCTGTCATCCTCCACCGCCCAGGCCTCCAAGGCTTTATGTATTCAGAGCATTAAGTCCTTGTCAGTCTATACATCATGAGGGGTGGAGTTACAGCCCACAAGGAGTTGGCACCCAATCTCTCAGCCCCCATGGGGAAGGGTGAGAGGCTGTCTTCCTCTGGTTTGAGGCTAGGAGTCTAGGATCTGTCCATAGTGCTGAAGACCAGTCCTCCAAATCATGTCTTCTGTGCTTTAGCCAACTAGATTTGGCTTTCTTAACTGGGAATTATTTGATAACTGATAGTTATAGTTCTTTAAAGCCTTTTTTTCTTCTAAAGTGGGTATGAGAATCCCCTTAAAAGTGTGTGATAGCTGAAAGAACTGTGGATGTTGTTACTGTTTAGTGTGTGTGTGTGTGTGTGTGTGTGTGACTTCAAATCAAGTCTAGGGCCTTATACATACTAGATAATGCTATAGCACTAAGATATACCCAGTCCCAAGATCTGTGGCTATATGGGTTAGGATTAGAAAGCTGCTTGTTGACAAACTTTGGACAAGTCTGATCATCAGTTTCTTCATTAATCAGCACCAATAACACTGATCATACACTAGCGTTTGGTTTCAATGATACTGTAAGTTATTTTTAAACTATGGACACTGCACATTTATTGATATGGATCAGTGTGTGGTTGATAAACATTTGTGATGTTGATTTTGCTTCTATTATTTAGTAAGTATTTACTGTATGCTGTCAATACTGCTTGGTTGTGTTGCTGACAGGTATCACTAAAAAACATCTCCCTATACAGGGATGCAAAAATGGACCACCATCAGGAGAAAAGGAGAGGTACCATGCTTCCATCTGTCTCCTATTTATCTCCTATGCATTTAAATTGAATGGACCCTAGAGTCCCTTCTTTCAAGATCCAGTCCCAGCCTTGCAGCTCCACTGCCCAGCTCCAACTCCAGCCCCAATGCCTCCCCAACCTCACACACAGGTGCTTCTTCCACTCAGCATCAGTAATCCGCCTCAGCATCAGAAAGCTGGGCAAGGAAGGGTTAAGCATCTCTGCAACCTCCGACAAGGTCCTCCTCACAGGCTAGGAAACAATGGAGCCATCAGTCTGTATTTGACCTTTGCCCCCATGGCGTTTATGACTTATTCCTCTCCTCCACTGCCTGCTGCGATTCAGCCTTCAATCTCCCACCCCTTGCCAGAGCAAAGCTGGCCCTCCCCCATGCCCTCCCCAGCCTCTGAGGCCCCCCTCCTTCCCCTTTCTCTCCTGCCTTTCTCACCTATCCTGCAGACCTTCCTGTCTATTCCCCATGATCTTTTATTTTCCCTTTCTCTTTCCACCCTTGTGGGGCTCATCACCCAAACTTTCTCCCTTCCTTTCCTCTCCATCTCTTGCCTCAGTTGTCGTCTACTCTCTTTCCACACTGAGGCCAGGTTTACCAGATTTGGGTGAGAGCACCTGGGATAGCTTAACTTGCCTTCCTCTCTCTTTACCTCTTTAGCATTCCCAAACCTACAGATCTCTTCTCTTCTCCTCCTCTCTGTCTCTGTCTCTGTCTGTCTCTGTCTCTGTCTGTCTCTATCTCTGTCTCTGTCTCTCTCTGTCTCTCTCTGTCTCTTTCTCTGTCTCTGTCTCTGTCTCTGTCTCTATCTATCTCTGTCTCTCTGTCTCTGTCTGTCTCTGTCTCTCTCTGTCTCTGTCTATCTCTGTCTCTATCTATCTCTGTCTCTCTGTCTCTGTCTCTGTCTGTCTCTGTCTCTCTCTGTCTCTATCTCTGTCTATCTCTGTCTCTGTCTCTTTCTCTGTCTCTGTCTCTCTCTGTCTCTGTCTCTGTATCTCTCTGTCTCTGTCTCTGTCTCTGTATCTCTCTGTCTCTGTCTCTGTCTCTGTCTCTATCTATCTCTGTCTCTCTGTCTCTATCTCTGTCTGTCTCTGTCTCTGTCTATCTCTGTCTCTATCTATCTCTGTCTCTCTGTCTCTGTCTCTGTCTGTCTCTGTCTCTCTCTGTCTCCATCTCTGTCTATCTCTGTCTCTGTCTCTCTCTGTCTCTCTGTCTCTGTCTCTGTCTCTCTCTCTCTCTCTCACCTCCCACTACTGTGTCCAACAGTGGCCATAAGTTGACACAGTGAACACATGGGAAACAGGGAAGGTCCTCTATCCTCTCAAGGGATGTGAGCCCCAGGAAGTGGGATAAGGTTACACAGACCTGAGTAGAAGCAATACAAGAACTTCTGTATGTGGAAGCAAGAAATGAGTATACAGTGCAGGCATCAGAAATAAAAGACTTCAGTTTTCTTCACCCACTAACTTGACCAAGTTGTGGACCCTCTGAACATTTTTATGATCTACAAATCAGGATTCAATGGTACGTGCCTTGACCTGACTTGCATCAATGCAAAGAGAGCCACGTGTGGTGGTGCATGCCTCTAGTCCCAGCACTCGGGAGGCAGAGGTGGGTAGCTCTCTGAGTTTTAGGCCAGTCTGGTCTACAGAATGAGTTCTAGGACAGCCAAGGTTACAGAGAAACCCTGTCTCAAAAAAAAAAAAAAAAAAAGAAAAGAAAAAGAAAAAGAAAAGAAAAGAAAAAGAAAAAAGAAAGCAAAGAACCACAAAGAGATAAGAGAGCATCACATACTGTAGAGCTCTGTCTAAAGAAGGGGGTGGGGTACTTTCTTTTCTAGGGCCTCTTTGGCCCCACTCCCAACAGAATGGAGGAACAACCGTCCGACCCAACTTTACAGCATCTTCCAGTGTCCTACAAATGGAGGACTTGGTCAGCTCCATCTCACCTAATACATCTGCTCTCTGAAAAGAAGTGACCGCCCAAGGCTACAGTGTTAGCAACACAGCCAGGATGAGCTTAAGTTTCGAGCCTTTGAGTCCAGTGCTCTTCTCACCACCCAGAGGAGCCACAGGATGGAGGGTGCCCTTTCCTTCCTCCCTCACTCTGTGTGCCAATCCTCCACCTGCATTCTGAAGGGAGAGACTAAATGAATAAAGGTCCCTCCCCACCCGACTCCACAGCACTGTGCCTGGGGGCAGGGGTATGTCATGGATGGTGAATCACAGCCTGGTCCCCTTCTCTCAGAGCTCCCGAGAGCTACTGCATGGCCACTGAGTGAGCTCTGGTCTCTGGCATGAGTGTCTCTCCTAGTGAAGGGGTCTGCCTGCCACCCCCAACACACACACACACACACACACACACACACACACACACACACACTGCTCAGCCCCTGCCCCCAGCCTGTGACAGCAGCCTCTGTAATGAATGACTTTGCAGTGGGGCCTAGCAAAAGGACAGGAGGCCATGAGACAAATCATAGCTGCCAGGCGCTAATCTTCCCCTGGGAAAGTCACCTCCACCCCCCTCATCCATCACTGGGCACTAGGCTGCCATTATACCCCCCCCCCTCAACATACACCCAAGACAACCACCAGCCCTTTGGATGCATGTGAGAGATGCAGAGAGGCAGGCTCAGCGTATATTCAGGAGGAACACACCAGAATACATGCTGCCAAGCAGCTAACGCACAAAAGACCATTGGTGCCCCAGCCGAGGTCCCCTGTCTCAGACCTGAGTTCTAGAAAACCTGCTCAAAGAAATCCTTGGAGCCACATGGTTGTTCAAGTGCCTAAGAAAAGTTTGTGGACCATCTATTTCAAGTGCATCAAAGGAATGCAGAGAATAGTGATGGGGAACAGAGCAGGATGCCATCCTGAGGGAGCCAGAGACCCATGGGGGAACAGAAAGGACCAAGGGATGGCCAGAGCAAGAGATACAAGCCTCAAGAGAAGAGGAATCTGGAATCAAGAAGGGCTTCAGGGATGGCTTCATGCAGAGGACCTCGAAGAATGGTGAAGTTTGGAGAGGTGGAAAGACACTGGCCAAGGAGCAAGCTGAGCAAGGGCAGACTGTGGAGGGCAAAGTGTCAGAGGAGACGGGGCAGTTATTTGTGCAAGGACACTGTTTAAAATGCCAGCTGTCCCCATATACCCACTCATCCTCAAAAGACACACACACACTCACCTACCCCTGGCATGATGGAAGAGAGGGACCGGTCATGCTCCTGTGGTGATCAGCTCCGTTGGGGGTGAGTCCATCCACTTGCACATCTTCTTCCACTGCAGAGGCTGCGGGGGCAGGGACCTGATTCCATAAGCCATGTCACCGAGTGGACACCCTGTACACCGTCACCCTTCTGGCCGGCATTCATTAAATACTGTTTAGAGAGAGAAAGGAGCACACATGGCCACCCACTAGAACACAGGGCCCACGGGCCATAGAATGTCACACTCCTGAGATCAGTGGTTTGCACCTAGGAGATGCTCAACAGGTATCTGTAGAGTCAATGGCGGGCCCAATGATCTCATGGAACATAGATGTTATGCTGTACCACGGGCATAAATATTTACTGCCAATGCCACTCGTTTTGCAGAAGAGAAAACTTAGCCTTGGGGAGATTGGGTAACTTGCCTGCTAGCCATGCAACCAGTTAAGCAGAGGGCCTTAGATCCAAGTCCCACTGTGTCACTAAAGTGCATGCTCCCTGCCAACCGTGCTGAGCAACAGTGGCCCTGGTGTGTGACTTTTATATCTCTGCAGTCATTGTTATGCTTCAAGGAGGCATAATTTGAGCTTCCTCTCTTAGAATCTGCATAATCATGAGCTATCATCACAGGTGCTAATATATATGTTTCTATAGTTACACACAGCCAGCCCACGGTAAGACATCCCAACACAAGCTCACACACCCAACTTCCAAAGTAGATAAATCTAGGAAGCCTCGTTTGCTTTACAGAAAAATGAAAGGGGGGAAGGGAGAGGGAGGGAGGAAGAGAGACACCTCTGGGTACCTCTCACATAACTAAGAGAGGTAGAAGGCAAAAGTAAGGGCCCCAGCATTAGTGGATCTTATTCTGGTACCAGGCACTCCATGGCCTGGAGAGGAAAGGTTATTGCACCCATTTCATGGAGAAGGAAAAGTGAAGATTGAGTCTAACACACTATCTTTCTCGGGGCTATTTGCTAAATCCTTGGTTGTGCCAGAACCAATGCAAGTACCAGGTAACCAGATACCTGCCAAGTCCTCACACCATGGCACCTGCATTTTAATGAAGAGAAATGGAATATAAATAAATGAACGCATGTGTGAGGCTCAGACCTTGCTATGGTCCATGCTGTCAAGGGAACAAATGATCAAATGTGAGTGTTTAATGCAGAGGTGGAGGCCTGAGGGCACCCCGCAGCTAGAAACTCACATGCTTCCTCTCTGGTTCCCCAGCCCCAAAGCAGGAAAGAAAACACAGAGAGGAGTTGAGGGAGGGATGGATTCACTCGGCTTCTACCATTCTGCCCTGGAATCCATCCAGGTGGGAAGAGTTGCAGAGAAGCAAAGTGAATTAGAAATCATTGCCCTCCAGCGACCCGTCTGAGTCAGCTCCGCAAAGCCCTGGCACAAATGCCCAGGCAAACAAAAACAAACAAACAAACAAACAACCAGGAACTTCCACTCAACCAGCTTTGATGAAGCCGCTGAGCAGGCAGACCTGGGGCTGGGAGTGGGTGAGGAGTATGAGCTAAGCAAAGGGACGCTGGCAGGGGTTCGAGAGCCAGAGTGTCCATGTTGAAAGCCTAAGCTCGGTTGCTTAGGGCACAGCTTCAGATGGGTGACTAGTCACCACTGTAAATGGGTGCTAGCTTCAGATGGGTGACTAGTCACCGCTGTAAACAGGTGTGCTAGCTTCAGATGGGTGACTAGTCACTGCTATAAACAGGTGTACTAGCTTCAGATGGGTGACTAGTCACCGCTGTAAACAAGTGTACTAGCTTCAGATGGGTGACTAGTCACCGCTGTAAACAAGTGTACTAGCTTCAGATGGGTGACTAGTCACCACTGTAAACAGGTGTACTACCTTCAAATGGATGACTAGTCACCGCTGTAAATAGGTGTACTACCTTCAGATGGGTGACCAGTCACTGCTGTAAATAGGTGTACTAGCTTCAGATGGGTGACCAGTCACTGCTGTAAACAGGTGCTAGCTTCAGATGGGTGACTAGTTGTCATTGTAAACAGGTGTGCTGATGGTGCCCACATCTCAGGGCTAGGGAGAGGATGGGATACATCCACACTCGGGCAGTGCTCGTCAATGGTTCAGGAGTCAGGGACACTCTTTAGATGCAGCTGGGAAAATGGTATGGAGGGAGAAGTCTGGGGTGCAGACAGAAAAGAAAGAGGAAACAAGCATGCAGAGTTACAAGGTTTCTGTTCCACTTCCCCCAAAGCTTAATAGATTTCTAAAAGGCTTATTATCACCACCTATGAGTTCTTTTAAAGGATCTAATTATGAAACACCAAACTAGCTAATTAGGTTTCCCAAGCTTGCCTTGACACAGGTGCAAACAGGCTCTCCGAATGGTGGCCCTGGCAGAGCTGGGGAGCCAGCTCCCAACCAGTGGGAGTGAGGCCTACCTGTGGCCACACAATTAGGCCTTTAATTATAGGCCTCCTCCTGGCCTTACCACTCAGGCAGTGCTCTCTGGGACCTCTCTCACAGATGGAGTGGGAGCCGGAGGACCCAGAGAACAGGAGCTTGCTTAGTTTCTCAGGGATTCCCATGGACTTGGACCTAGGATCACAGCAAATGGGTGTCCCCAAGTCCAGCTCAGGATGATCTTCATGTACCATGCCTGTCCAATCCAGGGCCCATATGTGGCCCAACACAAAATCATTAACTTACTTAAAATATTATAAAACGTGGGCCAACGAGATGGCTCAGCTGGTAAAGGCACTTGCTGCCAAGCCTGAGGACTTGAGTTCGATCCCCAGAAACCACATGGTCGGAGAGAACCAACACCTACAAGTTATCCTGTGACCTTACACATGCACGCACACCCACTCACAAGTACATAAAATAAATAGTAATGTAAAAACAATAGACTCACTCACTCCATTTTTATTTTTGTAACTTGATTGTGCTGTTCTCCACCAAAAATTTTGTAGATGGTGCCGGGCGGTAGGGGCGCACATCTTTAATCCCAGCACTCGGAGGCAGACCCAGGCGGATCTCTGTGAGTTCGAGGCCAGCCAGGACTACAGAGTGAGTTCCAGGAAAGGCGCAAAGCTACACAGAGAAACCTTGTCTCGAAAAAAAAAAATAAAAACAAAATAAAAAATAAAAATTTGTAGATGGCAATGTCCCGTCACGATGCCAGAAAGTTGGACACACCAGCAAACTGAAGAAAACAGTCAAGGAACCAGGCCTTCAGCATTCCTCTCTCTCTCTCTAGGCCTAGAAAAGCCCCAGGGTAGCAGCTACAGAGATGCTAAGAAGACAGTATGCATGATCTTATCCATCACTGAAGGGTTGGGCATGTGGGGGCATCAATGTGTCCAAGCTAGCTGTGCCCAGTAGGCCATCCCTGAGAGGTAAGGGACAGAGTATCCCCAGTGTCACGTGAATCCTAAACACGGTGATCTCCAAAGTGCGTTCCCCAGATCAATAACACCCACATCACGGAAAACTTGCTAAAAATCAAATTGTGGAATATTGCCAAGGAGGAACCATGAGCAGTAGGGTCTCTATAGCCTACTAGGTTGGGGAATCACAGGCCACTCACTGATGAGTTGCCGCTGGAGGTGCTGTTGGCTGAGGTCTGTGCTCAGGGACCTGTTCCTTAAATTAAACTAAATGATGAACATTAAACAGCCATCCCCTCTGTATAACTAATGCCCCTTTTACTAAAAGGGGTGGGAAAGCATTGGACAATCAGTGATGACTGACACACACATCATCCTCAATCCTCCACCATTTTTTGCAATGGCCAAGGTTGTTCTCTGGGCCATATCCCAAAGGTCTGACCCCTCTTTCCACATGGTGGTCCCTCTAGAGGCTGGGGCCTATGAGCTACAGAGCACTGGCTTTAAGCACCACATGACTGCCTAGTTGCCTGCTGGCAACCCCTTTCAGACCCTGCTCTGAAGAGCCCGGGAGTTCATGAGAGCTTCCTGGAAAGCCACTCTGGGGGTGGGAGAGGGTCCAAGAACCAGGGTCCCAGTGTCCCTTTGTCACCCGAGCATCTCCATGTGCACCAGATGGATGTATTATCTGGCAAGAAGTCTGGCTTTGAAAGGTCCCTGGATCTGGAAACTGCACCCAGGAGGCCCACCTCCAACCCTAGGAAACCTTTGGGGTCATGGTAAGCATGAACAGGGACTGTGCATAGAGGCACCCACAGTTACACAGATGGCTGGCACACTTGCCTCCACCTCTGTGGGCTCCATGGGCAGTGTGCCAGGCATCCAGGGGCTGGAAAGGCAGAGATGAGAAAGGAAATGATCCTGTGTCCTAGAAGTTCATCCAGTGGGAGGAGACTCCTACAGCCGTCCTTAAGAAGTGACAGGCGGCGTGGTGGCATAGGCCTTTAATCCCAGCACTAGGGAGGCAGAAGCAGGGGATCTCTGTGAGTTCGAGGCCAGCCTGGTCTATAAGGAGAGTTCAAGGCCAGCCAGGGCTATACAGTGAGTTCCAAGACAGCCAGGGCTACACAGACAAACCTTGTCTCAAAAATGAAAAAGAAAGAAAGAAAGAAAAAGAGGAAGGAAGGAAGGAAGGAAGGAAGGAAGGAAGGAAGGAAGGAAGGAAGGAAGGAGCTGGGATGTGACTCAGTGGCAAAGCATTTGCCTGGCATGTATGAGGCCCTGGCTTCTAAGCCCACACAGAAGGGAGAAGAGAAGGGAGCGAGGAAGGGAGGGAGGGAGGGAGGGAGGGAGGGAGGGAGACCTGGGAAGGGGGACAAGTGGTAGCAAACTATAGAGCAGCCACTGACCTGATCTAAGTCTTAGCTTTGCCACTGGGAAGCTAAGCAACCTTGTTCAAATAACCCAACCCCTTTGAGCCCCCCACTCCTCTTTTATAAGACTGGAGAAAGAAAGAAAAATGTCTTCAAGGGACCAGGCTTAGGGCACCCCTGGTAAGCCCCCAGCTCATCCGAGGAAGCAGAAGGTGGTGTAGGTATAGCCGCCTCGGCAGTGGGATGTCCCTGTCTTCCCGTGGCCCACCTGCCTCTGAGGGTCTGAATGGCTCCCTGGGCTCTGAGGTTAACCAAATGATCCTCCGATACACAAAGAGCTTAACCCGGGCTGGCTGATGCTGGAGATGCAGAGGGCCCAGCCACCTTACGGTCACTGGCCCTGGATCTGGTGCTCCATGATTGCGTCTGCAAATCCGTGAAAATTTCACACAATTTCCTGCACAGCAGTGGGCTTCATAATGCTGGGAGCCAAGCCGGCCTAGTAATTGGGGCTGGAGTGGGGCAGAGTCCAAAGCAATTAATCCAGCCTCCTTCCTTGTTTGCGCCAGGATAAGCCTGACGGGGTGGAGAATAATTGGAAATGAGCGGCCTCCGTCCCCAACTCCAAATTAATATTTTCCTGCCCTGATTTAATTCCGCCCGGGAACAGTGACACAAAGACATGCCATGTCAAACGCTAAGTAATCTACCACAAGACACCTGAGGAAGGACAGGACTCTCTCTCTCTCTCTCTCTCTCTCTCTCTCTCTCTCTCTCTCTCTCTCTCTTTGTCTTTTCTTTGCAATTGGGGATGGAGCCAAATGGGGCAAGGTGGCAACTAACAAGACAGAATCTTGGAAGCAAAAGAAATTCCCAAAAGGTATCTATAGTCTAACCTCTCTCCCAATTTAGGGAGGGTGTCATCAAGGATTTGGGAAGGCAGACAGACCTGAATTCAAATCCTGACTGCCACTTAACAGTATGACCTTGGGGCATGCAACCCCATTGTACCTCAATTTTACCATTCTGTAAAATGGAGAGAATGATACCTACTCCCACGGACAGTTACTGTAAAGGTGACTACTAGCGTTAGGTATGAAGTGGCATATGGTGGCATACACCTGTAATCCTAGTGCTTGGAAGGCAGAGACACATAGAACACTGCAGGTTAGAGGCCAAGTGACAAGTTCTAGGCCAGCCAGGGATACTTAGTGAGACCTTGTCTTAAAACAACCCCCCAAAGGAGCTCTATTTCCTGCTAGTCTAGGTTTTACCTCCAAGAGGCAAGCACAGGGCATTGAGAATCTAGGGGGAATTAAGTGCATACATATCTCAGTCTTTAAGGAGTGGCATCGAAGTCCCAAATAGGTAGGGCTGGTACACAGAAGACATCTAATCTATGTAGGTCCTGGCCTTCTGCTGATGCGGGAGAGGAGTCATCCCCACACCAAAGCGGTCTGACCTCCATGCAACAGCTTGTCCCCACCCTCACCGGTGGTCACCCTCCTCCCCAGAGCCTAGCTGCCTCTGGGAACCCTACCTCTGGGCACAGGGTCAGGACTCTCCAATCTGCAGGTTTCTGCTGAAGCCTCCTGAATTCCATCTAGACCCTTCCTTGGTCATCCAGGAAGCCTTTGACAGAAGGGAGGGAGCCACAAACTAATGACATCAAGCCCCGAGGCTGAGCAGCCTGCTTGGTGACAAAAGAGCCAGACAGAACATGCTGCCTCATGCAGTGGGCAGGTGTCTTGGGGAGAGCAGAGGATGCAGGAATGGAACACACAGAAGCCCCCAGCCCCATCCCAGGACACTCAGGCATACTTGAAGGTCACAAGACAGCAGGACTCACGGAAGCCAACAACCCGGAACACCAGTGCTGTCGCGTGTCCCTCCCGGTGTGGAAGGACACCAAGACCAGCGTCAAGGAGAAAGAAGGCGCCTCACGGGTCTTCCAGGTCACCCAAAGAAAACCACCAAAGCCAAACTCAGGGTGTCACTAGGCAGAACTGTGGGAAAACATTTCACGCGACAGCTGATAGGTAGAGGAGAGGTGAGGAACATGGACGAGCCGCACTCAGTCAGCTCCATGGGGAATGGCTACACTCACCTGTAGCGCTCCGTTCTGCAGTCCATACTTAGGGATGAATGAATGGTCTGCCACCTAAGCTCAGTGCATGGAGCCTCCCTGCTCCCAAATTCCACTAGAGCCAGCCTGGGGGCTGGGTGACAGGAACAAGGGACATCCCTCTCTGAGACTTGGGGTGTCCTCAGGCAGGCAGCTCGAAGGGCTGTGGGCATCTGGGGGCTCAGAAGCTAGTAGCCCCTTAAGTGTAAAAATAGGCATGGAGCAGGTAGGTGAGTGGGACCCTAGCAGTCTGGCCCCAGTGGACTTTGTTTTTCTGGATCGGAGATGCAGAATGGGTACTGGGTTCAGTTTGGGTTCTTTTTAAGAACTTGGGAGTGCAGAGAAAGAGAAAGCAAAAGAGGCAGAAGAGAAGGTAAGCGGACACTGGGGCTGGTTTGGACAATGGCAGGTCATGAACATCTCCCATCTTCCCGCAGAGATGTCAGGGACATCCATACCGCATCCACATTTTGGGGCCTGGGAACACACGTGATGCGCGGCTCCATGGTGGGCATGGGGTACAACAGGGGTCTCATGAGGAAACAGTGGCTTCTCCTTACCCTATCCTTCACCATTCCAGGATCACACGACCACACAGCAGGCGTGGTCCCGAGGCTCAAAGGAACACACATGTGACATGATCTTGCTTTCTGGCGAAGTCCCGGGAGGAGCTGGAGAGGGATCAGGACAGAGCAGAGAGGAAATTCTTTGTGTCCAAGCAAGGTGCTGGGCTCAGAGGGCAAACGAGAGAGAAGAGGGGCAGACAGGTCCAGGATTAAATGCTAGGAAAGGTAGGCCTGGGTGTGAACCCACATCTGTGGCTCTGAACGAACATGGGACCCAAGTTGGAACAATGAAAGTCAGTCTTGGGAATCTCACTGTTGCTGTTGGGAAGGAGGTGACCCTTCTGCTTTTCTTCTGCTGTTAAACTCTAAGGATGTGGGCCATCTTGTCACCATGAAGAGCGATCATATGTCAGGAAAGCCGGCCTAAAGGAAGGCTGACAGAACTTCAAGACGAAGAGAGAGACAGAGCTCTGAGAAGACTATCTGGACCAAAGTGCCTGTTCACTTCAGCAATCAACCGGTTTTCCTGTGGTCTTAAAAGCCAGTTCCAGTTGGGGCTTCTAGTCACTGCCTTCCTCCTCGGCAGGGAACTGTTGGCGACAGCGACACGGTTACAAACATCTTGTGGTTACTGTGTATCAACCCCCTGCCTGCCTGGATCCCCAAGGAGGAGCTCAAGGAGAGGGAGATTACTTTCATTTTTTTATAATGGGAAAAACTGAGTCCCCGGTAAAAGCAATAGCTTATCCAAGGCCAAGGCCACCTGGCTGGTTAGGGAGAAGAGTGAAATTTGAAACTAAGCCTTAAGACTTTTCTTACTCGATGGGCCAGGATAGAGCTCAGTGGCAGAGTGCTTATCTACCATGCACAAAGCCCTGGGTTCAATTCCCAGCAATGAAAAAGAAGACTTCTAGGTCAGGTATGGTGGCATATACCTGTAATAGCACCCAGGAGGCTAAGGCAGGAGGATCATGAGTTCAAGCCCAGCCTAGGCTTCATGGTAGGCTCCTCATGTTTCAAAAAAAGAAAGAAAAGAAAACCCCTAAGACTCCTCTGGGTCATCCTGTAATCCACTTTTTCAAAGTTTGAAAAGATTTATATTTATATTGGGTGTGTCAGAAGTGGGTGTGTTTCTGTGTCCCCAGAGAGATGCAGGGGCCCCTTAAAGGCCAGGTGTGTGTTACTGTTATATCTGACAGCTCCCAGATCTAGTAAGTGCAAGGACCCCTTACAAGTGACCCCAGGACTCCTGGACCAGTGGGATTCTCAAGTTGCCCCCTGCAGGCACACAGCCTGGCAGTAATGTGGCCCTGGGAGTGTCAACATGCTGGGTGTCTAGGGCGAGAGTGTAACCTCTCTGAGATTCGGTCGAGGTGAAGTTAAACACAAACACACCGGCGTCTTCCTAGACTTTGACCGGTGTGTACTCGTGAAAATCACACTAGCCAAGAAGAAAGCCATGACACACATCCTGTTGTGAGCGTATCCAGGACTCAGGCTCTGGATTTGCTTTCTGCAAGTAGAGCATCAAGGACAGATCCACCAAAGAATGTTGTGACACAGTTCCACTGACAGAGTGATTGGTGTCTGCTGACCCCAGCAAGGAATCAGAACAAAGGTAGCAGAGACTCGGGGCCAAAGGGCCACTGGACATCTGGGACATTTGGGGTGGAGGGAGAAGTCAGCGGATGACCAGAGATGGCTGCAGAAAGCAGACACACCTGTGCAAGCTGCAGCCTGCTTTCTAACAGACGGACCAAAGAAGTTCCTGATCACCAAACCCTGGGGCAGCCTGCACTCAAGGGCAGGAGGACCTTAGACAGTGCTTGACAATACCCACAGCCTGTGGGGAAGAGAGGCGTTCCCACTCTATTATCCCTGAGCTGGAGGGCACTGCAGTTTCAATGGATGGATGGGAGCAGAAGGGACATAAACTGTGCCTCCACAAAAACTTCAGGAGCATCCTGTCACCACCAACTCTTGCCCTTTCTTCTGCCCTCAGACTGGACCCCAGAATGAGGATGCAGGGAGCCACAGCGGTCCACTGGAGATAAGAGCCAGGAACCAAAACAAAAATAAGAAAAATGAGCCTATGTGGTTGTAAGCCCTGGGTTGGGGGATTGTTATTGCACTTAGTTAGAAACACAAAACAAAAACTAACATACAGAGCATAATGTCCTTAGCTGCAAGGGTGCCCTGGCCACCCAAGAGGGGAAAGCTGTATGTGTGTTTTTAGATAAACAAATATGGTACCTGGAAATCCCATGTGAGGAGTCCCCTGGGGAACTTATGGAACGCAGATCCCCCAGAAACCTCTCTGGAGGTTTGAAACCAGGCCATCAAAGGAGTTTGCCTTTTGGGGTTTGGCTTGGTATGCAGTGCTGGGGACCAAAGTCAGGGGCACACATACACTGGGCAAGCAATCTACCTTTCAGTTATACTCTCAGCCCCAGAGAGAGAGAGAGAGAGAGAGAGAGAGAGAGAGAGAGAGAGAGAGAGTAGGGTCAGGAGTTGATGTCAGGTGTCTTTGTCAGTTGCCCCCCACCATCACCTTTGGGATAGGGGGTCTCACATTAAACCCAGAACTTGTGGATTAGCCAGACTGGTTGACCAGTAAGCTTGAGGGATCCTTCTGTCCCCACGTCCCCAGCACCATGGGCCACTGCATCTGGCTTTATTTACATGGATGCTAGGTCCGAACTTAGTGCTCAGCTGGAGCAGCAAGCACTTTGCAGACAGCCATCTCCCCAGTCCCCAGAGGGGCACTTTTAGCAGGCGCTGAGTTGACGAGCTGGCTGTGGGCAGACCACTCCTTGGGGAACCCTGGTCTGATAAGTCTAACCTCTGGGTTGTCCAGAATGACACCCAGAGAGGCAAAGTCACCTGCCAAAGGTTACATAGCAAAGTGATAAATGGGCAACTAATCTTCACCCCTTTCCCTGAAGCAGGCACCAGAAGGACTGGGAAGGAGGCCAAAACAAAACTCACAGACTGAAACCACATGTCCAGAGAGACACCCCCGCAATGCTTCAAGCTGAACAGGGTCCAGTCTGCACACGCAGCCCAGGCTGTCCTGGGGGTGACTAACGGGGTAACTCCCAGGGATGGGAAGAACAGAGGGGCTGGGGAGAAGAGGCTAAAAGGAGCAGGAAACTGAAGGAAAGAGAAAGAAAAAAGGAGGAAAAACTAGCCTCGCTGCTCTGTCCAGCCCAAACCTCCCGGCATGGCTGCAGGAGCTACCCCGGCCCTCTTCGATTTTGATGTACAGTTTGAAACAAATCAATAGCGGTATAATAATACTCAGCACGCTGTGTAATTTTTATATCATTAGTTTTCATTTTCCGCTCCCCATGCATCAAAAAACTTACAACGGGCTCGTAAAGTTTATTTAGTATTCCATGAATTCCTAATCAGTTTCATTTCATAATGATTCAGGGGCCGCCCGCTGCCTAGGCCCCCGCGTCAAAAAATCGATAAAACCAACACAGTTTTCCTGATGGCGGCTGCAAAAGGATCTATTGTCGGGGAATTATGATTTATGCCCCGGCCTGAACCGTGGGCAGCAGCCTCCACCCGCGGCTCCGGGCTGAGGTCCTCGCCAATAATGATTTATGCCTCTTCGGGTGGCCCCACCCTAGTGCCCTGCTGCCCCTCAACTGGCCCCTGATGCTGAGGGGAGGGAAGGAGAAGTCACGGGGATGATTGCTGGTCGTCAGCGCATCCCTGCCTGGCCCAGCATCTGTCTGTACGTCTGCCCACCACCCAGTGAATCCTGAGTAATGAACTGAAGTTTCAGGGAGCCTCCCTTAGCCTCAGACCACGCAAAGGGAACAGGACTAGATGGGAACAGGGGCAGGGGTGATCCTGGTTCCCACTCAGCCTCAGGTCTGACCATCTTGAGCTCTCCCTCATCCCCGTGGTGTGCACCCACACATACACTCCCCAGCCCTGTCCCAGAGGCTCCAGGGACCCTGAATGATGAGGGGGTCCTATGAGTCATGGAGCCTCAAAGCAGGCTTCCAGAGATCCTGAGGCAGGGATGGAAGCCCCAGAGACTCCTCCAGTGTCTCTTCTTGGCTGGGATTCTAGGACCTGAACCACGGGAGGCTCTCGTACCCTCCCCCACCGGGGGTGATTAATAGGTCTAGGAGACATGTTAATGGGACGAGTATAAAGTCCAACAATTGGTTTAATTAACAGTAACTAACCTGGCAGGGATAGAGAGATCTCAGCTCGCCTTCCCAAGGGAATGGCTGCCACAGTGATGCACAGAAAACTGGGGGCATCAGTATTTGCATCTCACTCACCCCCCATCCCAGAATTTCTTGACCTCCATGTAGTGTCCGAGTAAGGCAGTGGGGGTGGGGGGGCTTCATTTAGTTGGGATGATGGAGGCAGAGATTTGGGGACCAGGTCCCCAAAGGTACTCTATCTTGATCACCAGCTAGCCATGCAGCTTTCAACTCCAGTAGAAACAATGGCTCCTTAACTCTTCATCTGTTTTTCATTTATTCACTCAACAAACATCCAGGAGACACCTACAGCCACAGACTTATACGTGATCAGGGAGAAAGGACTTGCTCAGGGTAGCAAAGCCAGGATCCCAGGTTTTCCCAGTTAAGCATACAGAGGACACCTGCCTGGCCCAGCATGCGATGGCCATCCCCTGTAGCCTGTTACCCTCTCCGTGGGCATGGGCCAGACTTTGCCACCTTCTCTCCCTCCAACTCTACTCTTTGCCCCTCGAGCTCAGTAGCAGGGGAAGGAACCAGGCTTTGGAGCCAGACCTGGGTTCGAGTCCCGATTTCTTCCACTCACCATCTGAGCTACCTTAAAACCATTTCTTTAGCCAAGCGATGGTGGCGCACGCCTTTAATCCCAGCACTCGGGAGGCAGAGGCAGGTGGATCTTTGTGAGTTCGAGGCCAGCCTGGGCTACAGAGCGAGACCCAGGAAAGGCGCAAAGCTACACAGAGAAACCCTGTCTCGAAAAACCAAAAAAAAAAAACAAAAAAACCACATTTCTTTAACCTTTCACCTACACCATAGCAGCCCAGGAGTCCCGTGACAAATGCTTCCAGCCTCCTGTAACCTCCAAGCTCACAACCTCCTTAAGAGTCATCTATGTTGTACTGGGGTTAAAGGGGTCCTGTCCCCCTCCTCCCAGGACAATCAGAAAACCAAGTCAAACTGGCCTCCGAGGCAGGGTCTACGCTGCTATTAACGGTGCTTGAAGGAAACAAGCCCAGCCTCATTCACTTGAACCTGAGCCAAAGCTCCAGCCCATGCCTCAGTTTCCCACTTTGTAAGACAGAGAGGCTGGCCTCTCCTGCAGCAGAATCTAGGCAGTTTACTACTCTAGGAACCAGGTTCTGAGGCCCAGCAGTCCCTCCCAGACCTGGAGGCAGAGACGGGAAAGTCTGTGTAAGGAGTGGGGACCTAGAAGGAGGTGGATGTCGGGAGACAGCGCTGGCTAGGGAAGCCCTGCCTGCTCCCCAGAAGGGACACCAAGCCCGGACTCCCAAGATGCTAGCTTTGCCTCTCTGCCGCCTGTCCCCTTGCTCAAGTCCCCTGTTCTCTCTTTACCTCCTGTCTCTGTATTCTCTAGTGACTGTCCTTGAACTCATTTCCCTCCCTGCTTCCCTCACTTGGGACAATCAGCTCATCACTCTGTGAGCAGGAGGGGTTCTGACACCACAGGGCTGTACTCACAGCTTTGTGAGTTCTCTCCTGCTTCCCTCTCCACTGCCAGGTCTCCCTCAGCTGTCCTCCCCCCCCCCGGGCCCCCCACCCAGCTGAGTGGCAGTCTTTCTGGGAAGGTGACAGAGCAGGGCAGGAGCTTCTCAGTGGCAGATCCAAGCCAAGAGCTACCAGCCCGTTACCCCCCAGCCCATTAGCAGGGCTCCCTCCCTTAGGACTAGGAACCAGAAGGCCAACTCCTTTCCCTTCTTCAGACCCCTCAGAGGCACTCGGCTGCTCCACCCCGAGCTGACTCTGCCTTCGGCACTGCGGCCTTCGCTCAGTCCGTTCTCCTTCTCTATTTCTGAACTCAGATCTCATAAACTGAAGACCAGGGCTGTCCAGGCCCAGCAGCAGCCCTGAGACTCCGCCCAAGCTCCTGATGTGAAGATGGGGTCCAGCTTGGGCCCCAAGTGCCTGCTGTTTCTGCAGTGAAATGGGCCTGTGGTGGTTGGTTTAAGTGGTCGACTTGGCACTCCTAGACTCTCCTGGACAGAGAGGCTCAGTCAGAGATTGTCTAGATGAGGGTGATCTGTGGACGTGTCTGCAGAGCACTGTCTTAATTGCCTTCATTGGTGTGGAAAAAACCAGCCGAAAGTGGGTGGTACCGTATAAGAGTGGGTGTATCTGGGCTGTGTAAGAGCAGAAAAAATAAATTGGGTTCTAGGTGTGCACACATTGATTCTCTCTCGGCTCTTGGATGTCACGTGACTAGCTGCCTAGCGTTCTTGCCTTAACTTCCATCCACAATGACAGACTGCAAGCCAAATAAACCCAATGGCACCGTCCTCAAGCAAGGCCACACCTCCTAGGCTTCCTCAGAGCTACCAGCTGGAGTCCATCTGTGCAGATGAAGCTTGTGGAGGACATTTCATTCAAACTACCACAGTCTCCCAGAAAGAGAGATTCAGGACAAAACAGGAGGCCAGCTGCCTGGTCCACCTTCTCAGACAATTCTGAAGTCACTGCTCACACAGCTGCCTGAGGAGGGGCCGGGAGGCCAAGGCCAGGTACGAGGCTGCCTGCTAATGTGGATCGCAGCACCCCTATGACGCAGCTTTTTCCTTGCCTCCATTTTACAGATAGGAAAACTAAGGCCCAGGGAGTTCAATGGCCTGTCCGAAGTCACCTCTGCTCACACATGTTGGGAGTCGGAATGAGTTCTGGACTCTGAAGCCTGTGAATTTGAGAATTGTGAATCTGATCACACTAGCAGGATCCAGGTCTCCAAAGGACCATCCTAACCCTGCCACGCTCAGACAGAACTGAGAGAACCTGAGTTCTGGACCAGCCCCTGAATGTCCTGGAGAAGAGGCCATCACAGGCTCCCTGCCTCCTGCCTCCCGGGCTTTCAGCCACAGCATCCTTCCCCAGAGAGCAACCTGCATCTTTCACACGCCTTACTTCCACTGCTATTACTTCCCAGCCCCTCTAGCCTGTCACAGCCTCTGGAGGAGCCACAAGGGAGGTCAGTGGCCCCCTTTGAAGCCTAGGCCTAAAGCTCCCCACATCCTCTAGACAAGCCCAGGCCTTGTAGCCACCAGGCCCAGGTAGTTCCTCAGCCAGGTAATACTGAACATGGAGGCTCCTTAGTGTTCCTGAGATATTGGTTTAAATATTAAGGCAACTCCACGTAGTTAAAAGGGAGGTTTATTTTGTGGGGTAACTTACAAATGAAGGGATAGTTTACAGAGTCTGGAAAAGGTGAAGCTCAGTCCAGCGGTGTTCTCTGGAGAACTCTGCTCGGTCTACCTCCAGCGTCCAGGGTCCAGGAACCAAGAAAGCCGGCCCATCCGGATCTCGGGTCTTCAGGGGTCCTCTCTCAGCTCCGCCTTGTAGGCACAACAGTTACCGAAGCCTCAGTGGGGGTGGCACTTCAAGGTCAAAGCTGGAACAGCTACCCACTACACTGAGCCTCAGTTTCTTCCTCTGTCAAATGGGTTCAAATTATCCTGATAGCCATGAGGCTTAGCTGTCACAATGGGCTACAGGGTTCAAACACAATGCTCCCGTGGCAACACAGTATGCTCTCTGCTTCTTCCTCCCAAGACTTAGTGGGGTTTTTTTTTGTTTTTTTTTTTGTTTTTGTTTTTGTTTGGTTTTTTTTTTTAAAGATTTATTTTATTTATTATGTATACAATATTCTGCCTGCTATGTGTTCTTGCAGGCCAGAAGAGGGCACCAGTGGTTGTCAGCCACCATGTGGTTGCTGGGAATTGAACTCAGGACCTCTGGAAGAGCAGTCGGTGCTCTTAACCACTGAGCCATCTCTCCAGCCCCAAGACTTAGTGTTTTATCCCTCCTCCTCCATATGTCCTTGATGAGTGCTCCCCTACGAGGAGCACTCCTCTTTACTTCTCACCTTCCCCCCAGGCTGGTTGGGAGGTAGGGATCACTGAGAATGGAGTTGCTTTAGACTGAGTAGGAGAGAATGACAGTGGGGTTTGAACTATGTCTGAGGTTTCCAGGTTACCCAGAGGACAGGACCCACCAGGCTCTGCCACAGGGATGCATACTATGTCCAATGTCCAATGCAGGAGGCCATTTCTTCTCTACTTGATGAGGAGCCAGAGACACAACAAGGGTGAGAGCATCAGCCAAGCAGCACAGCTGGGAGGCGTCCAGACCCACCTGGGACCCCCAGCCTGTCCCAGTCAACAGAGGAGGCATTCGCTTCCTGCCTCAGAGTCCCAGCATCACCACCCTCAGCTGTGAGGACTCCGGTGCTCCCGTCTGAGACAGGTGGCATTGAAAGGCCAAACCCTAACACAGCCGAGGCGAAAACCGGCCCTCCTCCAGGGCAGGGACCATGCATTGCTTAGGAGTCTGCTCAGCTCCAGGTTAAATCACAGAACACCGAGAGCCCATTGTTGCCAAAACCAGCCCAGGGGTACACAGCCAGCTCCAAGGTTGCCTTCAGCAATACTGGGGACCACATGTCCCAAATTTCACAAGTGGGAGACCAAGACTCAGAAAGGACCAACAAACAGGAAGTGGCAAGCAACCCCCGGGGTTGGGGGAGTCTGGCCTCAAAATCTGCAAGGCGCAAGGCTCCTTCTGAAGCCGGGTGTGATGGGTAGTGTTGGCTGTCAACATGACAGAATCTAGAATCATCTGGGAGACAAGACTCAAGCACTCAGGGTGGGGGATGTGGGCAGGGGATGTTAATTGAAGCAGAAAGACACGCCCACTGTGGGTGGCACCATTAACTGACTGGGATCCTGGGCTGTGTAAGTGAAGAGCTGAGCAGCAATATTCATCCATTCGATAAGACTGGCTGCTTCAGGCTCCTGCTGCTATGACTTCACCATCAGAATGGACGGTGCCCTTCAACTGTGGACCAGGATAAGCCCTTTCTCCTTTAAGTTACATTTTATCAGAGTATTTTATCATAGCAACAGGAAAAGCAGCTCAGACACCAGGCCCTGACACAAGACCCTGGAGCGCACACGTGGACTCACTCTGAGCAGGGCACACAAAGCATACATGTGCACTCACAAATACGCATAGGCCTTAGCATAGCGATTCTCAATCCTAGATGCTGGACAGGGTCTCACTAATGTAGCCCTGGCTGTCCTGGAACTCACTAAGTAGACCAGGCTGGCCTCAAACCCACAGAGATCCACCTGCCTCTGCCTTCCAAATGCTGGGATTAAAGATGTGTGCCACCCAGGGAGTTTTAAACATATCTGTGTGCAGCCCCACCCTCAGGACGATGATGGAAAGCTTGGTTACATAACCAACCAGTCCTTAAACCGGCTTGATCTGGTCTGGATTCTGAGGGTCACCACTCCCAGCACAGGTGGGTGGGTGGCAGCTGCCTAGAAGAGGAGGGTCTGCTTCCGGCACGGTCCCTCCCAGAGCTTTGGCAAAAGGCTTCAGCTCTTCACTGTCTTGCAGCCGAAGCATCCTGGTGACATGGCAGCTGGCTCTCCTCTGAGCACAGGAATCAAGACAGTGCAGAGCAGACTCTGGTGTCTCCTGGGACCTGGCCTCATAATCACACACTGTTAGAAAGAACTTCGTTCTAGGAGTCAAGAATCAGCCTCCATCTACAGAAGTGGGGTGGGGGAAGTCAAAGCATTTATAAATATATTTTAGAGCCGTGTGAGGTGGGGCTAAGTGTTGGTGCCTCCTAGGTGTGGCCAGGATTGAGACCCAATGAACTGGAAAGAGGTTCAGGAGGGCATGGCTTCAGGGCAGCACAAGCCCCAGGACCCCTTCCCCAGGGAACATCACCTGTATGGCTTCACCCCAGTCTGGCTACTGGCTTCCTTCCCTGGCACTTCCCTCTCCCTGCAGTGCCCCCAGCCTGGAGGGCCCCTCAGAGACCTCTGCCTAACCTTCCCAAGCCTGGCCGTGGCCCAGTGCCCCCAACTAGCTGCTCCCAGGCTGTTCTCAGGCATAGGTTTGCATGAGTCCCCATGCACACCCATGTGTAAGTGCATGCATGTCCCCACTCACTGGCCAACCCAACCCCCTCCCTCTTCCCTTCCTTACCCTCCCTCTTCCCTTCCTTACCCTCCCTCTTCCCTTCCTTACCCTCCCTCTTCCCTTTCTTACCCTCCCTCTTCCCTTTCTAGTTTCTCATCCTCTGGACCCACGGACTCCATTAGGCTCATCTGCGAACATCTGGATGGAGTATCAAGTATAGAAGTTGCCCATAATGAAAGACCAGGACTCCTTGTCTGCTCTCAGCAATGCCCCGGCCCAGGCCACTGTGTGTATCAGATAGGGACACCTTCTTTCCTGTGTCACCTGCCTGGGCCATTTCCAAACTTTAAAGCTGCTCCTGTCAACCAGCAGCCTGAGCCCGCTCGCTCTCCTCTCCACACTCCGTAACTCGCTGTGTTTCTGTCTCTGTCCTCCACTTCCTTTCTGAGAGCACAGGGCCCAGGCCGCAGGCGGGAAGGCTGTGGCAATGAGAAGGCCACACCTGTACCTCACAAGGAGAATGGCTCTGCCCTGTAATGAGGAGGAAGGAGGACTCTTGTGAGGAATTAATGAGACCACCAAGAACAAAAGAGACGACCAGCAGGGGCCAGAGAGGCAGGCCTGTGTTAAGCCTTCCCTGCAGAACCACACTTGGCAATAATAGAGTGAGGAAAAATGGAGTCAAGATCCCTGTGGTAAAAACTATTAGAGGAGGCGAATTATAAAACTATTAACCAGAATGTAACTCCCAATTAAAAGATGATTTAACACTGGAACCTGATGGATGAATTTTGATTAAATGGAGAACTATTAGGAGCCCAGGGATAAGGCTGATCCTGCCAGTTCTAAAAGTTAAAAGGCAGTTTGATATAAAAATTTATAAATTAAGGTTAATTACTTTAAATAACATAGCTGGGAGCAAGGAAAGGAAATTTGTCAGAATCTCCAGAGTTTAGGGCAAGATGGATACAGATGTTCTGGTCGGCCCCCAGGGAACCCGGAGGTCAGGGCAGGGGCAGTTGAGGCCAAAGACAGGGCAGGTGATAGTCACACTCCCAGGTGGTAGTCACACCAGGAAGTGAGGTGCTGCTGGCTGAGGCACAGGATGTAGGGTGCCTCTGGCTTCCTTCACAGACCACACCCCTGGGAATTTTCATTCTGTGACTGGAAACGTACTGAGCACTTGGCAGGGGCACAGACAAACCACTCCACCCCAGTCCTGTCTGTGATGAAGATGGTCACCACCACACCAATGGCTTCTCATAGCTCCAGCAGACTGGAGGAAGCCTGGGAGACGTGGGTGGACCCGAACTCCTCGGCTTCCAGCTCCATCTCTGATACTCTCCGATCTGTCTTCATAGCTCCCATGCTGGGCCTCAGGCCCCTGCCACTCTGTGACATGGGGATAATCTACCTGTCCTGCAAGATCATTGGTCACAGGAGAAGGGACATCCCTTGCCTGAGAAATGGCAGCAATTCTCGTCCGTTGTCCGTGTCTCCTCTGAGGGAAAAGTGAGTGTTGCAGGTCTCAGCAAGTACTTCCACAGGCAGATGTGTGGAAAACGTTCTGCGGATATACAGTTAAAATGCCTGTTACTGGACTGGGGTGTAGCTCAGGTGAAGTGCTTGGGGTCGCTAGAGGAAGTACATCCCTGGGGGTGGGCTTTGAGAGTGTATAGCCTCACACCACTTCCAGTTTGGTCTCCCTACTTCATGTTTCCGGTTGAAATGTGATCTCTCAGCTTCCCTCTCCTGCCACCATGTATAGCTGGGGTTATCTCCTGGTCCTGCCTGGCCCACGGTCAGAACAAATCTCTCTTACCTGCCAGTCCCACAGCCAAGTAAACACACAGAGACACTTACATTATTTAAACTGTTTGGCCTAATGGCTCAGGCTTCTTGTTATCTAGTTTTTATATCTTAAATTAATCCATTTCTATTAATCTATACCTTGCCACGTGGTTTGTGGCTTACTAGTACTTTATATCCTGCTCCTCATGGTGGTGGCTGGCAGCATCCCCCTGCCTCAGCCTTCCAGTTTCCAGAATTCTCCTCTTCCTTGTCTCACCTACACTATCCTTCCTGCCTGGCTACTGGCCAAGCTCAGTAGGCAGAGCATAGGATTCTTAATCCAAGGGTTGTGGGTTCGAGCCCCATGTTAGGCGCCAGATATTGGTTGTAGTATTAAGGCAACTCCACGTAGTTAAAAGAGAGGTTTATTTTGTGGGGTAACTTACAAATGAAGGGATAGGTTACAGGGTCCAGGAAAGATGTAGTGCAGTCCAGCCGTGTTCTCTGGAAAACTCTTGCTCGGTCTACCTCCAGCATCCAGGATCCAGGAACCAAAAGAGCTGGCACATCCAGATCTCGGGTCTTAAGCCCGGCCTTGTAGGCGTGACAGTTACTGAAGCCTCAATGGGGGTAGTACTTCCAGATCAAAGCTGGAACAGCTACCCACTACAACCATGTTTACTGATTGTGGCCATGCCTCCCTACCACGATGGACTTCCATCCTTCGGGAACTGTAAGGCCAAGTAAACTTGGTCATGGTATTTTATGCCTGTAACAGAAAAGTAGCTAATATACTGAGTGTGATGGCTGATGCCTGTAATCTCAGCACTGAGGAAATGGTGACAGGTTAGACCAGAAGCTCAAGGTCAGCCTGAAATACATGAGGCCCTGTCTAAAAAAAAAAAAAAAAATAAGCCTGATGCAATCCTCCTCCTAACCCCTTCTTTTTAAACATTTGTTTCATTTTTATTCATCTGTGTGTGTGTGTGTGTGTGTGTGTGTGATGCCCTCAGAGGCCATAAGAAGGCATCAGGCACCTGCTGGAGTTACAGGTGGTTGTGAGCCACCAGACATGGGTGCTAGGAACCAAACTCAAGTCCTCTAAAGGAGCAGCACTGTAACTGCTGAGCGCTCTCTCCAGCCCCACCAGCCCCTGTGACGTCAGCCCTGTATCATTTGCATTTCTCAGATAAAGAAACTGAGGCACAGAGAGACAGTCACGAGCCCCAGTCAGCAGGCAGCTGGGACAACTCCATCTCCTATAACCTTGAACACGACTCTAAAGACTTTAATGTTCACTCTTGAAATAGGAAAGAAAGGAGAGAGGAGGGGGTAGAGAAAGGAGGGAGGAGGGGAAGGAGGAAGGAGGGAAGGAAGAACAAAGGAAAGAGAGAAAAGGAGGGATCAGAAGTGGCTGCCTTGGTTAGTTAGAAGTGGGGGGGTGGTTAAGCCTGAAGGGACTGAGGGACTCATGGGGGGCTTTCTGAGGGCTGGAAATGCCCTGTTTTATATGGGCACTAATCAACAGGAGATTTCATCACTCCTTCCCCCCCCCACACACACAGGGTTTCTCTGTGTAGCCTTGGCTGTCCTGGAACTCACTCTGTAAACCATGCTGGCCTCAAACTCATAGGAGATCTGCCTAACTCTGCCTCCCAAGTGCTGGAATTAAAGGCATGTGCCACCACCACCAGGCTGAAATTTCATTACTCTCTATGCATTCGTTTCTGTTACTTAGGGGAAAAAAAAGTATGATATATAGTTTTCAAATGATCATGAGCAGTAGCTTTTATGGTACACAAACTATAACTCAACAAGCTGCCTTTTAAAAAGGGATTGTGGTATCATGTTACCCCTTTCTTCGTAGTTCGGGGACATTTCCATGGGGACCTAGTTTTAATGCATTGGGACATTCTAGATCCAAACTATGGCACTCCCTAATGCCATGAGCAGAAACACAGGCTCTCCACCTAGGCAAAGCTCATGATAGTGCCCCTCCCATTTACAGTGCCCCTCCCATTTACAGTGCCCCTCCCATTTACAGTGTCAATCCCATTTACAGTGCCCCTCCCATTTACAGTGCCCCTCCCATTTACAGTGCCCCTCCCATTTACAGTGTCAATCCCATTTACAGTGCCCCTCCCATTTATAGTGTTACGGTTGTTGCTACTTTCTTTACTGTTGCTACCAGGAAAATGGCAAGATGAAGACACATGACCAAAAGGGAGGAAAGGGTTTATTTCATCTTACAGTTTACAGTCCAGAATGAAGAGAACACAGTGCAGAGACCATGGGAAAACATTGTTTACCAGCCTGCTTTCTTATACCACCCAGCTCCACCTGCCCAGGGTGGCACCACCGAGAGTGGACTAAGCCCTCCTCCGTCAATCATTCATCAAGGAAATGCACCGCAGACCTGTCTACAGGTAATCTGATGGAGGCAATCCCTCAGTCCCTCAGTTAAGGTTCCCTTTTCCCGGGTGACTCTAACTTGTGTCACGTTGACAAAAACAAACCAACAAACAAAAAACACCTAATCAACACGTTCTCCATAAGAAGATGTGTCCCCATCTGGAGTTTCCGGCTTAGTGCCTGAGACATAACACACCCAAATCCCTGAGCTACCCGGCCTGAGGGGTGTGATTCCCCATTTGAGCTCTGTGGCAGGAGGAAAGTCATTTAACTGCTCTGGTTTGCACACCTGTAACGTGTAAATCAAAAGAGTGCCAGTGCCCTGTACACACAGCTGTAGGGCAGGCAATCAGAGCAGAGCAGGTACTGAGACGAGAAGTTGGTGTGGAGCAAAAGCTCACGAGACAGGAGCCAACGTTTTGGTTCTGAGACAGGTTCTCCTGTCGCCTCGGCTGGCCTTCAACCCACTATGTGGCAGCAGATGACCTTCAACTTCTCAGGTCCCTGTCTCTACGTCCTGCATGCTGAGATTACAGGGCCTGTGCCGCCAAAACCAGTTGGATGCAGCCTCGCGGTGTCCAAGCCAGAGCTTCCTTTATGCATGCTAGGCTAGCACTTTACCAGCCGGGTCACATTTACCAACCTGCGTTGTTGATTTTATTACTATTACCATGCTCTTTGCCGGGCACCAAGACAATTGGTGGGAAATAAGGATGCCAAGGCTTTTTCCTCCCCAGGGGTCCTGAAAAGCAAGTTTGACAGCTCGCCTGCCTGCCGGAAGCCCCTCTCCCCACTCTATCCTTCCGGGGACCCCAGCCTCCCCTGAGCTCTGTCACATTCCAGGCAGAGGATGCGCCTGTGACAGGCCATCCTCTCAAGGCTCATCTCACCAAACAGTCGCTGACCCCATCCTCACCTCCCAGCTCACATTTAAGCAGTGGATTTAACCCCTCAGATCAGTCACGTGGTGCCTACTGAGTAAAATGAGCGTTTGCACCCACACTTTACCATGGAGAGCCTGAGGCACACAGCGGAGTTGAGGAGCTTGCTGACTACCAAATCGGCTTTGGAACCCAGGCTCCTGGCTTCTACAGCAGCTTGTTCTCTTCTGGGTTGTGCCAAGCCAAGCCTGACCTTTCAGCATCAAAATAAAGTCATTCTTTGTTGTGAGGTTGTCCCTTAGCAACGGGCCACCTGCACTGCTGTATAAAATTCAGAGAGCAAGACAGGTGGTGAACCCCGTCCTCGATCACAGGCTTCATGATCAATAGTCCCAGTGCCCTGGCCACCCACTCCTGTCTCCAGGCACCACCCCAATTCCTCCCCTTTTCAGCTTTGGCAGAAGGTAGGGGGATCTTTAGCTAAAAACCAAGCAGCTGTCTGGGCTCTAGTGCCTATAAAGGCCACTTCTGACTTCAGGGACAGAGATGAGCTGGCATACTCATCACTGTCCAGCCTTTGGAACCAACCTCCTCCCCCATCTCCAACATGTGGAACTCAGTGGCCACAGGAACCCACTCAGAGGTAGGTCAGAGGTTTAGGGTAAAGGTTAAGTCAGGGTCAGATCTGCCCTTCTTTTCCATACTCCTCTCTCTCCTCAGGCTGTCTGGGTTCTTGGGTTTGTGTTCTCCCTCTCAGGCTTGTGTGCACATGCATGCAGGTGCCTAGGGAGACCAAAAGAGGGCATCAGTTCCCCTGAAGCTAGAGTTACAGGAGGCTGCGAGCCGCCCTTTGTGAGGAACTGAACTCAGATCCTCCACAAGAGCAGTAAGGACTCTTAACCAATAAACCATCTTCCAGCACCTATAACCCAATTGGCCTAGAACTCACTATGTAGCCAAAGATGACCTTGAATTACAGATGTGGGAAGTCACACCCAATTTTATGTGGTACTGGGAACTGAACGAGGGGCCACACATATGCTAAGCAAATCGTCTACCATCTGAGCTACATTGCAAACCCATGCTCCCTAGCCCATGTTCCTGTATTCCCTAATGCTTAGTTCTCACTTGTCTCATGAAGCCTTCCATGACATGCCCTTGCTGTGTTGTTCTGTAAAAGTAGCTTCTGGCTGGGGATGTGGCTGGGTGGCAGTGTGCTTGCCTAACATATACAAGGCCCTGGATTCAAGTCCCAGCACTGCAAATAGGATTTAAAAAAAAAAAAAATAGCTCCTGACATTCTCATCCTGTGACTGGGGCCACCCTGTAGCTGTCTCCCCATGGGGCTGTTTAGGGGATGCTTTAGTTAGGGTTTCTATTGCTGTGACATGATACCATGACCACGGCAACTCTTGTAAAGGAAATCATTTAATTGGGACTGGCTTACAGTCCAGAGGTTTGTCATCATGGTGGGAAGCACGGCAGGATACAGGCAGACATGGTGCTGGAGAGTTAGCCAAGAGTTCTATGTCCAGATCGGCAGGCAGCAGGAAGAGAATGCCACACTGGGACTGGCTTGAGTATATGAGACCTCAAAGCCCTCCCCCAGTGACACACTTCCTCCATCAAGGCCACACCTACTCCAACAAGGCCACACCTCCTAATAGTAATGCTCTCTATGAGCCTGTGGGGACCATTTTCTTTCATATCACCCCAGGGGAAGACATTACAAGATAGTTCTAGATTTCTCTAAGGTCTCTTCCACAGCACTGACTTCCTGTCAATCCTCCAGTCCTCTATTCCATCTCCGCTGCACTCAGGCTCCACACCGCACCCCCACTCAGCCTCTGCAGGCACCTGGCTCTCCTCACTGCTGCTCCACTCAGGTGTGTTCCTCGCCTCTCCTCCCGGGAAGACCCCGCCTGTGAGGAAGTTAATCAAAAAGTTGTGGGTAGCCTCCAATTTTTCCTTCCTACCCACTGCCCCTGCTGGTGCAGCTGGGGTGCAAAGATGAAGCACAGACATGTTCTTGAAGAGGCTGGACATCCTGGGCAGGGCACCTTCGAAGACAGCCTGACACAATGACTGCACCGCAGCCTGCTCTTCCAGAAGCCTGCAGTTAAGCTGGGGAAATAACGGAAACGCACCGACAGCCTGATTCCTGAAGTGCCATGTCGCAGCTGTGCCTTCCGGAAGGGGCGGTCAGGGAAGACGCGCCAGAGAGAGAAATGGCGGAGCTGTCAGAATGGTTGAAAAGGCCTCGTCAGCAGGTATTTGACTGGAATAGCGAGCGGGGCATGGGGATGGGGGCGTTGATCGTCTGTGGTGGACACTCAGCCGCAGAGATACAGATAAGCAAGGACTGACTCACCTGGAGCAGGAACAGGTGAGAGGTACCAGGCCAGAAAGGCAGGCTTGGGGGCCAGAGAGCCTTGGGGCTGAAGAGCACACAGGGTGAATCTAAACTGCACCCTAGGGCCTGAGGAGGCATGAAGATTTTGGAGCTTGAAGATAGTACAGTCAAGTCTGTTGTAGGACACCAGCTCATGGCCAGCAGAAGAAAGTGAGGAGGGAGAGGTTGGAGAGAGAGCCATACCATGGGACCAGACTACGGGGGTTCAAACAAGGGCAGGTTCTATGGAGCTAGGACAAGAAGACTGCATCAAAATCTGGTGTGATGGGGGCTGAGGAGATGGTTGAGGAGTTTGCTGTGCACGTCTGAGGCCCGAGTTCGGATCTGCAACCATGTGAAAGGCAGGCATGGCAGTGTGTATGCGTAATCCCGGTGCTGGTGGGTAGAAACGGGTAGATAACGGGGCCTCACTGGCTGTCTAGTCGACTTGAAATAGGGAGCTCCAGAGTCCATGAGCTCAAAAACTAATATGGGGAAGCGATTGAGGGAGCTATCCTGACATTAAGTTCTGATCTCCACATGTACCCCTATAGGCAAGAACACCCCACACACATGTGTACTCACACACACCACGCCCCCACGCCCCCTTCCCCCCCCACACACAGGCATGATGGACTAGTAACATAGCTTAGTTGGTAGAACACTTACCTAGCATGCACAAAGCCCTAGGTTCAATCCCTCATACTATATAAACCAAATGCGGTAGTATAAGCCTATATTCTCAGCACTTGGGAGGCGGAGGGATCAGAAGTTTCAGGCCATCCTCATCCTTTGGGAGACAATAGAGTTTGGGGTCAGTCTGGAATACGTGAGACCCTGTGTCAAAATTAACGAAACCTATACCACTCCATGACAGACAGGGCTAGGAGTGGACAGGAAGGGTAGACCTGGTTCTGGGTGACGGCTAGATTCCTTGACCCCTGCCCACATACCTTGTCACCCTCAGTGGCCTCACTTGATCCATCCTTTACCAGCCTTCACAGGCTGAATGTAGCTGCTGTCACCCTCAACAACTCCTTTAGAGCCCTGGCCTCAGTCTGCGGCTCCTTCCCTGCCCAACCCTTCCTTGCTCTTTCCTGCCTTATAAAGCACCAGAGAGTCTCCAAAGCCAGACTTCTGAAACATGATCAGCGCCCTCCTCCGGTCCACATGGAGAAGCTGAGCCCAGGGACCTCACAAGCAAATGAAGTTCTTTTCAAAAGGTCGGGAGCTGGAAGTCAAGAGTCAGAGGTCAGGGACTTTAGAGTCAGATCACCTACATCTGCATCCGGACTCTGTCACCTGTTAGTTACTTTGTATGAGTTGGGGTAAGTGAATTAGTCTGTCAGCTCTGTAGTTTCCTCCACTGTGAAATAGGGACAGTGGTGGTACCTGCCCCTAGCTCAGTGGTTCTCAACCTTCCTAACGCTGCGACCATTTAATACAGTTCCTCATGTTGTGGTGACCCCCCAACCATAAAATTATTGTCCTTGCTACTTCTTAACTGTCATTTTGCTACGGTTATGAATTATAATGTAAATATCTGTGTTTTCTGATGGTCTTAGGCAACCCCTGTTAAAGGGTCAGTTGACCTGGAAGAGGTCGCGACTCACAGGTTGAGAACCCACTGCTCTAGAGCCGTAAAGGCGTAATGACATGAAAGGCACCCATCACAGTGCCAAGCATACAGCAAGTACTCAATAAATGTTGACTCTTTTCTTTCTTTTTGTGCTGAGGACCCAACCCAAGGCTTCATGAAATCTAGGCAAATGCTCTACTGCTGAGCCACACCTCCACCTGGCATTGCCTCGTATTTCTACAAGAAGTCCTGTGTCGGGCACAGGGAGGCACAGAGGTACGCGGTGGGGTCCCTGCTTTTACAGAATTAACAAGAGAAGCAAGGAAGTAAATGCCATTCCATTGGAACAAAGGACAAAAGGAAGGGAAGGTATCAGCCCTCTCAGTGAACCCCTCATCTAGGGAGGGTGTAGCAGCCAGGGCTCAGTCTCTGTTTCAAAAGCTTAGTGTGAGAGGGGGTGTGGCCTAGCAACCAAGCACTGGCTTGGCATGTACAAGGACCTTGGTTCAATTCCTAACCTAAAACAGAACAGGTGGAGTCTCATGGGAGAGGCACTGCCCACCTAGGGAGCACCTAGCACATTGGGTACAAGTAGACCTTTGCAATCCAGATCTAGTCTTGGCTGTTCTGCCTGTGTCTCCCCAGAGAACTACATTTTATTCAAGCATTACCTCCTCAGGGAAGACTTCCACGGTCCTGCTGGACACAGGCTGTTTCCCCTTCATACACACTCCACATCATTTGCTCCCTCTCCATCAGAACACATGGTACAAAAGGAGTCTATGCCCCCCACTGTGTGTCTGTGTGTGTGTCTGTGTGTGCATGTGTGTGTGTCTGTGTCTGTGTGTCTGTATCTGTGTGTGTATCTGTCTGTGTCTTTTGTGTCTGTGATTGTGTATCTGTGTGCCTATGTGTATCTGTCTGCCTGTCTGTCTATCTGTCTCTGAGTCCCAGCACACAGAAAGTACTGGATATGTCTATGACGGCTACGTGATGGAATTAATGGATAGATTGACTAATAAGCTATCCAAAGGCCTATCAGGAAGATAGACACTGGATCCAGATATGTCTCTCTAACCCAGAACAGGATAGTGATCCCCTCTCCAGGGCTTCCAAGAAAATCCAGGGCAGTAAGAACAGTGAGATTCCAGAAGTTCCCGGCTGGCCCTGTCCATAGTGTCCACCTTCCGTCACCCACTCTACACTATCAACACAGCACCTCCAACCCAGAACTGGCTGTCTTCCCAACCCAGGCAGCATGCCCTGGAAAAAATACCACAAATATAACACAAGTCTGTTACCAAAATAAAAAAAAAAAATAGGGCAGAAAATCAGTCCATGCAAAAGCCTCTTGAAACAGGCCAGGGCTGTTCTGTCCACCTCTGGACAGCTCATGTAGGCCAAAGCCAACAGCAAAGCCAGCTTCCAAAGCATGCTGGATAGCAAAACCAGCTGTGCTATCTCCTAAGAAGCTCCTCCCAAAAGCTCAAAGGGCAGTCCTAGAAGTCGCAGATATACTTCTGACTGGTGCTCGATTCTTTTAAAACAAAATATTTTTCTTTTTATTTATGTACATGCATCTGTGTGAGTATATGCCACATGTAGGCAGGTGCCTGAAGAGGCCCCAAAAGGGAGTCAGGTCCCTGCAGCTGAAGTTACAGGCAGTTGTGAGCCACCCAGCATGGGTCCTGGGACCAGAACTCAGGTCCTCTGCAAGAGCAGCAAGTGCTCTTAATCACTGAGACATCTCTCCAGCCCTATGTGTGCTTAGCCTTGAACAAGACATTCTGACTCTTTGGTCCTCAGTGTCTCATCTAGAAAATGGGTATGGCCATGATTAGGAAAAAGCCTTCAGTGAGAGAAAAAAAAAAGCATAACTTGAATTTGGAGAGACTTTATGAAGCATAAGGAGTTGCCCGACCAAGGTTCATGAATCATCTGGATTGTCATATTGTTGCTAAGATTCAAGCTCTTCATGCTCCCTGCCTCCCGCTCCCATAAATACTGTGACCCCACAAGGGGTCCCCAGCATCTGCCTTGAGCTGGATTTTCTGACCCAAGATTCAACAGAACAACTGGGGAGAACAGAGGAGAAGGGTATGTGTGCAGATGTGTATGCATACAAGCATGCAAGTCTGTATGTATACCTGTGTGCACTTGGATGTCTGTGCCTGTGTTTACTTGTATGTATGTGTTCATGCACATTCGTGTAAGTTTGCACATGTGTACACCTATTTTGTACGTGTGAGGGGTGTATAGCTGTAAGTGTGTGGGATTATATTGCATATGTGTGCATGTGTGAGTGTGTGTATCTGTGTCTTCCCAGGGTGAAGAGAGGCCTGGATGGAAAGAAGAAAAGAGACCGGAAAAGAAAAGCAGAAAAGCAGAGAGAAGAGGAGGACTGAGGTATTCGGTTACATGATCTAAATTCTAATCAAACATCATTTAAAGCGTGTTTTATTTCAGCCTCGGGAGAGCTGGTCCCTCCTGGCTGCTCACCATGGCAACGGGCCGCTCATTTCAGAAGTGTCATGCCACATTATCGTCCTGCCGCCTCACACGCTCTCGCCGCCTGACAACTTCGCTCTGCCCCTTGCGACAACCATCCCCACTCCGCTGGTTTATTTTTGGTGTCAGCTGCCCCCCCCCGCCCCCTCCCCATCATCAGTGGATTGAAAGACAACCTCGGCCCTCCAGCCGGTGAGCATCGCAGCCTGTTTGGTGATAAGAGATAATTTGAGAAGATATTTGCTTACATGTGTATGAACAATTTACTGCGTTAAGACAATTCCACCCGGTACATGAGGATGGTGATGGGGCGGGGAGATGGGAGGGAGGTAGTTGGCCAGGGGTTCAGCTGACAATACCTCAGGAAAGACGAGACAGGGGACAGCCTCTCCCTTCTCAGAACCCCTCCAGTCTCATGGGGCCCCCACAAGATTGCCATCAGCCCACCTTCCCAGCATCCTCAGCTATGACAGGCCCGCTGCTAGCTTGCTGTGTGACCTTGTACAAGTCACTCTCCTTCTCTGTGCTTCCCCTGTTCGTTAAATGACGGGGTTGGGCCTGGCAGCAACGGATGCCTTACCAAGCGTGGCACTGTGTGAATCAGAGATTCTAAACTGAAGAGGGGGCAGCAGAGGGCAAGGGCCCACCAAGGGGACTATCTCCCCTGATCTTGTCAACACTGGGAAGACAGATGGAAGGAAGAAGTTGGCCTAGGCAGGTAATAAATGGCAGGGCTTGGGGTGGGCTCCTCAATCTCCCCCACAGACCTCAGGTTTATCCTTTGCTGGACAGGGCTAGGAGACCCTCCCTGGTCTCTGCCTGGCTTTCTCCATCACAGTGATGAGACAGTGCTGGGGTCCCCTGCTCCCCCTTCATCACGTCCCTCCGCAGACTCACACATCCATGGGCACAGTCCCAGACCAGGGGCCAGGACTCAGGCACAAGGACGGATTCAGAAGACAGAGGCAAGCGATGTGCCTGAGAGCCAGGAAGGGATTCTGGAGCCAAGTACAGAGACAATGGGGGACACAAGCGAAGTGGCCTCAGCCTGAAACCTCCACCTGCTGAAACGGAGGAGTAAGGGTCCAAACGGTGTCCACGGAAGGCTGGCAAGTGTCATGCCTGCGCTGGGATCAAAGGGGCAGATCCCTTCTCCAGACACTGTGCCCTTCTGCTGAAGGGAGCTTACGCTTCCGGGGTAGCAGTCGTCTGTTCCTAGCACGTATGATGGCTGTCAGGGTATTTTTAAAAGGTTTGGCACAGTCTGGGGCATATAGTAGGCATTCAATAAATATCAGCTGTTGAAGTTGTCATGGTAACTGGGGGTCTAAAGAACAAGGCTCTGGGCTGATTGGGAAGGCTGGGTTGGCTCCACTGAGTCCCCTCCTAGGGTGGGCCAAACTCCAGGGATGTCTACACCTGCCTCCCAGCCCTCTGAAGGTCTCTGCTGGGTTCTCCGGCCCCTCCAAGTGTGCCTCCCACCGTGGAGGATGGTCTTCCTCTGTCTGCCCTCACTTATTATATGCCCTGGTGAGGGCGATCCTCAGCCATGAGCCCACAGAGCCCCTGTGCCATGAGGCCAGCTGGAAACTTAGACCCTTCCTGCCTCCTCTATTCCCCATGCCCTGACCCAGGGTTAGGAGACCCATGCCAGAAAATCTACTGCAGAGAGAGAAATGCAGGTCTCCTTTACCATCACACTGTGGATGGGCACCCCAAGCCTCATCAGACAGACACAGTGTTCCCTCCAGACACAGTGGACTAAAGAGGCAGTGGACCACAGGAAGAAGACTCCCCAGGGCCAACAGAATGTGAAACCAGTGCCAACTGCAGCACCCTTCAGCCACAGGGCCCAAAGCCAAAGACCTAGCCTCAGGGTTCTTATCCATAAAATGGAGCCAACAATCACTAGCTCACAGGGTTGTGGGCATGATCAGAGCCACACCTCATACATAGAGAACATACACAAAAGCATCCATTATGGATAATAATGATGAATATTGATCAATAGAATAATCATAATAGTTAATATAAACAATAATGAAGACAGGCAAGGGGGCTCTTCCCTGCAATACCATCATTTGAGAGGCTGACACACGAGCCAAGGAGTTAGAGACAGACTGGACTTTATGATACCCTGATTCACAAAAATAAAAATGATAGTGATGACCAAAGATGCCCTGGCAAGAACTGGAAGCTCTCCTGGCCAGAGCCTTGGGCCCATCTTCCCTCAACTGCCCACACCCTGCCTTGCTCTGTATGTAGCTTTCTTGCAGAGTTCAGAAAGGGTGGGCTGCGAGGCATCCTGCCATTGCCAACTCCTGCACACACACAGCTCGGCTCCCCATTTTTCCCTAGCTTTCTCAGCAAGAAGGAATTGGTCATCTGGCTGTTTCCCTCTCATGGGAACTTGGAGGTAGGGTTGATTTCCAGGGATTCAGCACCCAACAGGGCTCTCTGGAAAGGAAATTTTGACTCCAAGGAGGAAGGAACATCAAACCAGACCCACAGATCTGTACTTTTAAAGGTTATTTGGTGTGTGTGTGTGTGTGTGTGTGTGTGTGTGTGTGTGTGTGTGTGTGTAGGCCAGAGGATAATCTTCTCAGTCAGTTTCTCCACCTTCCTGTCATGTAGGTTGGGGAACAGGACTCAGGCTGTCAGGCTTGGCTGCCTGAGCACCCTCACCTGCTCAGCCATCTCCCCAGGCCAGCAGTCCTGTGGTTTTTAAACATCAAGAACAAACATCAACTTTTACACCCAGGACTTTGGACACAAAAGCCAGGGTTGCTGTGTGCTGACATTTCCCAATCCACTCCACCCAGATTCAAGCTCTTTGGGGCTTAATGACCAGGGTTCTCAGTCTCCTCACCGCCCCCTAGCCTGAGTGGCCTTCCGCAGATCGCTGAACCTCTTAAGTCCCAGTTTCTGCACCTGCAATGTGAAACGGGCCCCCGTGTAGTGGATGAGCTCTCCCTACTAGACTAGGAGGTATCCACGGCCACCCTTTGTCAAGGAGACCTTCCCAAGGATACATGGCTTGAGTTTTAGCTTCTCAGGGTCTCTCCGAAGCTGCTTTGAAAGGGGTCAAGTTGGTAGGTTGGTGAGGAGAGCAGCAACCGCAGACTGGACTGGGTAGGGATGGGAGTCCCTGCCCTCAGGGCAAGGGCTACAGCCAGGATAGCAGGAGCTCTGTCCTCGCCAGCCCCAGGCCTTGGGGGAAGGGCCCCGGCAGGCGCCTCCAGCTCACCTCCTGACGGTGAAATGTGGTCATTTACCTTCACGCTCCAGTGCAGGCACCTAAATCACTGTCTGCACGCCCGCGCTCAAGGTTGCTCTCCAGCCAGCAGGCGACAAAGCAGCCACCACCATCCTGGGGGGCTAGGAGACCCAGCCAGCCCCACGCTGCACACCGGGCCCTCTTCCCCTCCCTCCAGCTTCCTTCTTTTGCCCCAAGGCCTCATTTCTGGAAATAGGAGGCCCAGGAGCTTAGAAAAGGGTTCTGGGGTCCCGCTGAGAGATGCATCTACTGGGCCATTTCAGACTTGGGGCCTATGCCAAGCTATGAGAACATTGTACCGCCCGTGGTGTTTCTAACCAAGTGACTCCCGTGGGACTCCCACTCACAATGCATGGCTGTGTGCGTTAAAAGCGCTAATTTGCAGAAGGTAAACACTGACTGGTCCCTGCCACCCTGCTTCCGTGGTTCTTCCGTGGCCTGATTCCCTTCCCATCTCCCTTTCCCTCCCTGCTCTTTCTGGCTTCTCCCTCAGGGACCCGAACTCGTCATTTCCATCCAGAAAAGAGGAAAGAGGATAGGGGAGGAGGGGAGCGTTCCTGGCCCTGCTTCCACATCCAGCCGGGTCTGTTTAGAAACCAGCTAGCACGTTAGAGCTGTTGGCACTGAGACCAAGAACTGTGGCTAGGAGGCGGTCCAGTACTGTCCTCACCCTGGGGCGTTGACATCTGCCTGCAGAAAGAGTCACCGGGCAGAAGTGTGGAAGGAGCAGGGGATGCCTCCTGAGGTGGGCAGCAGGGCTCCGAACTCTGTGCACCCTCCCCACGCACAGAGCCTGTCAGCTGCTCTGCCTCAGGCTCATTCATTTACTCTTCTTTTCTGTGTCCTCTGTGTGGGTCTGTCTCCCTCATCTGACTGAACCGCCCCCCCGCCCCCCGAATCTATTTTTCCTTCCTCAGGCAAGGGACCCCTTGAAGCAGAAGTTGTACACCTCCTTTCAGACTGGAGTTCAGGAGCTGCATCTTCAGGCCAGGAGTCCCCCAGGAACCTGCCTTCCACACCAGTGCTCTAGTTCCCAGCTCCAGACCCCGCCCACTCACTCCCAGCCACTGTGGCTCTGAAAGCCCTGGGGTCTGGATGCAAACCTCAGATTCATAGCTCTTCGAACAAGCCGCATGATCTTGAGGTGTACTCCTCAAGATCTTGGGAGGCTCCACTGAGATGACATTTGAAGAAAAGGCCTAGTCATGGGCCTGAGTTATAATAGTGGGATATAGTAAGTGCTCAATAAACACCGATCTTCCCCTTGTGAAGTATCTTCTGAGCCTCCTCTTCCAGCTTGGGCCAAGGAGACAGAGGGGAGCCTGAGTTGGAAAGAAGTGCCCACAAACTACCCCCCTCCCATTCCCATCAAGCAACTGGGTAGTGGCCTCCTTCGTTAGGGGACGGGGCGGTGGCAAGGAGTTAAATGTATTAAGCAATTTACAATTAATATAGAAGTCATTCCAGAGATAGCTACTAGGAAGAGTACAACAGGGCAATTAACCCACTAATACACTAGGCTATTACATCGCTATGTCTCTTATTTTAGCCCGAGGTGATTTGAAACGCATTGGATTAGAGGATATTACAGGAGATAGCATGAAAAATAGCTTAATGTAATGAGCCATCCCGTGATGTCTGCTATTAAAGATGATTTGCAGTTGAAAACTACAACATACAGTAGTTCAGCTATTTGAGGACCGATGGGGTGGGGGCTGGGGCCATGCGGTTAACCCTTCCCTCCTTCCTGCTGCCCCACCCCCACCAAGTCCTCCACCACCCTCACACCAAGATTATCAAGTGCATCTTATTAGGACACAATGGCTTCATCGGGAGATTGGAGATTGAGGCCTGAGGTTGATAAAGAACCAATAATCTGCTAATAACCTTTAAAAAATAGATTCCCCGAGGGAGCCACACTAATGGGCTGAGGCTGGAGCAGAGGCTGATTGGCAACTGGGATGCTGATGGGGAAACAGGGTGTGGGTTAGGGTGGGGGCAGAAGAGGAGGTTGAAATGCTCCAGTCCCTTCCCCGGTGAGAAGCAGGAAGGTGTTGGGTAGAGACTGCCTCTTAGGATCATGCCTAGGGGTGTGGGCAGCAACTGTGGCCTACAAGATCCCTACCTAGCCAGGCTTTGTGCAGTCCACAGCTTGCTAAGGGTATTTCACCAGCATCAGTGCCCCGGCCTGGACTTCCCAGGCTTTCCAAGAGGAGGGGAAATTACATTTTCACTGCATGAGGAGGAACCTGAGCTCAGGAAAGCAAGTGACTTGCCCCGGTAACTCAGCTAGCTGTATTTAAGGATGGGGAGGGCTAGTGAGTTTTCATTCAAAGCCTGTGCCTGTGGCTCTGTGCACAACTGGAGCTGTGACTTGCCTTCTGTCCACACCAACTTTGCCTGCCTCTCATTCCAGAAAGCCTTCTCCTAGGTTTTCTTTCCGAAGTTCTGTGGTTTGGGTTAATGGTCTAAGATCCATTTTTTTTTTTCCCATGAATTTCTGTGTAGGTGGTAGGAGGTTTGACATTCACTTGTTTCAGCTAGACCAGCCGTTTGCACGGCCGCCCGTGAGTGTGGCGTAAAGAGCACACACATGCTGGCCGTCATACAGAACGACCTAACATTGGCATACCTTCACAGCCTTAAAGGCGCGAGTCCAGAGAGCCATACTGAAGGGGAGTACACATGCAGTAGCATGGTAGACGTTAGGGGTGAGTGTCACCTGCTGGCAAGAGTGGGCATCTGTGTACGTATGCATATCACAAATGTGTATGCCGAGGTGTGTGCACTGTGCGTGCATGTGGGCCTATGTGCCCGAGTGGGGACATGTCCCTGGGCATGGGTCAGTCTGTGGGTGTGTTCATGGTGTGGGTGTCTTCAGGTATCTTTGGTTGTGGTCAGCCTTCATGGCTGAGTCTGTGTATGTGGGTGTGGCGGGGGAGGGGAGTTATTGTGTGTGACACTGAGTCTGGATACAGCCCCCTATATGCAGATCACTGTGCAGCATGCCGTTGTGTGTCTGTGCTTCCCGGTGCTGCCCCCGCCGCCAGCTGCAGGGCCAGCCACAAAGCGCCCTCCCATTCCCCCCCCCCCACTACTGTCTTTTATCATCATTTGCTGAGAAAGGGAGCCCAGGAGGGTGGTGATAAATAAGGGCCACTTAAAATACGAGACGGCCACTCTGACTTTGGGGAATATTTCTTCTGTGGCGCAGCTGGTACCGCCTCTGCCCTTGTGGGAAGGGGTCCCAGGGGCCGCCAGCCCCTGGCAGCTTCTTCAGGCTCCTGTGCCTCCTCCCAGCCACCCCTCCCACTGCAGGGCCTGCCAACTCCACTCCTAGAGGCCTAAGGAGAAAGCAGAGGAAATGGCTGAGGCCACCTGGGCAGACTGGGTGGGGCAGTCCCCACCTTGCCCCTTTCCTGAGTACTAAGGAACGTTGGCTCTCTGAGGGAGACTTCCAGGCCACAGGAGAGGCCAGGCCAACAGCCTCGTGGGATCCATTCTTCCTTTCCAACCTAGGTAAGGGGGGCAGTTTAGGGGCCCCAGGGGACTGAAACACTGAGGACAGGCACATGGCCTCACACAAGCCTGTCACACAATTTGGAGTTCCTATAATGGGCCAAGACCTAAGAGAGAGGCAGGAAAGCGCATCCCCTGTAGACACAGTCGTGCACACACCCCACACAGGCACCAAACACGTGATGGCTGCTGTGCAGAGACACACACTCGGGCATGCAAAGACAACAGCGTGCTCTGAAGAAGAGGAGAACAAGGGAGTTGGAGAGGGAGCTAGGGAAGGTGTGTGGGAAGAGCGAGAGAGCGAGGCAGCACCTATGTGGGGAGACCGGGAGGGGGCCCCATGTGGAGGTGCATTCGTTCACAGGGGGAGGAGGCTCCATGCGGAGGTGCATTCGTTCACCACACGGAGGGTAAGAAAAGGCCAAAATCCAGTCTTTGTTGTGCTGGCCAAGCCCTGCCCTGGTAATAGGCTGTGCCGCAGGTGACAGATACCTTTCATCTCTCATAGAGGGCAGCATCCCACGGGGCTGAGTCTTTTCCATGAGTCCCTTTTTCCCTGGTTCCTTCTAAATGAATCAGAACCAATAGCAGGACACTTCAACTGTGTCTGTAAGGCACTATTTCCTTAGAGGGCCAGCAAGTCGGCACAGTGGCTAAAAGTGCTTGCTGCCAAGCCCCATCACCCGAGTTCAAGCCCCAGGACCCACATGGTAGAAAGAACCAGCTCCTACAAATTGTCCTTTGATCTCCACACATGCCCCCACAGCACGAACTTACATATACACAAATAAATAAAAATTTAATTAAAAACATTATTTCCTTAGAAATTAAAAAAGTGCCAGATGCGGTAGGGTATAACAGTAATCCCAGCACTTGGGAAATGGAAGCATATAGGTCAGAAGTTCAAGCTCGGCCTCTGCCGGAAACAGAAAGAAGAAATTGAGAAAGACGCAAGGGAGGGAAATGGAGAAAGAAAGAGAAGGAAAAGCATGGGATCAGGCACACAGACTGTCAAAGAGCTAGTGAGTCTAGTCACAAGTGAGTGTTCAACATGCTGTGGTTGGCAGTGTGAACCTGGGAGAGTGGAGCCTAAAATGAGGCGGACTAACGTCTCGCACAACGGCCAACTTTATTCGGGGGATCAGACAATTTGTACTCTGAGGGCTAAATGTCACATGAGCAAAGTGTCCAATCACAAGGATAAGGCACATGTGGCGGGCAAGCCTCATGTGGCGAAGGCATGCTTTCCCATCGAGGCATGTAAACAGATAACAGCAGCCAGTTGTGATCAATAATCTCAAGCAAACTTCTATGTGCTGCACCTGGGAGGGCACGGAAGCACATTCCAAGAATAGTCAGGGTTTTTGAAGGAACGGAGGTCACGAGATTCTTGTCTTGGTTTTTTGGAGTTTTCGCACAAGCACTCAGAAATCTCACACGGCTTCATTCCTGGGCCGTGTTCTGACAGTTGCGATGCTGAGACTAACCTGGCTGCCAGCCTGAAATGGGAACTCTGTGTGTGTGTGTGTGTGTGTGTGTGTGTGTGTTCCCTTCATTTGCACATTCCACTCATGTGTCTCCTATGATCTCATTTCCCATCCCATCCCAGGTGGCCAAGGACCTGTCACCTCTCATTTCTTCCTCTTAGCACTAGCGATGGAAACTGGGGCCGGGTAAGCTGGGGAACCACATGAGCTGACTTTTCTGCCTCAGTTTCCCTCCCAGGCTTCTTCAGCCATCAGCTGTGGTGCGCTCACACCTGCATCCTTACGACCTTCCAGCACAATACCATGTCCTACCTATCATGGAAGAAGAATTACAGAGTACAGTGGCTTCCTTTTCCGTCTAGGACTGCCGGACCCCTCAGTTTCCCCCCCCCCCAGTGGGGCCCTAGGACCTGACACACCTCCCCTGGAGCTTCTGACCCTTGAGGCCCCCCAACGCCTGTCCTCCCCACACATCCTCCAGGTCCCAAAACACCTTTCCAACCTGTCCGTCTGTTCAAAAGGAAACCTCCGGGGTCTTCTTCCTCGGCCCCTGCACCTCTTTCCCCGACTGTACCCCTCAAACCCTAAGCCTTGTCATTTACTGCTCACCAGAATCCTTTAAGTCGAGTTGTTTTGTTTTGGGAAAGGATTTCAATGATCAGCCCAAGCTGGCCTTGAACTCACCATCCCAGCTGCCCAAGCTTCACTGAGGTGAGTTTTAACTCTGAACCACCAACTGACAGCTGAGGAAAATGTCAAGCCTTCAGCTTACCGTAAAGACATGAGAAAAGTGGTCCCATCCTCACCTTCACGCCTTACACTCTCTACGGCAGTACCAACCCTCCCCTTGAAATCTCACCCTAACCAACCCTCTCAATCTGGACTCTGAGGGCCTGTCAGTCTGTCTGTCAGTGGCTCTGTGTCTTCCTGCTCCTATACTGTGCTAAAGGGCCTGTGTTATCTGATCCAAACCCACACCCACTCCTGAGGACAATTTGATTTCCACAGAGGGGGAAATGGAGACTCACAGAGGTTGGATAACATGTCCAAGCCACTCAGCCTGGGTATTGCAGGACCAGGACTCAAACTGTGTCTCCTGGCTCCTACTCACCTGCACTCGGGCCAGTTGGATGGTAATATGGATTCTGTACTCTGGCTTGCAGCCAGGAGCCAGCAACAGTCCCAGCAGAAAGAGATGGAAGGAGTCTAGTGTAAGGCACTCAGGCCACAAGCAGACAAAGAGACAGGAGTATTGGGGTCGAGGACTTGGCGGTCTCTATCCTCCCAGGAGCTCTAGCCCCATTGTCCCCACAAGTGCCCTCAGATTGTCAGAGCCAGGGCCTCATCTGGCCCTCGGAATATATGGCCACAGAATAATATGACAGCTGGGGGGGGGGGAGCGGGGAGGCTGGGGTGGAGGAGAATGAAGAAGGCTCGCACAGCCCCCAGAAGAAAACTTAATAGTCTGGGGGCTCCCTTGGGTCCTTCTCATTAAAAAAAAAAAAATCTCTATTTAAATGCAAATTTGAGCCTGAGCTGCTGTGGGTTGGCAGGAGGCAGAGAGATCCAGGCAGTGAGTTTGCACACCCAGACATCGGATCCTGCTCCCCAATCTTGTCTGGAGATCTGGGTCCCGGACCTAGAGCTGTAGCTCATTGACAGTTCCTGGTCATCAGCCTGGGGAATCCTCTCCATGGAGCCCTTCCCACCTCAGCTGCTTTCTATGTCTCTGTTGGTCTGTCTGTCTGTGGGTTTGTCCCTTCCGTCCACACGCACATACTAACTCATACTCTGACCTTTCCGTAGAAATGTTGAGCACACAACACAAAATGTGCATCAGGCTGCGTGCTTCTGGTGGGCTTGTAGGGCGGGGGGGCTGTTTGTTTTTAAGAGAAAGATCCTGAAGTTGGGTGGGTAGGGAGATGAAGAGATCTGGGAGGAGATCAAAACATAATCTATAAAATTCTCAAAGAAAAAGTAAAAACATTTTTAAAAAGAAATTTTGGGCACAGGTTGATGATCACGAGCCTAGATGTTGGCTTCTGCCTGGATCTAGGAAAACGGAGTCCCTGACCCTAGGCCGCCTCCTTCCCATCATCCCTTGCTCCAAGGAAAGAACTGAAGCCTGGAGAGGAAACACAGGTCCTGGTGGTGGCAAGTGTGTCCCCAGATTAGAAACCTTCAGTGGGGTTGGGGGAAAGATTTCAAAGCAGATGATTAGGATACAAACATGGCCTCCAAATCAGGAAAGAAGTAAGACCAATTAGGGACAAGCTGCCACACAAGGGACACCCCAGTCAGTGTCACTTTAGAAAAGCAGACAAGGATGGGTGTGGAGGGAGGATAGTAGCTGAGACCCCCTACCTGCCCCTTCTTGCATCCCATGGAGGAAGGGGAGCCCAAACCTCCAGCCCCAGTGAACCTGGCTAGGCTTGGAGCTCCCCAAGCCTCTGCCCCCCACCACTGCCAGGCTGCAAACCCTGCTCTCCAAACCCATTACCTCCAGGGATAATTGTGTGGGTGATACGCTGGCCCTGTAGAGCTCTTCAGTGGCATTAACTCGGAATGAGATGGGGAGGGAAGGTTGCCCCTGGTTACCGTCACATGCCCCCCCTCCCATTGAAGGTGTTCATCAAGCGAGCAGCAAGAGACTTCATACAATATCTAGGGCACCAATACAAGCATGTGCTCAAACTTAACCATCCCTTTCTGTTTATAAGCCTTGTCGGGGAAACTGAGTCAAGAGCCAACCCCCCTAGGTGAGCACAGAGCAGTTGCAAGTTGAGAATTCCAACATTCCCTGAAAGACTGCCTTCTCCACCTCATCCTTCCTGTTCCTCCCTCACCCAGTTCCTCTCTAGCCTTTCCTGGTCTCTCACCACGACCCAGAGTGGTCAGAGGAAGAGGGGGCACCTGAAATGCCAGGAGACTGAGCAGACAATGCCTCATGAGAAGCTGTGAGAGAAAGATCAGAGAGTGCCAGAAGGAAGGCCTCAGAGGGCAGATCCTCTGTCAAGGGAGCTGGACCCCAGGAGGAACAAGGGCTGCCTCCACTTCCAGTCATAGCTAGGAGGAGAAGGTTGCAGGCTAGATTCACGTGCAAATAAAATTAGCATGCAGCCCTCATGTGATGTGTCTGTGTGACTGCATGTGGGCTGAGTCACGTTCATAGCACATGTGTGCAGAAAGAAGGGCCAGGCAGGAGCCATCCTTTCAGGGTGGTTAAGAATCAGAAGCCAGAAAGAGTTGAACCTCTCCCAGGGCTGTCCTCAGGAGGCAGCTGAGGCAGCACCTGCAGACAGACAGACAGACAGACAGACAGACAGACACACACACACACACACACACACACACACAGCCTGGGTCAGGCCTGCCTCCCTCCCTTACTGGAGGCCCTGCTGCAGAGGCAGGAGGAGGTAGACTTCCACTTCCCCCTCTCCCTCAAGCTCCCAATACAGTGAGAGCAATGAGCAGAGAGACGCTGATACCCAGAGGAAAGCATGTCTGAATACAATCTGCCAATCTTGCCTCAAAACTAGGACTGCACCACTAGGAAATACAGTTTATTATAAGATATTTTTTCGCTTAGTATAATTATATAAGCTTTGCTCTTTTCTTCCTTCTTTTTAGAGTAGTATGAAGGAATGGGAAACTGAATTCTTGTTTGTTTTTTCTAGACAGGATTTCTCTGTGTAGCCTTGACTGTCCTGGAACTCGCTCTGTATTTGTAGACCAGGCTGGCCTTGAACTCACAGAGAGCTACCTGGCTCTGCCTCCTGAGTGCTGGGATTTAAGGCGTGCGCCACCACCGCCCCACTGAGACTGAATGTTTTATTATTTGTTCCTTTGTTTGTTTGTAGAGTTGGGCAGAGAGTGTGGAAGTCAAAAGACAACTTCAAGTTAGTTCTCTCCTACCACATGAGTTCCAGGAATCGAACTCAGGTTGTCGGCTGTGGCAGAAATCACACTTACCTACTGAGCCACCTTGTCAGCTCTGATTGTTTAAATCAATCCATCAAGAAGGCTGAGGCAGGAGGGTTGCCAAGAATTCAAGGCCAGTCTGGGTCACCCCAGACAAGTGAGTATAAGTGAGCTGGTGACAGGAAGTTCTACAAACAGGTCAGGCTTGAATCTGAGTGCCCACAGACATAATCACAGCAGAGGTGGCTTCAGGAGTCCCCAGGTAAGTCCTGGGGGACCCGAGGCCACACTCGCCACTATGTAGAGAGAGAGCAGCCCATGGGATGTTCCCACAATCCCCTGCTTGACAAATACACAGACTCATTCACACACCATACACACAGAAACTTACACACACACCACAGAGTGGCCAGACAGGCCAGATGGACACCTGGGAAAGCCTGACTCCAGCCCTCTTACAGACTGCAGGCAAGTTGCACACACACACACACACACACACACACACACACGCACGCACGCACGCACGCGCGCGTGCGCACGCACGCACATGCACCCTGCAGAGCCTCAGTTTCCCAGTCTTTCAAGACAACACACCAGTGGTTTCTAAGACACTTTCCTGCTTTAATTCCATCTCCTCTTTCGTGTCTTTCCGGGCGAGTCAGACAGGCCTGGGCTCCAATCCCCACCTACCACTCACTAACTCCAAGATCCAGAGAGAAGAATGGAGTACCTCTGTGCCGTGATTTTCCCATCTAACACGGAGTAGGACAATCGGGTCTTAAGATATCAACCAAACATGTACACATACTCATGGGGATTAGTCCTCAGAGAGAGACTCTGGAAGGTCTGTGTGCTCCTCTAGGAAGAATGCATCCATGGTAGGGAGGGACCACAGATACCGGCAGGAAACACACAGGTTAATGGAGTCCCTTTCTTGGGGCGGGGGGGGGGGGGGGGGGGGCGGCATCCCCTTCTTAACCAAGTATTCTTTTCTGGCTATTTGCAGCCTTATCCCCATGACCACTGTCCTTTACCCTAGCCAAAGGCCAATCACTTTCTTTGTTCTCTGTGTGTATACTGGTGTGTGTGCTCATGTGTATATGTGCATGCAGAGACCCAAAAAAAACCTCAGATGTCGTCTTTTTTTTGGGGGGGCGGGCATTCGAGACAGAGTTTCTCTGTGTTGTTTTGTTGCCTGTCCTGAATCTCTCTCTGTAGACCAGGCTGGCCTCGCCTGGCTCTGCCTACCAAGTGCTGGGATTAAAGGCACGTGCCACCACCGCCCAGCCTCTTTTTTTTTTTTTTAAACTGGCCTGTGGCAGCACACGATTATTAGGCGAGGCTGGCTGCCCAGCAAACCCCAGGGATCCACCTCCCACCACCACTCCAACCCTGGGATCATAAGAACAGGCCACCCCCTGCCAGACACCAGTTGTTTTACATGGCTTCTGGGGATTGAACTCAGGTCCTCCTGCTTGCGAGGTGAGCGCATTACTGACTGATTACCTCCCCAGCCCCACAATCACCTTCTTCATCAACTCTGTAAGCCAGGAGCTCTATCTACCAAACAATGGGAGCCACAGAGGCAAACGCAGAAAACCAGGTGCGCTTGCCTGTAGCCCACAGGACCTGTGCTCTCCAGAGGGGGGTAGATCCAGCCAAGGGGCATCCATGGCAAGCCCAGCTGCAGCCCCAGCCCAGCCCCAGCCCGTCTCCACACTTAGCTACTAATGTAGTGAGTCCTATCAAGACACAGCGAAGCGGGGCGTAATTTTTGCAGAAAACAATGTGGGTGATGTATGCCCACAACCGGCACACAATAAAACTGTAGTAGAACGCAGGGGGAAAAAAATGCACCCAGTCAATACAATAAAATCAGCACAAATACACTCGTGTAAAGCAAACAAATCTCCCAATCCGCACGTGTGACAGCACACACGGGAGGGGGCGGAGTAGAGTGTCCGCACCAGACAAGTGTTCCTAGAAATCTTGAGAGGAAATAGACAAGCTGACCAATGAGTCTGCCCCCAAATAAATAAATAAATATAAATAAACAAATATAAAGATGAAGGACTTTGGGGACTGGTTTGCATTTCTGGCCTCAGATTTCTTCTGGCAAGGCGACTAGGGGCTAGAGGCCCCCAAATTACCATTCATCTGGCCTTGTTGTGGAAATTTGCAAGGGATTTGCAGTAATTATATGACAAAATGCTTGCAAATCTCACTCATTGCTGAACAGAAACAGGCGGGTCAGGGATTGAACACTTTCAGCTGGGTAATTTGTAAATGTCAATCAGGCAACGGGGCAGAGAGAGGGGGTGGGGGAGAGAGGGGGAGAAGCCAGAAAAAGACTGTAGCAACAACAGGCTGCTTCCTCCTCCCAGAATCTAGGAATCAAAAGGCCCAGGCCAGACCCTGGGCAGGAGCCGGGAGAGAAGGGGAGGAGGGGAGGGACAGAGGAGGTGGGGACAGGAGTGGAGGGGGCATGGGTGGAGGGAGATGGGGGAGGGAGAGTTGTGGATGGAGAAGAGACTGAATCAGGAAAAACAGTTTAAATAAAACCAGGGGAGATTAAATTAACTGATACATACATTCCAAGAGGTAGGTCGCAGGAGCAGCCATAAATACCAGCTCCCTATCTCCCCTGCTCGAGACAGCGGGGAGAGCCAAATAAAATTAAAAGATATAACAATAAAAATTACAAATGCATCTGGAGGTCCTGTACTCCAGGTCTGTAATGGAGGCTCCATGCAGCAGGATCTGGGGGTACAACCCTCACACAGACCCGGGTGCCCCTCCACATAGAGGCTGGGAGACTGTTAGTTTGGTTATTTGCCGGGTCTACGGCTTCACTCAATAGAGGACCTACAGGGGTGATGGTTTATCGCCAAGACAAGTGATTTTGCACATTGTAATTTACAAGGTCTTTACTGGTAGTTAACTACGTGGGGTGGGGGCGGAGGGCTTTATTTCAGAGGTGAGGCTTAAAGAGGCAGGGACTTAACTTGAGATGATGTTCTAGCTAACAGGTAGAACAAGGATTTGAACCCAGGATCCCTTTCCACAACTGTCACAGTTTGAATCTGTGTTTGAATCCTTGCTCCCCGGCTGCTGGAACTATTTTGAAAGATGGTGGAACCTTGAGGATTTAGAGTTAGGCTGCTGGAGGTAGGGCATGAAGGGCAGGCCCTTGGGGGTTGTAACCTGCCCTGGATCCTGCCTTCTTCACTTCTTGGTCTCCTGTGAGCATCTGATTGTTCCACGTCACCTTCTCCTCCATGATGAAACCCTCAGAAACCATGAGCCAAATAAGTCCTTCCACTTGTAAGCTGTTTCTGTCAGACAAAAACAGTAACAGCCATCAGAGACTTACTGCTACCAGGCTGTCTGAGAGACAGCATACACCCTCTGAGCAGGAAAGCCACGCTCCATCCCCGTGTCTGAAGACTGGCTTGTCCCAGGTTCTAAACCGGCCAAGGTGGCATTCTTTGCACAGAAGCATCCACCTTTCCACATTTGAAAGACTTCTACTTTTAGAATCTAAAAGTTACTTGCCAACCCGCCAGCCACATGCGCATTCCTGGCTGTAGTTCTAACATCTGTAGACTGGGGAAATGCCTAATGGCCCCAAAGCGACAAGTCCAAAAATACTTTTAGGGAAATTTTAATTTACTCTTATCACCATAGTACTGAGGAAGAGGGCAACCACAAAACACAAACATAAGACAGTCTCACCAGGCATGGTGACACATGCTTTAAATCTGGGGAGGCAGAGACAAGCCTGGTCTACATAGTGAGTTCCAGACCACATGGCGAGAGTCTCTCAAAAGAGGTGGAGTGGGGAGAGAAAACAGGGTCTCTACAGGTCTCCAAACATATTTAGACATACCTGAGGCAAAGAAGATCCACTCTCTAAGGAGGTAGATCCCGAGGAGGGCTGAAAGGGAGGCAGCCTGGCTTCACTAAAAGCCTAACAGAGCCTGGGAAAGACCAAAACAAACCAGTCACTGTTTCAGCCTCACATCCACCCAAGACCTCACTTCACGCACTTCCGTCACCATCTCTAAGTGGGGCTTGTGGAGAGGTGTTCCTCCTTCAGGTTTGAGCTGAATGAAGCCTTGTAGGCTCCGCTGCCTGGAGTGTCCCATCCTCTTCAGGGGACCAGCAAAGCCTGGGGGACCCCCTACTGCATGCTGACCAGGTGCAGAGCTGTAGCAGGAACACAGAGGGACCGGCAGGCTTGTTCTCCGGGAGCGTGTGGTACAGTCAACATCGTCACAACCACCCCCACAACCCCCAGCCTAGAAGTGACTTTGTCAGCACGTAACTACATGCGTTGTCTTCTGTGAGTTCAAAGTGTTCCGTTGTGGAATAGCAGTCAGGTGACTCTTTCGCGGCCCTGTTTGGCACGTCACTTCCACCTCCGCCTCTGCTCTGGTTTTTATTTTCTCGGTTTTCATCTTGCTCTGTTGCCCAGGCTGGCCTTGAGCTCCTGGGCTCCAGCAGTCTTCCTGCCTCAGTCTTGGGTGTAGCTGGGGTCACAAGCATTTATCACATTCCTAGACCCTTTCTTTTAACGATCACTTTTTAGATCACATTTATTCACGTATTGGAGTGGGGGGGGTCCACACTGAGGTATGTACAAGGGCTCAGAGAACAGCTTGCTGGCATTCGTTTCTTCCTTTCACCTGTGGTTTCTGGAGATCAAACTCAGGTCATCAGGCTTGGTAACAAGCACCTTTGTTCACTGAGCCCCCTTCTTTATATTTATAAACATTGACGCTTCAGGGATAAGAGGCCACAAGTCTCCCGGCTCAAGCTAGCTATCAAAGCCATCTGCTGAGCAGGAGCTGCCACTGTGCTGGTACTCAGAGGTCCTAAGACTGGAGACTCTGGGAAAGGGTGACAGCACCCACAACCCTCTCCACCCACCACAGCTGAGAGCCTTCCTTCCCGGCCTGGCCGCCTTCGAGAGACTCCCTGCCCTTTCCTTCAACCAAGATCCCAGCTCTGGAAGTCAGAGCTCTGCCCTGATTGGCCCAGCTCTGGACCTGTTGCAATTCCTGCCTGCTTCCAACGGAGATGGCCCTGGGGGAAGGTTATCAGCAACATGTGCAAATGATCCACTTAGGTTTGACTGCATAGATGCTGCCCCTGTGAGTGCAGCAGTTTGGAGTCTAATCATTTCTGGGGCTCATGTCTTTGTACCTGGTTTGTCTCACCTGGAAAACGGGGTTACTTAGCAGCAGCTCTGATTGGAAGGCTGTGGTGAAGATAAAGGGCATACTAAGTGTGTCCTGCAAATGCTGTTTTTCCTGTGAGGCTCATACCAGGACACAGTATTGGGGAGGATGAGGGAGATTGAGTAAAACTGAGGAGCAGGGAGCTCCAGCCACTGCTGGGAGTCAGGAGGAAGTGTCCCCAAAAATACCTGGGCCAGAAGCAAAGAGCAGTGAGTCTCCCTGAGCCTCAGTTTCCCCATGTGTAAAGTGAGGGGGTTTGGTCAGAAATCTGAAGGTGTCTCTAACGCTAGGAATTGGTGTTGGGAAGAATGATAGAGCAAGGAAGAGCATGGCCCAGTATAAACCTAGATGATAATCTAGGACAAAACGGGGATGATGCTCTACCGACCAGCCTCAGCCTGGGAACAGTCAGGAACTTCCTCCAGCAAGGTGACCTGGAAATTCCATGTCTGAAGAGAAAGGTAAGCCATCTCCCAGGGACCCGCGGCACCACCAGCAGCAGCAGCCAGTAAAGGACGAAATGCTGGGGAGGGGGGAAGAGCCCCCACCTGCTCACGGTACCTGCTCGTCATTGGCTCCACCCTCAGCTGAATTTAATGAATCTGAGAAAAATTACGAAGTCTCATAAAGCCACAAGTATCATAAAAAACTATAATAAAATTGAGAAAAGCTATTAAGTTATAAATACACCAATGCGTACAACATCACTCAGTCGGGGAGGAAGTCGCTATAAAATAAAGTCATTCCACAAGTGACTAAATCTCTTCATTCACAAGGCTCACCCTGCCCTTTACCGGCGCCCAACCCCGGTGCCCCCTGCCAGGAGTTTGTGTAACATGAACTTGCCCGCGACAGACACCCGTGCGTAAGGAGACAAAGAAAAAGGAACGAAGATTACACGGAGACCGACTGACAGACAGACAAACAGCAGGAGCTCTGTGCCCCGGTGCAATGGGGTCACCAGATCGCCAGTTACACTTGCAGAGCAAAAATGGAGAAGGAAAAAAAAAAAAAAAAAATGAAAGGCCAGCCCCGGAGGGGAGTTTGTAGGCATTTGGCTGGATGCCGACCACCCTCCCTCCCGGCTGGGCCCCGGCGAGTCCTGCGCTGGTCCCCCACCCCCACCCCAGCGCTATGAATATTCATCGCCGTAATTAGAGTGCTGGGGTGGGTTGGGGGCGCCCATCACCGTTATTTGTGCGTCCAATAAAAACAAACACGCTAATGAGCAGCTTTCACTGGGAAGCTAAGGCGAGCACTGTGCAAGGGCCAGGCTCAGAGGGAAGGACGCGGGGAGAGTGATCTCAGGCCGAGGACACCAACAGATCAGGCTGAGGACACCAACAGAGGACCCAAGTCCGTGGGAACCTCTCACACCTAGAAAGAACCAGACATTCTCTTTTACAAGGGGGTCAGAAGCCCCCAAAAGAGCGGCTCGAAATGGGTGTACAGTGGTCCCCACCCCAGATTACACCAAGCAGCCCTGCCCCACCCCCCCACCCCAAGCTGCGCGACACACCTGGTGACTCAAAAGACCTGGTGGGTTTTCTGAGATGTCTTCCCATGGACTAAGGCCGGAGGTACTCCCTGGGCCTGGCTCCCTCCTGGAACGCGGGCAGGAAGCCAGGAGCGCTCTGGGATGCTGGCAGGGGGCTGAATTCTGGGTGCCAAGGGCAGAGCAGTGGGTGGCAGTGAGCTCCAGGCTAGAAAGACAAGCTTGGCCACAGGAGGGGGCAGAAGCAGGGAGGAGGCAGAGGAATTCAGGGAGCCACGATGGGGAGGGCGGTGGGGGAGAGGAGCAGGTTCTCCAGAAGGGCTGCTTTTTATTTCTCCATTTTCCCAGCTCAGCAAACAGGCCTCTAGAGGTTAAGAGCGTCGTTATCACACTCCAGCAAGTGGCTTAGAACCAGGTGTGAGACCAAAGTCCCTCAACTTCAGACTTGCGGGCTTTATCTGGGGGGCTGGTAGAAGGCCAGATCCCCACGGAGCCCGAGTGGTCTCTGAATGCCCGTTGGGCCTAAGAGGCTTGGCTCTCCCTGGAAACAGTGTGCAGCGTCCACGCCACCATGATTTGACCCAGCACACAGTTTGCCCTTCAGTAATGTCTGCGCACTCATGGGGGGAAAAAAGAAAGAAAAGACCTGGTGGGGAGGATTTGATGTGGGGGGATAGGAAAGAGCAGGAGCGATGCAGAAGGAGGCTGAGGTAAAGGCCTGCAGGCACGGTTTTCTGTGTGTCCGTGTTAAGACAGGCACAAAGTGTAAACGTCCATCCGTGGTGACTGTAGTGTCGCAGCGCAGCAAAGAAAGGCGTTGGAAGCTAAGCAAAGTGACTCGAGTTCAGTTGCCCCAGACCCACATAACACAAGGAGAGAACTGACTCCCAAAAGAGTTATTCTCTAACCTACACACACACACACACACACACACACACACACACACACACACACAGAGTAAACGTTATTAATACTTAAAATTAAATCATGGCAGATCCCTACAATGGAATGCCATTCAGCAATACAAAGGACCCAGCAGCTGATACATGGAGCCACATGAATGAACCTTGGAAACAGCTGAATGCTGAAGACAGTCTCAAAAGGATACAGAAGATATGAATACATTTTTATGTGATACCCGGAATAAGTAAATCTTTAGAGATAGAAAGTACATTAGTGGTTCCTAGGGCTAGAGAGATAGGGGAACTTAGAGATGGCAGGGATGCAGGGCTTTTGGAAGAGGTAATGAAACGTTCTAAAATTGATGCTGATGGTGGCCGCACACCTGGGAGTGTCCTAAAAGCCACTGGATTGTGCATTTCACATGGATGAGTTGCATGGCATGTAAATTCTATCTCAATAAAGCAGTTAGCAAAACTCAACAAACAGTATGCTAAATAAAGGATTTGATCCAAAACACCACCCAGAAAAAGAAATTCTATATAGACATAGTTGATTAGTGAATGGTTGCCTACGGCTCAGGGGTGGGCAGGGATTAGCTGCAAAGAGGCACCGGGAACTTACTGAGACCAGAGAAATGTCCTGTAACTAGGTCATAGTGATGGTTGTACACCTCCGTACATTCACTAAAAACCATGAATACTATGCTTTAATTGTAAGTGAATTGTATATGTGCATGAACTATAATCTCAGAAGTGTTGTGGTTGGGGGTCACCACAACTTGAGGAACTGTATTATAAAGGGTTACAACATTAGGAAGGTTGAGAACCACACTGATCTACAAGATGGAAGGCTCTCTGTGTCCATGCCCCACCATTCCTCCAGGGAGACCCAGGTGGACAGCCTATGCCACAGCGGGCAGGAACCACTCACTCTCTTCTAGGGCGGTCCTCCACTTCACAGAGCAGCACAGTTAATTTCCCAGCAGCCTCTCCGCCATCGACTGAAACTGGCAGCATAAATAGGAAACGCTGTTTATTTACCACTAACCCCTGTCTTGCTCCTCTTAAATACTGAGGGGGAACCGTAGCCATTAGGGTCAGAAGAAAATTACCAACATGCAGTGTCGCTGTGGGTGGGTGAAAATGATATTAGAGATGGGGGGGACGGCAAAAAAGCAAATAGAGGAGGAGGGGGGTAGGAAGGAGGGAAATGCCTCCTACCAGCAGAGCATGAAACGCAATAAAATTAAATAAAGATCTAATGGATGGCTGAGAAACCTCACATCCAGGAAATGGGGTGGAGCTTGAGGAGGGGAAAGTTCTGTAGTCTTTTTTTTTTTTTTAAATGTTTATTACATTTATTTGTGTGGGTGTGGGGGTACACACAATCCTTGATGTGTGTGGTGGCCAGAGGACAATTTGTGGAAGTTGATTCTCTCCTTCCACTATGCAGGTTCCGGGTATTGAACTCGGGTTGTCAAGCTTGGTGGCAAGCACCTTTACCCACTGAGCCATCCTGCCAGCCCCAGAGAGTTGGTTTTAATTCTAGACCATGTAGACGGTCATTCTAGATCCAGTTCTCTGAGCTGAGGACCACTGAAACTGCTCCTCTTTCTTTCTCTCACCGAGAAACTGGTCCAGGGAGAGACTAAAGACAAAACCCTCCATCAACCCCACCCCTGTTCATACCCCTGTGGTCTTGGAGTCCTGGAATGCCCCTTCTCCTGGGGCTTCACCCCAGAGCATCCACTTCTCTGCCTGTCCCCACCCTGGCAGAATTAATTGGAGGCAAGAGAAACACATTTATTGCCTCCCTCCTGCTCCACACTAAATCTTGTGGCAGTGCTTCTAAAAGTCAATAAAACGAGAAGGGAGATGCGATAAAATTAAGGTGGAAAGTGTGATGAGGAGAGGAAATGGGAATCTTCTTTTTAATTTAGCTTTAATTTTAAATTTTTTGTCACCTCTCCAGGCAGCCTGTGCGCTGTGGTGATGGAGGAGTGATTGGAGGAGAGGCTGGTCTGGCTTTTTTAAGGACTAGAGGAAAACTGCACCCTGGGCCTGATCTTGGGGAGACATCACCGGAGCAGGCACTGGGCAGGAAGCATGCCTGCCGAAACCTTGCTCCTCAGAGGTCTGGGGGATGGGGCATGTCCCTGCTCCCAGCCAGTGGCCAGCCCTGAGGGCTAACTGGGTCTGGTGGGCTGCTCAGAGCAGGAATGGTGTCTTAGCTGAGCGCTTACTGTGTTCCAGGAATCCCAGTACTCCGTGGTCCCTCTCCTCTTTGTCCCTCATGTCAATGATAGGAGGTAGACACCACTTCCCGGTGTGCCAATGAGGACCTTGAGGACAGAGGCTGGAACTGCCAGTCATTGAGCTGGTGGGTGAGACTGCTAATCAGGGAGAAGACAATAGAGACTTCCCGTTTGGTTGGGATGCTTCCGTTTGGTTTGGTTTCAATTTGAGATGAGGTATCTTGTTGTCCAAGCTGACCTACAATTCACTGTGTAGTTGAGAATGACCTTGAACTTCAAAAAAAAAGAGATTCATTATTTTTTAAATTGTGAGTCTCTGTGTGGTTATGCACATGCGAGTGCAAGTGTCTGAGAGCCCAGAAGCATCAGACACCCCTGGATCTGGAGTGACAGGTGGTTGTGAGCCATGATGTAGGTGCTAGGAACTGAACTCAGGTCCTATGCAAGAGCAGGACGTGCTCTTCTTAACGGCTGAGCCATCTCTCCAGCCACCAATCGGGAGCATTTGATCCTCCTGAGTGCTGGCATTACAGGTGTGCACCATCATGCCCTGCTTTGATGGTGGATAATTCTTATTTAGTGAGTGGATGAATAAGTGAATGATACTTAAATACAAAATACTAACAAGGCTGGAGAGATGGCTCAGCGGTTCAGAGCACAGGCTGCTCTTCCAGA